>NC_043003.1:12491204-12681204 GCF_006345805.1 Octopus sinensis
CCAGTGTCGCATAACCAGTCCCCTAAAAAAAAAGTACCTTAGGATTATCAGGTGACATGCCATGCTTGAGGCGACCTATTGAGTCAAGTACATCAAAATCAAAATCAAATCAAACCACAATCAAATGGAAATTGTTGTTGTGGTTGATGCCAGTGACGCCTGACTGATTCCCATGTTAGTGGCATGCAATAAGCACCATTCATGCGTCATGCCGGTGGCACATAAAAAGCACCATCCAAACATGGTTGATGCCAGCCACATTACCCTGGCCAGTGGCACGTAAAAAGTACCCACTACACTCTTGGAGTGGTTGGCATTAGGTAGGGCACCCAGCTGTAGAAACACTGCCAGATCAGCTTAGTGTGGCCTCCTGGTTTCCCAGACCCCAGTCAAATCGTCCAACCATGCCAGTGTGGAAAATGAACATTAAACGATGATGATGATGATGATTTATTTATTTATTTATTTATGCTTAGTGAACTTCTCAAACTATTGTGTACTTTGAAAAGCCCACTGAGTGAAACAATCAGTTCCATTGTCACTGCAAAATGAATTTATAAAGCACTACTAAATTCGTAGTGACTTCTTTATGGAAGTTTGTGGCTCCACTTCCTAATATGTATGTGTGTATCTATTTTATATATGAGTATATCAAGAAGCTATAACAGACACTTGACTAAGGTACTGCACAAGAGGATTGAACCTGGAGCCATGTGATAGTGACATAAGATTCTTCATGATTTTGCCCATCTACAACATATGTGTATATATGTTTGTGTTTGTCTCCCATTATCACTTGACAACTGGTGTTGGTTTGTTTACATCCCTGTTGAAAGAGACCAGTAGATTAAGTACCAGACTTAAAACTAATGACGAGAATCAGTTTGCTTGCCTAAACCATTCAAGGTGATGCCCTCGCATGGCCACAGTCCAGTGACTGAAACAAGTAATAGATAGAAAATAGTCACATTCAACAATACTAACAAGCATAGAGCATTGAAACAAGAACCAAATCTGCAAATTTTTATTTCCTTTTCTCATGAATAAAACATAGATCAATGTATTACATCCCTTGCAAATTCTTCGATTAAATATGAATGTGTGAAAGAACACATCCTTGGAAAAAAAAACATGAAAAAATCTTTTGCTTGGCAGGCAGAATCACATTTTGTACTATTCTACAAGTAGAGATCCCTTTCTATGTTATACCTCCTCTGTATTACTTCTATCACAGCAATACTATGGATCTTAAAACCTTGTTTAATTTGTGCTGCTGTCCACACGTCATTCTCTCTTTGAAGAATGTATCTCGAAGTGTTGTTTATTTATTGTTTAGTTTTTGTTTACTTTATAGTTTATTATCTTTTAAATCTACTTCAAATATTAATAATGCTTATACTTTTAGAATTAGAATTACGTAAATTTTCTTCCCATTTATTGAATTGTACTTTTGCCAAATATTTTTGCTCGTCATAAAATAAAAATGGCTCTTTAGAAAAACAAAACTAAGTTATAAAACTTTTGTTCTGTGTTTTTCTTCTTTTTTTTCTGTTTATAATACAACCATTTGGATATTTAAAATGCCTTTTTATTAGTTCTATTTCCTTCTCCACAAAGATCCTATCTTAATTGCTAAACTGCTCTCTCTCACACACACACATGCACACATCACCATATACTTTGCTGTTTCTTCACAGCTTACATAATTCTGAAATATTCTGGTAATAGAATTTTAATTTAACTTTATACTTTAAAGTATTTTAAAACAGCACTTGGGCATTCACAATCGCCCAGATTAGTTTTACTTTCTTTTTCTTTTCTTCATTTGTCTGGAACTCCCATATATGGATAAACCCTTCTAAATCTTATCTCTTCGTGATGTTTTAAAATATCATTTCTCTTCATATGTATGTATGTATGTATTCGATTTTAAATATTCTACATTTTTCTATGTATTTTCCTATTCTTTCATACCTATTCTTTACAGAGCTGTCATTGATACACACAGTAATTCTTCACTTTCATACAAATGATCCATTAAAGTCCCCTTATATGAAGTCATGCAGCTTCTTCTACATAACCATGTTTGCAGCCTATTTTAAGAAAAAAGTTACAAATTCTCTGAACAAAATTGAATAGCTTTGAAATGCATTTGCAAAACTATCCACATATGATGAATTGCTTATTCACATCTTCATTTTTCCTCATGTCTTTTAGTGGGTTTTTTTTCTCCGTGTGTGTATGTGTTGGATTATTAAAATTCATGAAAGTGAAGTCTGATAAATAAATTGCATCATTAATTGTAATTAATCTGTATTTAATTTTAATTATATTAAAGCATTTATTTTAAGTTTTTTTTTTGAGAAAAATATATCAGATAAAAGCATGAAGTCAATTTACAAACCAGATTTCTCTCACGTGTGGCAACTTTTTAAATTTATGTATATTTTTTTTCTTGAATTATAAATTGCTTTAAACTGGAGGCTTAATTTGATTTCTTTACAATTCATATTTCTTGGTTTTCATTTAAAGGAAAAGAATGACTGACTCATAGATGTTTAATATTACAAATATCTATTCTAATGCAATTATAGTTTCTTTTGTGCGCTTTGTTTTTGTCCACTTATCAAATCATTTAGTGTGAAGTGTGTCATGTTCATATATTAAGATGAATGCATAATTTTATAAGTATTTCTATAATTGAAAATACTTGTTGCACATAATTTAGGATCATTTTTAGAACCTTCAGCTACAAATTTTCATCTTGGAAGTGACAGTCTGGTTCTGTCCTTCCACAATGTGATAGTGAGTTGATTTGATAAGCAAGCTCTATTCACATTTTGTAGTATGATAAATGTGTAAGTTTGAAAGTATATCTCAACATAGGCATTTGCTGAATGGGCAGAAATAAATAACAAAAATTATTGTTGAATGCAGCACAATTTTAGGGTTGGATGCATATTAGTTTTATCTCAGAAACTCCTACTTTCTTGGCCATTTGTCAAATGCTCTTGAAGGATTTTGTAAAAATCAAAATAAGAGAATATAAAAGAATTGAGTAGGTATGAAAAACTGTGAGGCAAAAATGAAAAATTTAAGCTGAATTTGCAAAAAAATATTTATACAAATGACAAACGTGGAGGTGTATAACTTAGTTCCTGAATAAGCTTATCGATCTTTATAAAAATCAGTTAGCTTATTGAGAGTGGATTTGTCATTAACTTTAAATATCTGCAAGAAATATCATACATGGCAACAAGTGTATGTATATAAAGATATTACGTATATTTCTTTAGATGTTTTCACAACCGTGCATTGAAGCATGTATACCTTGCTTCTCAGAATGTAGCACTATTTAATTTGGGTGTATAAATCTCCAGGTAGGATATCTAGACTTATCAAAACATCTTTGATATCATATTGAGTAAGATTAATAGTAATGTAAATATGAGTGTATGGCTGGGTTTTCGAGCTACAAAGGAAATTGCAGTACCATTTTCACCAGCATAGATAAACTATCACCCCTTTGGAATATTTTTGATATATTGCCAAATAAATACTCAAAGGAATAAATAATGGGCTTCTTCAGATTTACTTTCTTAAAAAAAAAATCCTTTAGTAGGTGAAAGATGGATGTACCAAGTAAAGAGGTTACTAATTGTAATATCCATGTATGTGTGGGTTGCTATACAAATTATTAATAGTAATTGTTCTTGAGAGAGAGGAAGTTTTATCTTTTAATGGATATCACATGTATTATATGCTAACCCATCTGTTGATTTATAACACACTGCTATATATATATATATATATTTATTTATTATTTATCCATCAAGTTTTCCTGTTTTAACCACTTCAACTTGAAACAGTTTATCTACTTACAACTTTGACTCTCACTGATCCTTCTTATTCAGGAACTCCACTCCAGCTTGTTTTGGCTACCCCCACCCCCACTTTTTTTATTTATTTTTGAAGTACAATGTGGTGAATTTATTATATTTCATGAAAATGTATTTTATATTACTGCCTAACTTCACATCCTGGGGTGGGAGGGAAACAGACATCATACGTACTGTTTTATGAGGAGTGTCAGTAAATGAATAAGTTAGGGTGTCAGCAACTAGATGAAGGAGCTGCAATGTTGATATCTGTCCCATTATTGGCATTATGCCTGGTATAGGGCATTGAACCTCTCTCATCCTTCATTTACCTGTCAGCAATGCAGATGAGAAAAATATAATACACAGGTGTAACCAAAGAAACTGATGGAACACCAAAGAGGCTTCTTTTTTGACTTAATTTTAAGGTTGTAGAACAATATTATGATATCTGCCACTTGTAATAGATATATAGGTTGTGATTTAGACAAGTTACTAAATTATCAATTATGTCTTTCACTTGTATGTATGGTGTATGTATATATATATCTTTTACTTTGTCGGTCATTGAGTTGTGCTCATGCTGGGGCACTGCTTTGGAAGGTTTTGTCAAACAAAACAACTCCACTACTTATTTTTCAAGGGTGGTACTTATTCTTTTGGTCTCTTTCGCCAAACCACTAGGTTGTGAGGACATAAAGAAACCAACACCAGTTGCCAGGCAGTAGTGGACGGGGACACACACACACAGAGTGAGATTCTACATAGTTTTCCATCCATCAAATTCACTTACAAAGCATTGGTCAGCCCAAGGATATAGTAGAAAGCATTTACCCAAGGTGCCATGCAATGGGACTGAACTCAAAATCATGTGATTGCAAAGCAAACTTCTTAGCCACTAACTCATGCTTGCACCTATGAGTCTTTTTTTTTTTTAAATGACCAACTGTGATCTGAGGAAGATCTTGCTGCTATTTCTAACACATTGAATGACTGCAGAGGCTTCTTCAGTGGTTTCATTTTATGGCTGTAGAACGATATTATGTTGCTTTGCTTTTTCTTTTTGCCAAGGATCCCTATATCTTGTGGTTTGAAAGTTTCTCTGGTGTGTTATTGGAAATTTACATCCTAGAAAAAGAAAAGATGTCAAATCATCATTTAACCTCCACTTTTCCATACTTGCATAGACAGAATTTATTGGGGCAGATTTTTCTATGGCTGGATGCTCTTTTGTTGCCAATCCTCACTTGTTTCCACGTAAGGTAATATTCCCCATGACCAGACGTGTTTTCATGAAAGATTCGAAAAGGACACTGCTTAAATGATGGTGACATTTGTTTACCACTATCACATGAAGTCAAGGCAAAGATACAGTAACACAAATACACACAATAGGCTTCTTTCAGTTTTTGTCTACTGAATCCTCTCACAAGACTTTGGTTGACCTGAGGCTTATAGTAGAAGACACTTGCCCAAGGTGCCACACAGTGGGACTGAACCCAAGAGTATGTGGTTGGGAAGTAAACTTCTTACCGCACAGCCACACCTGCACCTAAAATCATTGTGCAAAATAATTCAATGATGAGGGTAGAAAGTTAACTATAGACACATGTTTATATCAAAAGAATATTGTTGCAATGACATTATTTTTAACATGTAGTCACAGATGCCATGATGCTTTCTTATATTTTGTTATAACTTATTTGCAGAAGTTTTGACACCATTTACCATATTCCACAACCCCATACATAATTAGATCTTTTGTTTTGACTATCTATCCTTGCTTCCACTATCACGAAGTAGACCTACCTAATTCCAGTAGGTAGGCTGAAATAAACAGAGCAGTATACCTTACTCTAAACAGCATCTTGCACACATGACTCATTGGCTTCTGTGAGTTAGCACTCAGATAACACAGGCTTCTCATTGCTTTCATTAGCTTCAATCTGTCTACACACGTACTTATGTACATGCACACATCTACATTCATGTAGTTTGTTAATCTCTCACTGTTACGATTCTATTCTTCATTTGTGCCAGGTTTGACTCAGAATGTTGTTAAAAATTTGTGTTTATTTAAAGTTCACTCAAAAAACCATTGAGAAAGTGCCAAATGCTTTCTCAATATTTTTTTTTATTTCATTTTATTTTATTTTTAAAGGTAAAAGTCATCTAAATAAAGTTCTTTGCTTTTTTCCCGAAATAACTCGTCTACTAGAATAATTATATATTTCATTGGGTGGCTTCTGCAGTATTGATGCGGATGTGTTAAGAACTGTGGTGATGCCAATTCTACTTAGTAAATTAATTTTAAATCATCATCATCATCATCATCATCATCATCATTTAGCGTCCGCTTTCCATGCTAGCATGGGTTGGACGGTTCAACTGGGGTCTGGGAACCCAGAAGGCTGCACCAGGCCCAGTCTGATCTGGCAGTATTACTATGGCTGGATGCCCTTCCTAACGCCAACCACTCCGTGAGTGTAGTGGGTGCTTTTTACGTGCCACCTGCACAGGTGCCAGACGGAGCTGGCAAACGGCCACGGACGGATGGTGGTTTTTACGTGCCACCGGCACGGGGGCCAGGCAAGGCTGGCAACGGCCACGATCGAATGGTGCTTTTACATGCCACCGGCACGGAGGCCGGTCGGGGCGGCACTGGCAATAGACACGGTCTGGTGGTGCTTTTTACGTGCCACCGGCACAGGGACCAGGTGAGGCTGGCAACGGCCACGATCAGATGGTGCTTTTTACATGCCACCGGCACGGAGGCCAATATATATATATATATATTATCTTTTACTTGTTTCAGTCGTTAGACTGTGGCCATGCTGGGGCACCACCTTGAAGAAATTTTAGTCAAATGAATTTATCCCAGTACATTTTCTGTTAAAGCCTGATACTTATTCTATCAGTGTCTGTTGTTGAACAGCTAAGTTACATAACACACCAACACTGATTGTCAAGTGATAGTGGGAGCAAACACACACATTCTTTTATATATATATATATATGTATATATACAGTTTAAAAATAGGATAAAATTTTTATAAGAATTTATCAAGTAGTTAGCGTGAAAAACCTCATAAGAGAAAAAAATCCACCAATTCTTTCACTTAAATATATTTATTTATACTATATAGAGGGCATTACTATACATAAATGCCACATGCTAGGAGGGACTCTTAAAGTCAAAACTACCAAAATAAATAAACACATCGTACAGAATGAAACTCTTGAAGCAAGTCATTTAAAAATGTTTTTAAATGACTTGCTTCAAGAGTTGCATTCTGTACGATGTGTTTATTTATTTTGGTAGTTTTGACTTTAAGAGTCCCTCCTAGCGTGTGACATTTATGTATAGTAATGCCCTCTATATAATATATATATATATATAAGCACTCCATTGGTTACAACAAGAGTCCCAGCTGATACGATCAACGGAACAGCTTGCTTATGAAATTAATGTGTAAGTGGCTCATCACTTCACAGACACGTGTACCCCTTAATGTAGTTTTCAGGGAGATTTAGTGTGACACAGAATGTGACAAGGCTGGCCTTTTGAAATACAGATACTACTCACTTTTGCCAGCTGAGTGGACTGGAGCAACATGCAATAAAGTGTCTTGCTCAGCGATGCAACACGTCACCAAGAATTGAACTCACAACCTTACAATCATGAGCCAAATGCCCTAACCACTAGGCCACAACAGACTTTTAAAAATTTCTCTCTACCAAATCCTCTCCTAAGGTTTTGGTTGGCCTGAAGCTTTAGAAGACATTTGCCCCAGGTGTTATGCAGTGAGACTGAATTTGGAACCATGTGGTTGGGAAGCAACTTCTTACCACACCCACACTTGTGCCTATATATATCTTATACATTTTTCAAAAAAAAATTTTAAATGAAAAATATCTTTTGTCAAATGGTATTATGTTTTAGGTAAAATTTGATGAATTATTTGATAGATGCTTGGTAAGATTTTATAAAATGATAAAAAAAAATGAAAAAGATGACAAAAGATCTTGCTGAGTGTCAAAATATTGTCCCGGAGAAGCATTACTAACCCATACCAGCTTGGCAAAATGGATGTAAAAAATGGTAGTGGTTGTGATGGAGGGTGGAATATGTAATGTCTTACATTTAGATAACTCTTAACTATTATGTACATACTTAATCTATGGTTCCTGCTTACTCTACTTCATTACTCTGCTATTACTGTGCTTCCCTACAATCCGTCTAACAATTTCCCATTAATCTGTCCATATTCAGTCCCTCCTACCAGCTATCTCTTTCTTTCCTTCCTCCATTCCTCTAGTCTCATTCATTATTGAGATCTCTCCTTCACCATCATCCATCTTTATTGTTATGGATAGATAAGAACTGATTAGAGCTGTAACTACCAATCTAATCCAGACCAGTATAAGAAAAGTGGTGGTGGTGGTGCAAAGTTTTTCGCTCTCTTTTACTCTTTTACTTGTTTCAGTCATTTGACTGTGGCCATGCTGGAGCACTGCCTTTAGTCAAGCAAATCAACTCCAGGACTTATTCTTTGGAAGCCTAGTACTTATTCTATTGGTCTCTTTTGCCAAACTGCTAAGTTATGGGGATGTAAACACACCACCATCGGTTGTCAAGCGATGTTGGGGGGGACAAACACAAACATATACACACACATACATACATATATATATATATACTAGCAGTATCGCCCGGCGTTGCTCAGGTTTGTAAGGGAAATAACTATAAAGCATTTTTAGAGAGTTATAGCCAAAAAATAGCAAAAAAATGGAAAAAAAATGATGGTAAATTTTTTTGAGAGTTAAAACAGGTGAGTTGCGTCCCCTAGACGGTCTGTGGTTTGGGTTTCATTCTCGACCCCATGTCGATACGATTTTTTCAGAACTGGGGGAACTTTTCAAATTTTCGCTGCGGAGTTTTGAATTATGACTTGGGCTATGTGTGTGTCAAGTTTCATCAGAATCGTTGAAAGCCGTGGTCAGGGTGAGGGTACGGAAAACAGACACACAGAAACACGCACAGACAAACTGCCGTTTATATATAGAGAGATATATATATATACACATACACAACAGGCTTCTTTCAGTTTCCGTCTACCAAATCCACTCACAAGGCTTTGGTTGGCCCGAGGCTATAGTAGAAGACACTTGCCCAAGGTCCATGCAGTGAGAATGAACCCAGAACCATGTGGTTGGTAAGCAAGCTACTTACCACACAGCCACTCCTGTGTGTACAAGTTGTATTTTTCAAACTGTTTTATCAAAGCATTATTTCTGGTGATAGTCGAATTTGCCTATCATTCTTTTGGTATTGACGAAATAAAGCACCAATCAATTACTGGGATCAATGGGATTCACCAACACCCTCCCCTCAAAATTTTCTGGTCTTATGCCTAAATCAAGAAACATTATTTTGGGGGTAATATTGAGAAACCTGATAGTAGCAAGCTGGCTGAATCGTTAGCATGCCGGGCAAAATGCTTAACGGCATTTCATCCATCTTTACATTCTGAGTTCAAATTCTGTCAAGTTTGACTTTACCTTTCTTTCTTTCGGGGTTCGATAAAATACTGGTTTCAATGTAATCAACTTACCTTGCTCCTCTGAAATTGCTGGCCTTGTGTGAAAATTTGAAGCCAATATTTAGAAACCTTTGGTGCAAATTGTGATGAACTCGAAAAAACTCTGTGTACATGAAATAAAATTTCTCAAATTGGAAATTAGTATCAGATTGTTGTTTTGATTTTTTTGAGAGATTAGTGTCACATCACTCTACTAAATAATAGTAATAATTCAGTTTGTTGTAATATTATTTGTGAACATCTAGTTCTGTTCGTTATTTACATCTCAGTGTCCATCTTCCTGGAATTATCTAGGATTTTCATCTTTTAAATAAGTTTATCATTTTTATTTTACCAAAAAAAAAATAAATTCAGGAAAGACTTGTTAAAATAAGATGTTCTTCTTTTAGAAATTGTTTAGAAATTGTCCGTTAAATTTGTTTCCAATGAAAAGTTGTTTACTGTTAGTCAACTTCTAATCAACTAAAATCTTCAGGAGAAAGAAATCCATGAATTTATTCCTTGATTCTTATCTCAATGTCAGATTTCTACTGTGTTGCTTTCTCTCTAATTTGTATAGGACTAACTCTAGTCATGAATTTAAATATTTGGGATATTTTTATTCTCTATAATTAACAACATCAATATATTTCCAAATCGTTGTAAAAATGGTATATAAGGTACATACTGTTACATATTGCTGAATCTATTGAATATTACTTGTTCAATACAAATTTACCTTACCATTTAGCTAGTTATCTTGTTATTAATGTAAACAACTCTTCAGTAACAATTGTGCTCACACACAGTTTGAAATCTTTTCCAAGTTCTACTTTGAAGTTTGTGTTTATAGCAATAATTTTAAATCTCTTGTCAGGTGATTAAAAAGATGATTATGATATTCATGTTAATTAACGACTAATAGCTTGTTTAAAATTCTTTATATATATACATATATATATATATTTATTTATTTTATTTAATGCTATTCAATTATAAATCTGACTTATTTACCGATTCCTTCCAATACACCTCTTTTGGTGAGATGATATTGCATGATGACAAAAGTGAAAATAAATTTGTAATGGTTTAAATTTTTTCTTTTTTTAGTGACTCTATAAGTTGATCGATTAAATGAATATATTCACAATAATTCAAATTGTAACGACAATGATATAAAATGGAGCAAACAAAAACAATTTTGTTATGTCAAATTAAAAATAGTCATGCAAGATGTTTTGAGAATAAAAATATTTAGATTAAATTAGATTTTGTTGAAGCGTCTGGAGTAGGAGATGAATACTTCATCTGAGATAAACTATAATCAATTTATTTATTCAAGATAAGTCTTTTTAGATGTCACTAATTTTAAGTTCTAAATCAGAGATGTCTGTCTTTTTAGAGATGAATGAATGACATAGATGTAAAAAGACATATGAAAAAATAAAAGGATTACTACTTAACAAAATTTATAGTAACTTTTAGATTATACTATTTAAGCTAAATTATATATAGAGATGTGTGTGTGTGTGTATACATACATATTTACTTCTGATATAAGGATAAAATTTTTCAAAAAAATCTTATCAATGGCCAGCATATTAAAATACCTTTTAAGGTGAAAATTATAAACAATTATAAGGGCAAAAAAAAAAAATTTTCTATGCCAATATGCTGAAAGATAGACTTTAGACCATCTAACCACATACAATATTTTTCTTTTGCGCTTATTTATAATTTTGTGTGTGTGTGTGTGTGTGTGTGTCTGATGATGGCCATCCACTTGTGACCGAGGAAGACCACTGCTGACCTTTAGAAACATTGTACGTTCTAAGACTAACTTATATTTTGCATTTGCTGCTCCATTGCTAATGAGCCTTGGTCTTGACAAGCATACATGGCTACAAACATTGCAAACCAAGCTTTCCCCATTCACTATGCTAGCAGTGCGCTTTCGAGCAGCATGCTTAAACTCTTCATGCAAGATTCGTGCACTTTCAAACCTGTCGACCCCCTCCTTAAAGGTATCCAAGGGCCATGTGATAGTGTTATGATGGATTAGGCATGTCACCCTACAAGTAAAGTTTATTTAACAAACATCTGCACAATTTTGTGTACCCAGCTTCATTTGCAGCCCTTGGGTTGACTCAATGTTATAACAGAAGACCTGTATGATAGAACCAGGTGATTGGAAAACAAACTTCTTAACTGCACATCTATCCCTATGCTAACCTTATTAATATCTAGGAAGCCAGGTTTTTTTTATATGTTGTTTTCTTATTACCAATGATATGAACATGATATCTGTCAGAGTAGTTTACCTCCAATCTCATCTATGTTAAGGAATTTCATCTCATTCACACACCTTTCAAGAAAAGTGAAATCTATTGTCTTGTATCAGTTCACTGTTGCCACTTCTCTCAAGATGTGTTTTTGTTCAGATATGATATAAATTTATATTTGGCTTTGATTGTATTTGATTTGAAATGTCAAAGTTTGATCATTGTTGGAAATATTGAAATAAATTAACAGTTGCGTGCTATTGGGAAATCCACATTGGACAATGTGGTTTATAATCCTTAAAACACACATACACACAACTGGAACAGGTTTGATTATAAGTCTTCTTGATCATGAGAAAACACTAGTAATATAGACATACCAAACTCGGAGAAATCAAACAATACTAATAAAAAAAACTAAAACATCTCTATTACATCCTCAGCACACATTACCCACACTTACAGATCAAGTATAGAATGAATGAAAACACTTGAAATGAAAGACCATTTGCATCTGAAGCAAACAGAACGTTGCTGCATCAAGCTGTGAAGCATATAACTTCTGCCATTGCAAGGGTAGTCACCCTCATAAAAAAAATTATTCATGTCAATAGTACTTCAGGACACTACTGACATAAAAGCATTAGTTCTCTCTCTTACTCAAACCCATAAAGCATATTGACATTAAAATAACAGTAACATTAATAATTTTATTAGTGTCAATCACTGTGCTGAGATGTAATAGTTGTTGTTCGTTTGAAGTGCAAAGGTACAGAAACTACTGTTTTCTGATTGAGTCTATGTTGCTAGCCTCTGCTTTGGTCAGTATCAGGTATACAAGAACAGAGTAGGTAGTGGAGGAAATGCTACATGCTTAGACTTCCACACTACATCACATGTGATAAACCACTTGCTCTGTGTATTGGTGGCCCTCAACTAGCAAAAGCATGATACAACTGGAGGTTATAGACCTGTATAGGTTGTTCCTGGTTGTGTAAATGAGTACATACAATCACAGGTTTCCTTGAATAAGAATGACAAGGGTTACAACACTTACTGGTAAAGCAAATGGTTAGAACTCTAACCAAGAGGCAGTGGAGGCACGTGGCTTAGTGGTTAGGGTGTTAGACTCATGATCACAAGACTGTGGTTTCAATTCCTGGACTGGGTGACGCAGTGTGTTCTTGATCAAAACACTTTATTTCACATTGCTCCAGTCCACTCAGCTGGCAAAAATGAGTAATCCTGTAACTGACCAGCACCCAATCCAGATGAGGAATATTATAAATGCCATGAAACTGGGAAAGTGGTCCTTATGAGTTACCTCAAGAAGGTAACTTTACTCTTTACTTACTAACCAAGGGGCTTATACCATTAGCCCATTAAGCTTTCAGGTTACTCTCTCAAATATAATGCTTAATGCTTATGTATTCACATTGTTCTGCATTAATCATGCTTTATCTCATAGCTTTGAGATTCCAATGATGTGATTGTTTATTTTCAGAATGACATTGTAGGGTAGGTGTGAGAGGCCAGATCTAGCCAGTTTGAATGAAAAACAAGTAAAACATTTAGGCCATAGGCTTGATAGCAAGAGGAACACTTTATCAACACTTTGTCCAACAGATGAAAGCAATTCCTTAAAGGCTGGTAGCGAAAAGAAGGCTCAGTAACAAAGAAGACACAACCAAGTTACCCACAACTATAGCATTGTATTTGCACAAGAATTAAATCATTTTATACAACAATAGGGAAAATTTTAGTTTCTCTCTTTACACATAGTTATATTTTTCTTAGAAGAATGATGCCAGTCACCAATTTCCAATATAATACACTGCCCACATGCCACTTTACTACTCTCTGTTTATACCTCTTGGTATAACATGAAAGAGGACATGCTATCTGTATAAATTGCTTTTTTTGGTTGGAACTTGTTTTGTTCATGTGCATGTATGCAACTGTAAGTGCAGACGCATGCACACACAGAGACACACATTATTGGATGATCGTGTCTATGGAAGCTATTGAGTTTTGATTTCAATTAATTATTTGATTCTGAGAGTCAGCTGCTGTGGTTAGACATTTTTTTTTTAATTGTTTGTTGTTGTTTTTTCGTTTCAGTTCTCATTACTGATTAATGTATTTTTCTTTCTTTCTTGGTTTCTTTATTTGAACAATAATGAGCTGTTGGACCTTTATTCTCATCTTTTGTGTTATTTCTGCCCACCAGTTTATTAAACTTTCACATATATAAATATAAATATATATATATATATATATATATATATATATATATATATATATATATATATACATATATATATATACATATACTTGGATTAATATTCATATATTTTCTTTTCTGTCTTTGCTAGGAGTTACTGACCAGAGCATCACTGGAAACAGACAAGCAGGACTTGATGGCAGAGGTTACCAGCCTGAAAATCAAGCTAACAACTGCTGAAAGAGAGCGGCATGAACTAGAGGAACAATTAAAGTCAGCACATGTAAGTATATACTTGTTGCTATTGGGTTGTCCGGAAAGTTTGTGCCGATTTATAGTAGCTTACCTTTCAACTTATTTTAGAACATGGTTGAGTCCATAAAATAGGATTTGACTACACCTCCATTTAGAGCACAGTTGAAGCTATCTTTTCAAGGAAGAAGGTATATGTTTCTATAACCTGTGTTAATTCTGTAACCCTTTAAAATAGAAGATAAGAAAGTCCATTTTTGGCACTTCATGCTTTGAGAACCTGACAAAAATTGCTACAGCTCGGCTGAGATGTGTTACCCCACCCTCCATATTCACTAGATATTGCTCCTTCGGATTTCCACTTATTCAGGTCTCTGCAGAATAGTCTTAATGGTAAAAATTTCAATTCGTTGGATGACATAAAAAGATACCTTGATGAATGCTTTGCTATGAAACCACCTCAGTTCTGGGAAGAGGGTATTTTCAAGTTAAAGTTAAGATGGAGACGCATTGCGCAACAAAATGGTTCATATTTGGTTGATTAAAAATGTAATGGCAAGTATTTATTAACCTTTTTCTTTCCTTTAAAAATCGGCACGGACTTTCTGGACAACCCAATACATTTATGACAATGACAAGGAAGATTTACTTCAAGAGTGGGAAGACTTTGTTTTATCAGTTCAACATATTAAATATGCCCATATCTCTGCGATATCAATTTAATTGTAAAAAAAACATTGTTGGAATATACAGCTTATAGGCATATAAGTAGATTGTGTAGTTTAGTAGTGTGTGTTTTGTCATGTAATTAGATATGGTTGTGCAGATATAGAGTTTATTTTGTGACCACTTCGTCTCAAGTTCTACCTCACTGCTCAGTACTTTGGGCAAAAAGACTTCTACTGCAGTCTTGGGCCAACCAATGCGTTGTGAGTAGGATTGCTACACAGAAACTGTGTGGAAGTTTGTCATATCTATGGATGTGTGAGTATGTATAAATTAACTTTTATTTAGTAAAGTGTGTCATAGCTTTTTAGTCTTGGTTTAACTCTGACCAAGCTGATCTATGGTCAAAAGGGTTTTAATTATGACCAGCTTGTCTTATTTTCCAGACATAGTCAATCGAGGTGGTTTACATTATCCAATGTGTTGTTTTCTTGCCTGCAGGGTATTATTTAAAGGATTTCTGTTCACTATTTTGAGCAACCATATGAAGGATCCCCCATTGGCTCTAAATGAAATGTGTGTGTGTGTGTTGCCAGATTAATGCATTCCTTTATCTTTTTTTATCATATTGTGCACTATATCACATCCAAAATCTGTGACTAGTTATAGACACAGGAATAGACTTCAACAGAAAATCTGGAAAACACATTGCTTTTATAACAGATCACTTATATTTAGAACTGTGTTATATTTGATAGTCTGATGTAGTTCTCCAGTATGAATTTAGCCATGATGGTTAAAATGAAATAAAGAACATTAGCAGTGCCCCAGCATGGCCACAGTTCAATAAGTGAAGAAAGGAAAAGAAATATTTGACACAATTCTTAAAGTTAAATGCATAAGTAATAGTGTAATTGTAAATATGAAAACAAAATTGAAAATTTGGCATTAGAATCAATAAATTTCAAATATACCAATTTTACTTATTCCACCCTTAATTCTGTGTTAAATTTTGGTACAAAATTTTTTGTTTGTAATTTTAGCTTTGCTGTATCTATAAGTTATGCCCCATTTTTTTTTTAAATTAAAATCAATCATAAAATAGAATGAAATCCTCAAACGAAAAAAAAAGATTTATTATTATTCATTTTTCAAGGTTTGTTTTGTTGCATTGCTAGGTCACTCACAAATATTCACTCACTTTTATAGGTTTATTCATCCTTACCCTTTTACACACAAGTATGTACTTATTGAAAAGGATAATAATATACAGATGGTTTCATCCTGAATTGATCCAAATTTAGAATAACGCTAAATACCATTTATCTTTTTTTTTTCTTCTTCTTCATAGTTGTATATATTTTTATCGAAATAAAATAAAATATAGGAATACATTAAAAGAAAGAATGGAACATAAAAAATAGTTATTAATACCAAATACTAATAGAAAGGTTATTTGTGTGTGTTCCCGGGAATGGCAAGTTCAAAAAGAAACTATATCTGGCCACTTAAAATAAAGTGCTCAAAGACAAGTCTAAGTGTGAATAATATATATATACATATATATTCACATATATATATTTACACACACATATATATATATATATATACAAATACATATATACATAAATGTATACATAATACACACACACACTTAGAAAAAGAGGTGTGGATGTGATTAACTTTCAACTGGCAGTCTGATGAAAGCTAACAAGGCAAAACTTCAAAGTCAATATATATACATATATATATATATATATGAGAGAGAGAGAGAGGTGGTGGTAGTGGTGGTGAACTTTGCTAGTTAGAAGCAGAGTTTGTTATGGCTAAAAGGTCACTTAGTAACCACATGGTTTTGGGTTCAGTGCTAAGGTCTTTTACTATAGCCCTGGGTTGACCAGTGCCTTGCTAGTGAATTTAGTAGATGGAAACTGTGTGGAATCTTGTCATGTTTGTGCGTGCATGTGTGTCTTAGTGTTTGTCCACCCCTACTTGACAATCAGTGTTGCCTTGTTTACATTCTTATAACCTAGCCACTTGGCAAAAGAGGCCGATAGAACAAGTACCAGGCTTATAAAAATATGTACTGGAGTTGATTTGTTTACCTAGACCAGGGCTGGCCAACCTGAGGCCCATGGGTTGCATGCAGCCCGCATACTTTTATCTTGCAGCCTACTTGATACTTTCTTGAAATGGGTTTATTTAAACAAACATTTAAAAAATTTTATCAAAAATTAAAGATTTTAATAAAAAGTAAAAAAAGAAAGATAGCACTGTTTTTGCAACAACAATATTTCATGTTGAACCAATGATCATTCCTTCATTATCGTAATAATAGCATGAGAAAGCAAAGTGCTTTCAATTCTGTCAGCATTGATTATTTGACTAAAAAAACGATAAACATCGCCCTTTTCAAGCCTAGCCAGGCTCATGGGCCCAGTTTCCCGGTTTCTGTGACGTATGTGTTCCCCCCAGCTGGACAGGACACCAGTCCAATGCAGCGTTACTCAAGAAACAGGAAGATAGTGTGAGAGAGAGTTGTGGTGAAAGAGTAAAACGGGTCGCCACCACCCCTGCTGGAGTCTCATGGAGCTTTTAGGTGTTTTCGCTCAATAAACACACATAACGCCCGCTCTGGGAATCAAAACCACAATCCTCTGACCGCGAGTCTGCTGCCCTAACCACTGAGCCATTGCGCCTCCACGATTATTTGACTATTAGTGCATAAAGTATACAAGCAGCCCTCAAAAAATTTCTGTGATTAATGTGGCCTGCAATATAATTCAAGTTGGCCAGGCCTGGTGTAGACCCTTCAAGGCAGTGACCCAGCATAGCTGCGGTCCAGTGACTGCAGCAATTAAAAGATAGAAGATAAAAACTATTTGTAGATAAAATCAAATGCATTGATTAAATTTATTTTAGAATATAAAATGGTCGTTTTTAGTGTTGAGTTAAATCTGAATTTTTTTTTGCTTTAAAATAAATTTTCTGGGAGGGACAGAAACCATGACATTCTTATGCTCTCCCACACTTTTGAAACTGATGCAGCCATTGCCCAGCCTGAATATCCGTAGGTTCATGTCTGAACTCAGACATGCTTGTTGTGGTTAAAGCAGGTTGCATTGCAATTATGGGATTCTGGATTTTGACATGGCATAGGTGCAAGCATGGCTGTGTGGTTAAGGAGCTTTGCAACCATATGATTTCAGGTTCAGTCCCACTGCATGACACCTTGACCAAAAGCTCTTTATAGTCCTAGACTGACCAATGCCTTGTGAGTGAATTTGGTGGACGGAAACTGTGTGAAGCCTGTCTTGTGTCTGTGTGCATGTGTTTGTCCTTCACCACTGCTTGAAAACCCATTTTGGTTTGTTTATGTCCTTGTAACTTAGCAGTTTGACTAAAAAAACTAATAGAATAAGTACCAGAATTAAAAATAAGTTTAAGGGTTAATTTGATCACATACACATGACAGGCTTCATACAGTTTCCATCTGCCAAATTCACTCACAAGTTCTATAGAAGAATAAACTTAGTCAAGGTGCCATGCAGTGGGACTGAACCTGAAACCACACCATGGACACAGTACAACTGAAACAAGTAAGAAATGAAAGATAAAAGACCTTGGAAGTATTCTCTGCCACAGTATTAGGCTGTGTGAAAACCTGTTGTGAGGACTACTGGGTGATAGATTTGATCTACCTTCCAGTTTCACACAACTACCTCCCTATTTCATGTGCACCATTTTGTTTCTTACAGAAACGTATTACTGAATTGGAAAAGAAACTATTATTAAGAGATGCTGAACTTCATGAACTTAAACAGAGACTCACAAAAAATGGTACCATTTTATCAACAGACAGTGCAGGTAAGAAAAGAACTGGCAATTATTTTACTTGTATAAATCTGAGTAATTCAAAATATTCCATTCACTTGCTCTTCATATTAGCAGTTTTAAGAAAAAAAAAGACTCCTTTTTTTTTTTTTTTTTTAAATAATTATTTTAATATCCATCAGGGGAAAAAATTTATAACAATATTGTGATCACCAAAAAGTCATATATATACATATACATATATATCACCATAACCGACCAGGCTATCAGATGTTGCTACACATCGCTGGTCACAATGCGCTTCGCATTGTTTTAGCCTTCAAATGATGCCACCCCGCAGGCTAAGCGAGCAGACCAACAGAAGAAAGAGAGAAAGTTGTGGCAAAAGAGTACAGCAGGGATCGCCACCACCCCTTGCTGGAGCCTCGTGGAGCTTTAGGTGTTTTCACTCAATAAACACTCACAACGCCCGGTCTGGGAATCGAAACTGTGATCCTACGACCGTGAGTCCACTGCCCTAACCACTGGGCCATTGTGCCTCCACATATATATATGTATCTAAAAGTATCAATCATCATTTAAGGTCCATGTTCCATGCTGGCATGGGTTAGACAGTTTGATGGGATCCATTGGGCCCAAGGACTACTTTGTGCTCCAGTGTCTATTTTGGCATGATTTTTATGGTTGGACACCCTTCCTAATGCTGTCACATTACAGCATGAACAGGGTGCTTCTTTTTATTCCAATAGCTTTCCTTCCCCCAAATTTCAGGTCTAGTGCCTATAGTGAAAAGGGTTGTTGTTATTATCATTTCTAGGGTTGGCAAACTGGCAGAATCATTAGCACGCTGGGCAAAATGCTTAGTGTCATTTCGTCTGTCTTCACATTTGGAGTTCAAATTCTGCCACGATTAACTTTACATTTCAAGGTCGATAAAATAAGTACCAGTTGAGTATTTGGGTTGACGTTTTCAATTAGCCCCCTGCCTGAGACTTACTGGTCTTGTACCAGAATTAGAAACCATTTTTATTATTTAATTAAAATATTGGTTTCAAATTTTGGCACAAGACCAGTAATTTTGGGGGAGTGTGCAAATTGATTACATCGACCCCCAGTGCTCAAATGGTACTTATTTTATTGACCCCAAAAGAATGAAAGGCTAAGTCAACCTCAGTGGAATTTGAACTCAAAATATAAAGACAGATGAAATGCCATTAAGCATCTTGTTTGGTGTGCTAACAACTCTGCCAGCTCGCTGCCTTATAGTTACCTTAGAATATTAAGTGTTTAAATATAAGAGATTAGATGCTGTTGGTAAGATTATAATCTTTCACGCTATTAACTCCAACTTTGGAAATGAAAACTTCTTAATACTTAAATCCACATTACACTTTAATCAGTTTAATCACCAGTTCCCATCAGGTGTTTTATTCTTTCGGATATATGCAAATAACCAGGGTGGATTCAAATTTTATTTCTAAACTTAGATAAAGTTTACTATTCAAATCTTGGTTAGTACCACACACACACATGCTCACGCACGTGCGCATGCACACACACATACACACCCTGGAATAAGACACCTGATAACATTTGAAATGTATGGTAGATGTTTCTTAAAGATGAGCTTATTATCCAAAAATTCAAAGAAATTTAATTCTGTTTGTCCTTCAATGATCTTACTTTACTAATTATTAATATGGATCTATCTCATCATTGATAATGATATTTGTTGCTTATATTTTCATTAATAGGATGTATACTGTTTAATTTATCTGATAAATAATACTACTTGTTTCTGATAGATCACCAAAGACTTGTGTTTATTTGTTCTGTAATTTTTCCTTTTCTGTACTGACATAAAAAAAAATTTGTAAATCTCAAACTTGATAAATGTACAATATTAAATAGGTTTTTCACCTTGTTTTTTGGTACATATTTACATACATATATACACACACTAAACATGTGCACATATATACTCACTCTCACACACTCACAAACACATGATATAGATATATGGTACCTTAACAGATTAAGGTGTACATAGAATATTGGCCGGTAAATATAGCTTTTATAATCAGATGGCTGGAAAGTAGTGTATCAAAAGCAGCTGTGAAATAAATCAAAGAAGTCTCCTGCTCAGAACCTGTTATTTTTGGCTTACTCTCAAGTTTATGCCTATATTTTAAAGAAGAAATTTGAAACTTTTTAACCAGTTTTTATAGTTATGTTACACCTTTAGCTTAACTATCAACAGTAGGCATGTGTTACTTTAGGAACAGTTTAAAAAAATCTAAGGTGGAAATAGTCTTTTTAGTTAACTAGGTTCACTAATTGAAAATTAAAAAAAAAAAGGCTTTTTACAAGTAAAAATATCTTTTTAGCAGGTAAAACCCAAATAATACAGTATCATTTACCTTAATGACTCTTAGATAGAGCCATCAAATAAATGTCTCTATCATTTATGTGTTTCTCTGAAAAGTTTTGAAACTCTTTCACATTATCCTGTCAGTTTTAGCTATTATTTTTAGTTGAACATATGTAGAGACTTCCTCATAGGCTCCAGTCTTCCCTGTATTCTGCTAGGGTGGGGCATCTCACTAAAAAAGCTTTGACAGAGCTAGCTATGATGATGAGGCCCATAGTTATCATATGTATCACCTATCATATGTATCCTGTACATTTCATCATCCCAATCCATTGTACATCAAGTTTAATATTGTAATAGCTAATGTAACCATTGCAACCAACCTTTCCTTTTTTGATGATGATCAGGTGAACTGGTCTGAAATTCAGTTCACCAAAGTTTTGATGACCATTATTTAACTATGTTGTCTGTGTGCATCATATTTGTTCTCTGCCTGTTTCTTTAGGCTTTGCATTTTACCAGCTTATGATTGCAAAAAAAAAATATATATATATATACTGTTGTATTTAACATATCCTTTGAATTCCTCAGCTTTCATACTTACCTCCATCACTTTCTATTCTTTGAAGATGAATGCTTGAGGTAGCTCAATTTGATTACATCTATTTTCCAAGTACATTTGTGTCAAAATGTCTTGAAAACTGTTGTGGTGAAAGGATCCTGACCACCCCCACGTGACTGAAAGTGGACTAATGCATTTCACTGAAATGAAGAAACTGTGAACTGTCTAGTAGTTGACAGCATTGATCATCTGTATTGGTTACTGTGTTAGTTAAATATCATAACTACATTGGGAGTAGTATGGAGTGCGTTCTATGTGAATATATTAATTCTACGAAAAGTTATTCTAGATAAATATATCCAAATATTTATTTGAATAATACTGTTCTTACACCCTTGTGCACAATTCTTGTCATAATAAAAACTAAGCCATTTCTCAAATGCAAATGTTGCATTGTTTTTTGCCTCCACCTCCAAGTACAACTCTACGAGACATAAAAAGAAACTGCAGTCCAGGATAGAGTTTAAATTTTTGGCATCAGGCCTTATAAAGCTTCCCTGCCAACTTTGTCATGTTAATGATGGTCTGTCTGTTGTATCATTTGTTATGTTGTACCATTTGCCCAGATTCTTTTACAGTAGGTAATAACAGAATCAAGTAATGAGAAGTATTATCTGTATATCTCCTTTTCACAAAAAAAAAGGAAGAAAAAGATTTTTTAATTCTTGACATCTGTCACTACATAAAACATTTTAACCCTTTAGTATTTAAACTAGCCAGATCTGGCTTCTCACACCTGCCCTACACTGTCATTTTAAAAATAAACAATCACATCATTGAAATCTCAAAGCTACAAGATAATGTATGATTAATTCAGAACAACATGAATGAATAAGTGGTACATTTGACAGAAAAATCTGAACGCTAAAGAGATAATCTTTTAAAGATGTCACCAGTTGTATCATCTTACTTCACAAATACTATCATCATCATCTGTGAATGGTCTCTAAAGTTTTAACACAAGGATGAATTAGGATGGTGTATTGGAAGAATAGTTAGAACATTGGGCAAAATGCCTTGCATTACTTGACTCTGTACATTTGTGTATTCAGAGTTGAAATTTCTCCAAGGTCAACTTAGTCATCTTTCAAAGGATTGATAAAATAAATAACCAGTCAACTACTGAAATGTATTTGATCCACTGATTCTCTTCCATTGAATATATGGCTGTGTGTTTATGTTAAAAACAATTATCACACAGGTAAATCAAGTCCTTGTTATTAATAAATGTTTGTTGCAGAATACACCCAGACACTGGTGGATTTATGGCATTACCATAGCACATACAAATTTTGGCAGTGAAATGTTCTGTTAATACTTTTAACAGAAAATGTGTGACTGAATATGAGGTTTTGCTAAATTCAGTCCTTGGTTTTTCAATCAAATCCAGCTTTTATTCATCTACATCCAAATTGCAAACGCAAACCCTATGTGTCCAGGGATACCAGGAAACTCAGCCTTGTGCTCCAGTTGATTCACTTAGCTATTACTTTAGGGAAACTGTTTCACCCTTTTTGTTATTATACCAAACATGACTTTATCTTTAAAATGTTCAGTGACTTGTGCAATAGGGAATTCTATGCAGGGAATAAAGCGGCAACAGTTAAAATAAGCATGGCAGGCTAATTTTTGAAAGAATCCTCTAAGTGAAATTTTATTTATTTTATGTGTGAGAGAGATAGAGAGAATCTGAAATAAATGGAAATTGCTAGTAGATATAGTAGGAATCCACAGATAATAACAGTGAAATAGTTGCTGATAACATTAGAAGAAAGTTATGGCAGTTTTATGTAGGTGAATCAGAAGAAAACTTTGAAGCCAACCCATTGTGAACCCAAGCATGAAACATTGATAAGATTTATTTTATCATGATTCACTTGGTTTACAGACTTTGATGAAAAAAACACTATATGTAACTACTTTTTATTTCTGATATTATTGTAAATACTAAGAAACTAAAATGATCGATTCATTTCTCATAGTTACAATCGAATGTGAAGTTTCAATTTATTTATCTTTATTGACAAGCTGCTAATCTTGATTTACTAAAAAAAGTAGAGTGAAGTTTATATGTCTATTTAATTCACTGTTTGATGCTATGATAAGAGGTCAATTCATCATCTAAAAATACACATCCACTCTGCTTCATCTTGAGAAATTTTATAATCAAATTAATTTGCTCTTTTTTGCTTCATTTAATTCACAATTCTCAAACATATTGAGAAAGAAGGTCAGATAACTGTAACAGTAATAATTGCCATATTTTTATTTGAGTGTAATATGCACTCATATTTAATGTGTAGACTTAACTATGGGCAATAAAATGCTGGTAAAAAGAAATCTTTTGTGTATGCACACAATATATGGGAAAAAGGATTTAATTTAGATTATTATGATTTGCTGTAAAAGCACATTGAAACAGCTCACTTTTCTTAAATGAAACAAAAAACAGAAGTGCATGTATTGTAAGGTCAACATTACACAATCAGTGTTATTCAGTATATTCAAAGTTGTTTACTGAAAACTATCTGATTTTCTGCACATAATACAAACATGACAGAATGAGGTTAAACATCCAAAACAATAAACCAGTAAAACTGAAAGAAATTTTCATGGCTGTGTAGTTAAGAAGCTTTGCTTTGCAACAATGTTTTGGCTTAAATTCCACTGCATGGCACCTTGGGGAAATGTCTTCTACTATAGCAACCAATGCCTTGTAAGTGAATTTGGCTGATGGAAACTATGTAGAAGCCCTTCATGTGTTTGTGTTTGTCCCCCACTGCCACCAATGCTTGATAAATGCTGTTGGTTTGTTTATGTTCCCTAAAACTTAACAGTTTGGCTGAAGAGACCAATAGAATAAATACCAGACTTGAAAGTATGTACTGGGATTGATTTATTTAAGAAAACACTTCAAGGCAATGCCCCGGTATGGCCACAGTCCAATGACTGAAACCGGTAAAAGATACAACCTGGATTAGCAACTCTGGTTCCAATTATTGAACCCCTTAAATATGAAATTACATAAATAGCAACAATAAATGATGCATGTCTATGCTCTGAAGATCTTAAAAATGGCGTCATACTAACAGAAGTCTCCTTTTAATTAATAATGTAATGCCTGAACTGCACTTAGTGTACCGATCAACAGGCAGCCAACTTTTCTCCAGACATCAACCTACTGGCTTGTGTGTGTATTTATGTGTGAACCAACAAGCAAGACTGTTATCATGTAGCTAGACTTGTTACGAATGGCAGCTGAATCTTCTTTAGCTGCAATGTTCTGTCTCAGATCTGTGTATGTATGTGTGTGTATATATATATATTTCAGTATGAACCAACATGTAAGACCTCTATGTGGTACCTCAACTTATTTCAAACAGCAACTAAATCTACCTTAAATCACTACTACCTCTCTTATGTACGTATATGTGCACTAGCAGAAGAGACCATTATTTAAAAGGGCACATTTATTTGTGGAGGCGCAATGGCCCAGTGGTTAGGGCAGCTGACTCGCAGTCGGAGGATCACAGTTTTGATTCCCAGACTGGGCGTTGTATGTGTTTATTGAGCGAAAGCACCTAAAAGCTCCATGAAGCTCCGGCAGGGGGTGGTGGCAACCCGTTCTACTCTTTCTCCACAACTTTCTCTCACTCTCTCTTCCTGTTTCTTGGGTAATGCTGTGATGGACTGGCATCCCATCCAGCTGGGGGAAACACATACACCACAGAAACCGGGCCTATGAGCCTGATTAGGTTTGAAAAGGGCAACGTTTTTATCGTTAAAGAACACTTTAACTCTTTAGATGGTTTATGTGAGAGGTTATAACAAGCTCAGGTGTGGCTTTCTGGTAAGAAGCTTGTTTCCCAACCACATGGGTCCAGGTTCAGCCTCACTGCATGGAACCTTGGGCAAGTGTCTTCTACTATAGCCATTGGCCAATCAAAACCTTGTGAAGGGATTTGGTTGACCAAAACTGAAAGTAGCCTTTTTGTGTGTGTGTGTCACTGCCACTTGACAACCAACATTGGTTTGTGTATATCCCTGTAACTTAGTGATTCAGCAAAAGAGACCAATAGAATAAGTAAGAAAGTTTTTTTTTTTTAAAAGTGCTGGGGTTGATTCATTTAACTGAAACCCCTTCAAGGTAGTGCCCCAGCATGGCCGCAATCCAATGACTGAAATGAGTAAAATTGTACATGTAGTAGAAAACATGTACAATTTCGTAATTCCTACTAGCAAATGAAACATGTGTAATGATGAATAAATAATAACAAAAATTTTTCCAATCTCCTGTGCGTGTGTGTGTAAATAGTTTTTAGCTCCAGGTTTCATAGAGCTAAGAGAGGATAAGAATGGATAGTCTATTACAATATTCTCAGGTTTGTAACTATTCCTCATAGTGTACCTATGAAGATGTAGCATTAAGCAATTTACCTGGAAACATGTCAAAAATACCTGCAGTAGATATGATTTTTGAGCACAAGAGCTGATAGCCCAATACTTTATCCATCCAGCCAGTTTGCCTCCACACTTTGTAGATTATATACCTGATAATAATATCTGATATTTGAAGTGTGTCTGGATTTTCTTACTTCAAAGCATTTTAGATTTCTTGGTGTTTTATCCTTTTGCAGATTATGTTAGTTTCATTGCATTTTTTTTTTATGAATTTATCTTATGTCAGGTGCATAAAACTGAAAACTTTAATCTGTAGATAGATCACACCCAAGTTTGGTACATATAAATATATATTTACTTCTTATATGTTATCCATCAATGCAGGTGTGTAGAATTATTTGGTTTATCTATTCTGTTATTCATTTTAAATCTCAAAATTTGAATCTGAAATTTGAATATAAAATCTAAAACTTACATATTAAAAATTAATGAGGACATAAAGGCTTTTAATTTGCAATATTTAAATTATGCATTATGAATGAATTATTGTCTAAGGCAAGTATAAAATGTATATGTGCACTAACATTATAAGTGCAGTAACCATTATAAGCATCGTCATATGCATTGACAAGCAAGGACGGTTAGTTGTGGCTCTTTTCTGTCTCTGCTGTCTATAAAATATATTTCTTGTCATTGAAATAATGCTTGACTGAAGTTAAGTATCCAGCCTGAATAGTTCCAATTTATAACTCCCTGGGATGATGTTTAAAAAAAAATAGAAAAGAAAAGAAAGAGCATGGCTGTATAGTTAGGAAGCTCACTTTGTAATCACATGGTTTTAGGTTCAATCTCACTGTGTGGCACCTTGGGCAAGTTTCTTCTGCTATAGCCCCAGGTCAACTACTACCTTGTGAATGAATTTGGTAGATGAAAAGTGTGTGTTTGTGTGTGTGTGTGTGTGTGTGTGGCAGTGAGTTGGCAGAATTCTTAGCATGCTGGGTTAATTGTATAGTAGCTTTTCATTCAACTTTACATTTTGAGTTCAAATTCCACGAAGGTTTGCCTTTCATCTTTTTGGAATTGATGAAATAAGTACCAGGTCAATGCAATCGACTAAACCTAAACCCCTCTCCTTAGATCTCAGGCCTTGTACCTATAGTAGAAAAAAATTATAATTAAAAACCACAAAAAAACCTTGTGAAATAGAGCTATCCAGGGTTTCCTGGTCAAAATATTAAATTTATTTTGCCATTTATCAAGCTGATAGAAACATTTTACATGTGTGTATGCTTATCTGCCATAAACCACTATCACTTGTCAACTGGTGTTGGTTTGTTTACATCCTCATAAGTTAGTTCAGCAACAGACTATAGAAGTACCAGACATAAAAAAATAAGCACTGGTGTGGATTTGTTTGACTAAATCTATCAAGGTGGTGCCCCTGCATGGCTGCAGTCCAATGACTGAAACAAGTAAAAAATAAACAGTTACACCTCATTCAATCTGTATTTTTTTTGTCTTCATAAGGCGGTGAGCTGGCAGAAATGTTAGCATGTTGGGTGAAACGCTTAGCGGTATTTCGTCTATCTTTACATTCTGAGTTCAAATTCTGCTGAGGTCAACTTTACCTTTCATCCTTTCAGGGTCGATAAATTAAGTACCAGTTGTATACTGGGGTCGATCTAATCGACTGGCTCCGTCCTCAAAAATTCCGGGTTTTGTGCCTTGAGTAGAAAAGATTCTTTTGTCTTCATAAAGAAATTCATCATTTATCATTTATCACTGGTGGCCAAGAAAGTTTTTGTGGATCCACCAAGTGGCTCTTAATTTAGAAACAGCATGAAGGTGAGGGGTACATTTCAATACTAAGTATATTTACATTTATTTAATGCAGGTCTCACTTCACTTAAGCCTTCTGCTTGGATTATAGTCAGTCAACAACTTTTTCTCCACTCTCCTCAATTAGAAGCTGTCATTTCTGCTTTTTTGCTTTTCCTGACAGATTCCTTTCAGATTTTGCTGTCCTGCATCATATGGTTTCTTGAGTGAAGGCCTTCTTCTCCCAGATCTTGTTAGTTTTGAATCGTCAGTGATGCTTCTGTTACTTAGCATTTTTCTAGATTGGGGTATTGGCCCTACACTGACCCATTTTTACTTCTGGAAGAGGTGGTCCATGTTTTGGCCTCTATCCTCTGACCTGTCCAACATGGGAGGCCATACTAAGAGCTTGCACTTTGCTGGCATAGCTCCCAATGTCATTGAGACACACAATTCACAACACCACAACAAGGACAGGACCTTGTGGTGGATCAAATACAGGTAACATTCCAAAATTGAACTGGTACTCATTTCTGTGTCGCCCACTATAGGTACACTGAACTTAAGAGAGTTAAAACACTTTTCTGAAGACATTCAAAGTCATTTGTAATTGATATCAATTCATAATATCTTTTTGCTTTAATGTATATATTTTCTATCGAAAAGTAGTTTTATTTTTAGGTTTTGACTTCAGTGAATTAAATTGACAAAGACATTATTTATCACAACTTATTACAAGATTCCTTCAATCGTTTATTTAAAAAATGATATAATAAAATTGAGTGAAATACTACTAATCTACTTATTTTTCTTTAAAATCTGTGATGAGTGAAGTTGAAATATCGTCATGTGTGCCTATATGTGTTTGTACACATACATTCACTGACATAAATAACTCACATATTCACGCAAATACATTATTTATAATTTAGTGATAAATCAATACTATTTAAAATTTTATAGGAGACATCACTAAAAGTCAGATAAGATAAGCTTAAAACAGCAGCCAATCAGTAAAATTAAGGCTGCTTTTAAATATCGCACAATTTATAAATATCATAGAGTATTGACAGGTGATGATTCATAATGATAGAGTTTTCTGAGGAGGAACCAAAAGAGGGAAGGAGAGAGAGAGAGAGAGGCAGACAGACAGACAGAATGTGTATGCGTGTGTTTATTTAGATGACGGCTCTTACTCGACTAGTCATGTTACATTCATTTTCACATTCATCCTAGTGCAAATATAATGAAGAAAGTGAAGAGCGAGTGTGCGTGCATGTGTGTGAAAGAGGGAGAGGTGGAGTGCAGATTAGTGATTACAATGCTGCACTCATGTAAGATTGTGGTTTTGATTCCCCGGCCAGGCACTGCGATGTGCTCTTAAGCAAAGCACTTCATTTCATGTTGCTCCAGTCCACTCAGCTGGAAATGGGTTCCAGCCACAGCCAGGAAATTACCCCTGCAATGGACTAGCATCCCATTCAGGAGGGAGTGTTGTAATCTCAGTCACTTATACACCATGGAGACCAAGTTTATACCCTTTGGCATTCAGATTACTCTGTCGAATGTAATGCTTTTTTATTCAGATGCAGCACGGAATTTTGTCAGTGAACAGGTCATGGTCTCAAAGCAGCGAAAATATTTTGACAAATTAAATTTAAATGTTGAAGTGAATCTAACAGTTTTTGTGTGTTTCTTAAACACCTTCCATGCTGCAACTGTTTTCGTTCCAGCACACGCTCTCAGATCGGGTCACTTGCTATGCAAGTACATCTCCGTAATTTATTCATATTGTTGTGAATTAATCATACATTATTTTGTAGCTTTGAGATTTTTGATGATGCATTTATTTTTTAGAATGATATTTTAGAGAAGATATGAGGGGCTTGATCTGGCCAGATTTAACATAAAACAAGTAGAATATTTGGGCCTAATATGACCAGTTTAACCCTTTCGTTTCTGTATTTATTTTGAGATGTTGTGTTTCTTTCAATTACTTTAAATATAACAAAGAATTTAGTAAAATAACTAAGTTATCATTCAGCTAGTGTTAGGAACATAAATTGTGACTAAGGTTTGGTGGAAGATTTTAATTCCAAACTTATGAAAACAAGACATTTGTACTCAGAGCTAGAGCCGGGTTGGTAACGAAAGGGTTAAATACTAAAGGGGTAAACTCTGGCCTTATGAGACCCAGGGATCATAATAGATTCACTAGAATAGTGGGGAAGTGATGTAGAAGCCAGGTTTTGAATAATATTTGTTTATCAGATAGCTGGTCAGTATATATTGTGCCATTTGTGTGAGACCAGTATCTGCCGCAACTGCAATTTTGCTCAGATTGGTGGGTCTTCTTCTCAAGCACAACATAATGGCCAAAGGTCTCAGACATTGCCTCCGTGAAGCCCAACACACAAAAGGAACTCAACCACTTTGCCTTCCTGAGACCCAAAGATACTTGCTCAAAGTACCAGGCAATAGGAAAGGAACTGAAATCATTTGGTTGTGAAATGAATTTCTTAACCTATGCAGGCACTCTGTCAGTCATGATGACAACGGTTCCAGTGGATCAGATCAATGGATCATTCTGTTTGTGAAATTAACATACAAGTGTCTGATCATTTTGCAGGACACACATACCCTTCCTGTAATTCTCAAGGAAACTCACCATTACACAGAATGTGACAAGGCTGTCCCTTACATATACAGGGACAACTCATTTTTGCCAGCTGAGTGGACTGGAGTGACATGAAATAAAGTGTCTTGCTCTCAAGAACACAACATGCTGCCAAGACTTGAACTCATGACCTTATGATGATCCGAAAACCCTAATCACTTAGCCACATGCATTACATTTATGCATGGGCCTCTCCCCCACCTCATGCGTGTAACTTTAAAAAACACCTACAGGAATTAACTAAACATGGCAGCAGGTTATAACATTCTTTTTGTATGGAAACAATGTTATCGATAGGATGACCATATGTGCTCCCTCATGGTGATATGCATAATACATTTAATATTTTGCTTATGGAAAAACTATATTTTGTCGAAAAATACTACTGATATGACATCATGACAATTTTAACCAATAAGTGTCATTGTATTGTTTTTTTTTCTTCATTTCTGTTTATTTAAAAGTGTTATATATCATTTTATATGCATATACTTACATCAGGCGTATTATAGTAATAATAACTCTGTCTGTGCAAGAGAAATGGATGGTGGGAGATATTATGTGATATTTTCCAAAATGTTAGTGAACATTGTATGACGATAATCTTGAAACACCTTATCTGGGGTTTTTTTTCTCTGCCAAATTTTTATCTTGTCATGTTAAAAAAAATACTATTTTTCATTATTTATATATAAGGAAATTACTGGTAACTTTCAAAAAAATTCTTGTTTTTAACAGAATAAGAACTCTTTATTTATACTTTATTTCTCTTATAAGTGTTTTTTTTTTTCCCCTCGATTCTATTTATTCTTGTTTTAGAGTGAATTTCACTTGTTTGTTGTTTGTTTTGTTTCAGGGGACGTCAGCAATAACCGCCCTCTAGAACGAGAGCGTACCTTAGATAGACTTAAGAAAAAACGTAAGAAATAACGTCTTCCTCCTCATCCTCCTCCACTTCCTCTTCCTCTTCATCCTCCTTTCACTATCCTATTTAATCAAACTCTTGTTATTTTTAATATTGCTGCCTGCTCTTCACGTCAGCCATTAATCCATTTAATTTACTAATCTGTTTGTTTGTAATCTAAATGTAGATATAGTCTACATATTCATTAATTGATTTATTTTTAATTTGAAAGAATTTTTTAATTTGCTGATTCCAGAAAAGAAAAAGAAAAAAGTTATTTTTCAATTTTGTTTATTCCCTTCATTTAATTATTGTTTTAAAATAGATATTTAAAAAACACTTAAATAATTTTAATATATATTATCATCAACAATTTAAATAGTTTCTTTTTAGCTTTTTTTCCCTTTTTTTGGCTTTGATTAGATGGATTTGCTGTACAGTAATTTGCTATGTGTCTTGATCATTTGTTACCTTGTCTGTAAGGCATTGCATTCTAAGATCTGACCTCATCATTTCTGTCCCCATATCCCACCTTGGTCTTCTTTCACTAATACATTCCACTGACAGCACACAACACTTTGCACCTATCATGTGTTGTCCATTCATGTTATATGTCCATACCAGCATGGCCATCTCTCCTGCATCCATTGTTCACTACATTTCACAGCCAGCTGTTTCTCTCACTTCATTTCTGCTCTGGCTTTTATGCATACTTAAATTACACATCCAAAGGATCATACCTGGCCCGTTTCGCTCCAGCTTCTGCTGATCTACTTTAAATGACAAAAACTTTCTGCTACACAGCATCACATTCTTCAAACATGCTTCTTGATTTTTACATGATGAGAGAAAGCCTTTGTTTCCAATACCTTTGCAGAAGCCCAAACTATAATTATTTCTCTAATATATCTTTATCATTGTCACTGTTGATTATGGTACTATTACGTCAGACAGTCATAAGGCTATCACACCTTCCTCTCATTCTAAAAGAGTTTACTACATAATCTACTACTTTCAAGCAATACTTTCCAATACATAATTGCCCACAGGCATATGGCATAGTGGTTAAGAGCACGGGCTACTAACCTCAAGATTCCGAGTTCGATTCCAAGCAGTGACCTGAATAATAATAATAATAATAATAATAATAACCATACTCTGGGATATGCCAATACACATAGATAGAGAAATTAAGGCCAACAGACCAGATATAGTTGTCAGAGATCATGAAAAAAAAAATGTTTTCTAATTGATGTATCAATACCAGCGGATGACAACGTGTCTCTAAAAGAAATGGAGAAACTCTCAAAATACAAAGACCTGGAAATAGAGGTAACCAGAATGTGGAATCTAAAAACAGAAACAATTCCTATCATAATAGGTGCATTAGGCATGATAAAAGAATATTCAGACAAATACATAACAAAAACACCAGGACTTACAAACACATATAACATACAGAAAATTGCACTACTGGGCACTGCACACATCCTACGCAGAACACTTTCCATACAATAACCATCAGAGCATCACAACAAATCACAGCACATACCCAAGGCACACAGAGCTGCGCTCGGTAGTGAAGTGAAAGCACGATATAAAAAATATACTACTGAATAATAATAATAATAGCAACAACATCAGAAAATACCTTAGGAATGAGAACCCAGATTCGAAATTTCCCCAAGACACCTGATGAAGGCTTGGAGAGTATATCAGCCGAAATGTGTTAACAACAAAAACGATGAGGACAAATATCCATCAAATGTAAATAATGTACAAATACTTTCCTTGTCTTCATCTTATCTTTTATTTTTTTACTTGTTTCAGTCATTAGACTGTGACCATGCTGGAGCACTGCCTTGAAGGGTGATTGACCCTGTACTTTTTTTTAAAAAAAGAAGTCTTGTACTTATTCTACTGGGCTCTGTTGCTGAATCACTAGGTGATGAGGATATAAACAAACCAACACCAATAGTCAAGTGATGGGGAGAGGAAACACAAACACACATATGCACACACACATACACACACACATACACACACACCTAATATATATATATATATGATGGGCTTCCACATAGTCTCCTTTACCTAATTTACTCAGAAGGCACTGGTCAGCCCAGAGCTATAGTAAAAGACACTTGCCAAAGATGTTGCACAGTGGAACTGAACCTGAAGCCACTTGGTTACAAAATGAGCTTCATAAACACACAGCCATACCTTATTAATAATTTTATGCACTAAAATTTAAGTCGCTGGACTCTCTTTTGTCAGCTCCACTCTTGGTAGTTTCTGACTATCTTTCTCATAATATTTTCATCAATCTTCAACTGTTACTGAAGAAAAGCACAGAGATGTCACTCTGAATACTTTTCTCTCTAATAACACACAAACTTGAAATTCAAAAGTGGTCTTCCTATCATCCTTAAAGCAATGCTAAATCTCCTTTACTTAGCTTCTTTACTGTTTAGGTATACATTATATTGTGGAGGCGCAATGGCCCAATAGTTAGGGCAGTGGACTCCTGGTCGGAGGATCACGGTTTCAATTCCCAGACTGGGTGTTGTGTGCATTTATTGAGCGAAAACACCTAAAGCTCCACGAGGCTCTGGCAGGGGGTGGTGGTGACCCCTGTTGTACTCTTTTGCCCCAACTTTCTCTCACTCTTTCTTCCTGTTTCTTGAGTAACGCTGCGATGGACTGGCGTTCCGTCCAGCTAGGGGGAACACATACGCCACAGAAACCGGGCCCATGAACCTGGCTAAGCTTGAAAAGGGCACATAAATAAAATACATTATATCTTGTTTTCCCCCATCCACCCAGTTTCTTCAACTCTATCAGTACTTGTCACTTTAGCCTATCAGGATTATCCTTGTTTCCTTCATCCATCTATTGGTTCTCCATTCATCACTGTTTCTCCTATTTAGCTCAGTTATATTACCTCGAATGAACATACAAATCTTAGGCCAGCGAGAACTCTTTATTTTTACTCTGTACAAAGCAACTATTTTTGTCATTGTTGAGTAAATATTTAGTATATTGAGTTATAATTCCAGCTTATAGTATTCAGTTTTATTTCCCCTTCCACTCTTAGATCCCTCAACATTTCTATAAATTCTGTTGTCCAATGCCTTATATCTTATGAATTTATTTTGTGTCTACTTTTACAGCATTCTTCATTCTTGGAGAATGTGCACATAAATTTTGTTGATCAACAAGGCAACAAAGCACTATTAACATATCCAGTTGAGGATTCTTTAATAATTTCTTGGTTAAATTAAATTATTTTTTTGAGATCCTATCATTACTTTATATGTAATTATACCACTAAGCTTTTGATAGAGTAATTTAAAATGATATACTATTAATCTGACTCAGGAAAAAGGTCTCCATCTCTTGTAGTTCTGTGCTTCAATAAGTAAAGCTTCTTGTATGATAAAGTCTAGCATTATTCCACATAAAAACAAACCAATTGTCCTACATACACAACATTTTGTTGTTTCTTCTACTGCTATTGCATAAAATAGAAATTCTAAAAAAAAGTTTCGTTCAAGAATACTTAAATATTATTGTATACTGTCCTGTTTTTTTTTTATGGTCAGCAACTGTCCTCCATGATAAACTAATATTTTCAGGCAAGCTAATATTGCTAGAATTGAAAATTTGTGTAGCAATAACTATTGGCTCTTTAACTAACTCACCTTTCATGTGTGATTTCAATTTTTTTGCAATTAGCTCATATACTTCATAACTTGCTTGCTTTATGGAAGTAGTTTCTTTAATATCTTTTGAAATTTGATTGCATAAAAACTCTTTTTAAAGTGCTGACTCATTTAAATGTAGCATTCCTTTCATGTGTTGCTATTTTATATGCTTAGTTAAATAATAACTTTCAAGGTTGGATTTTTTATGAACTACAACCAAAATCTTCACAAGTATGACATGCATATACACCGTGTATCCAATTTATAATGAACAAAGGACTTACTTAGTAACTCCTTTCTTTTATGAAAATTAGTCAGTTCAGAAGAGGTTATTGTGTTGCACTTTGCAAAATTGATTTTAAAACCTTTAATGAAAATAAGCAAAGAAACTAAATATTGCTCCAAGATATAGGTAAATTTGTCATGTTTTTATGTTCATTATGTAGGTTTCCATATAATTTCTTGTCATCTGTCTGTTTGTCACCAATAACAAATACCTGGTTTGACAGTAATGTCTTCAAATAGATTTTTTGAAAATGAGTGCTGGAAGGAAAACAAATATTAAATGCTAATTTGCAATAAGAATATGATACACCATAAGTATTTTGATTCTTAATTAATATAAGACATGCATTATAACTTAACCCTTTTGATACAGCTTACTCAAGACTTCCCCTTGTTATATAATCTGTTTTAAAACTGTTTGAAATTAAACCTTCTATTCAAAATTTTATGTTAAATTATGTTCCAAACACTATCTTAATAATTTATTTTATTAAATTCTTCATTATTTTCAAAATTAATTGAAACAGGCAGTGTATTTCAGATGAAAGAACTTAAGGAAATTTGTTTATCTTTTAAGAGGTCTTGAAAGCAACTATATTAAATTGTTGTTTGGGTTTTAAGGTTTAAACTAATTTTTTACTATATGGATTTTTAGAGAACTTTGTCAAGGGTTGGCTTAACATTTGAACATGGTCAAAATTTTACCTTGTAACAAGGGGTTCTGTACGCCCTGATTTAAACAATGGATCACCTTGCTTTCCAGTTTTTGTCAATTAAATTTCTCCTCCTTATTGAGAGTTCAAATATTGCTGGTGTTGATCAAATAACTGTCAATAACAAACTAGAGTCAATTCGGTTGAGTATACTTACTTTCTATTTAAATAGGCCTTGTGCTCTCATCAAAAGAAACTAGTTTATTTACTACACACGAAGGTCATGTTAATCACAGTGTTTACAATCTGATTTGACCTGGAAAACAGTTTGATTAAAGGATTATAGAACAAAGAGGCATTCAGTTTATTTGTATAAGTTGTTCAATACATAAATAAAGTAGGCAACATTTAGGATGTTGGGTAGAAATTGTTGATACAACCTAAATTTGAAAAGAATTTTTACTTGTGTTTTTTTTTATGTATATTATTAATTTCTAAATGGTTACTTTTGGCATATGTGAAATCGGCTGATATTTTCTGTAATTTTATGGCATTAAATCATTGAAAAACATCTTGCTTGAGAAGAACATGAATTTGTTGAAAGCTTTTGCCTATGGTAAAATTGTGAGCTCGTTAATGCAATCTAATAAAAACCTTTGTTATTTAAGCATTTTTCCATTTGACTTCAGTAGCGATGTGTCATCATTCTCTTTTATTAATGTTTTGTTTCATGAGTTGAGCTATTGAGAGGTGACTCTTATTTTTCTTAACAATTCAAAACAATGCTGGTGAGAAAATATTAGCATTTAAACCAGTCATATCCAATCCAAATATGCTATCTGCTTTATGCTCAAACTGTCCTTATCTGGCCTCTTACACTTACCCTACAATGTCATTCTAAACGCATACAGTCACACCACCTAAATCTCAAAGCTACAAATATAATGCATAATTCATTCAAAACCTTGTGGTTAATTAAGTGTTCAACTTGACAGAGTAATCTGAATGCTAAACGGTGAATGAGTACCCTTTGATGTGATAGCCAACATCCTAAAATACTTAAACTAACATTAGTTTTCTGAAAACCTACCAAAGTTAGTAATTCTGGCATTGGTTGGATTTCTAACTGATACATAGATAGATAATCTTGCAATTATGGATACATATTCTGAATCAATGCTTTACTAGTTTCAGTGGTGATTTTTATATGAGACTATATAAAGTAAACTTTTCTTCAAATAAGACCGTATGGTTGTCTTGAAGGAAATTTGGCTGCTATTTCTAGTAAGTTAAGTAACCATGTAGAAATTTCTTCCTTGGTTCTGGCGTATTTTAACTGTGTTGTAACATAAGAAATATATCTTCCGGGAGCAGATGTTTTACAATTACTGTTTCCTTTTCTTGATATCTATTTTCTCGATTTAGTTGAATCTTCTTAACCCTTTCGTTACTAACCTGGCTGAAACCGGCTCTGGCTCTATAGTACAAATGTCTTGTTTTCATAAGTTTTGAATTAAAATCTTTCACCAAACCTTAGTCACAATTAATGTTCCTAACACTAGATTAATGATAAGTTATTTTACTAAATTCTTTGTGATATTTAAAATAATTGAGAGAAAAACAGAGAATCTCAAAATAAATACAGTAATGAAAGGGTTAAAGATCTCTTTTGTAAGCATTAGGCAGCATCGCAGATTGCTCTCCTTAGCAATTGTGAAAGCTCTAAGCATCTAAAATAGAACAGATTAATTAGTGGTGGCTTACATACTATCTTTTGTCTTTTACTTGTCTTGGTCATTCAACTGCAACCATGCTGGAGCATTGCCTTGAAGGGTTTAGTTGAATAAATCAGATCCACTACTTATTATTTTAGTCAGGTACTTATTCTATTGGTCTCTTTTGCCAAACCACTAAGTTAAGGGGACATAAACAAACTAACACCCTGTTGCCACACACACTCATGTATATGACTGGCTTCAACACAGTTTCCATCTGCCAAGTTCATTCACAAGGTACCAGTTGGCTTGGGGCTATAATAGAAGACACTTACCCACAGTGAAACTGAACCTGTAACTACAGAATTGTAAAGTGAGATTCTTAATCACACAGCCGTGCCTGCATCAACTATATAGTACTTAAAAAAAAACTGAAGAAAAGAAAGTAGCTCTCTGTAAGTTATTAAGAAGATTATTTAGGATGAGTTAGACAGGATAGTTTAGTCCAACTCAAAACATTTAAAAGAACAAACAGTGTTTCATTTTGCCATTTTTTTTCTCTTAATCCTATTTTTAGAGAAGAATATCTTGGTATGGTTTCCAACAATATGGGTTGCATCTGAAAGAACATAAATAAACAACAATAATGACTATAGTTGTTTAAGCTATTTTAGTAACAATAATAATAATAATAATGATGATGATGGTGTCTAATATCAGCACAAAGCCACAATGTTTGAAGAGTGGCAATGTAGTTGATTAGATCAGCCACAGTGCTTGACTAGTAAGTATTTGTTTATTGACCCTGGAAGAATGGAAGCAAAACCACCCTCAGATTTCAACTTAAAATATGAAGACAGACATACATGTATACACTGGCGCTCTGCCGGATACGATGACAAGGGTTCCAGCGGGTCTGATCATAGGAACAGCCTATTTGTAGAATTACTATGCAAGTGGTTAAGCACTCCCCAGACACACGTACCCTTAATGTTGTTCTCAGGGGGACTCAGTGAGACTCAGAAAATGACAAAGCTGGCCCCTTTGAAATACAGGTACAATTCATTTTTGTCAGTTGAGTGGACTGGAGCAATGTGAAATAAAGTGTCTTGCTCAAGAACACAGTGTACCACCAGGAATCAAACTCACATCAATAAAGAAATTGCTGAATATTTTGGCCAGTGTTCCGCCAATTAAGTCATTCACTGTTCTAATAAAAATAGTAGCATATAGTAGCACATTTCTCCTCATTTACCACAAAGGTTCAGTTAAAAAAAAATTAAATAATTAGTAAATTTATTGACACCAAACTTACAACCCACAACAGTGAAGCTTTCACTGTCCTGTATTTTCTTGATCTCTACTTTTCCCTGAACAGAATACACTCACCTGTGTTGTTAGGATCAGCCACTTTTTTACTTCCTCTGTTCACAGATCATTTGTTGATAGGTGCAAATACCTAAATCTGTATAAAAAAATATGCAGCCTTGCAGTATAGTCACATAAACGCAAGTGCATTGTGGGTGATTGATGGGACATATTTTTGTAGTACAAGCAGAAAGAGCCTTTCAATGATCTCTGATCTGTGTTATCACAGATCAATTCATGATAAATGTAACCTGGTTTGCAATAGAGTATATTGTGTTATTTTGAGCTGGTGATAAATATGGCTACAAGTGGTGTTGGTGGCGGCGGTGTAGTGGATTTTTCACTCAAGCATTAGGTTTCAGTTTTATTTGGGAAAGGATATAAACTTGAATGGAATGTGTAAGAGATGCACTGTAGCAGGTCAGTCATGATACATGCAAGTTTATTGCCTAATCTGTTTTTGTATATCAGAAAGTTGTTATTTTGCTTCCTGGTCAACTTGATCAAGCAGATTGATAATCAAAGACATTCCAGCCATATGACTATCCTATTTTTTAAAAATTTGTAGGACTACATATCTTGAGGTGTTTTTTTTTTCATTTTTAAAGATTGTTTGATTTGAGGGAGATTTACCTCCTATTTCTAGTAGGTTGTGTGACCATGTAAGGACTTTCACCTCCTTGTTGACTTGTAGAGGCTGTAGTTGAAGTATGCAATTGTTATAACTCCCTAAGATTTATATAGGGTGCTTAAACTCAAGACAAGGTTAGTTGTAGAGAAGCAGCTGATATTGATTTGAGGTATCTTGATCAATTAACTTAGATAATTTAGATTGGTTTCGGCCAATTAATGGTCCAGGCCTTGACTAACTTAATAGCACCACCTAGAGAGGTCTTTTAAGTCATGTTTTAAGACACCATGGACCACTTGAGCAAGGAGTTGTTGTTGATTGATATGTATCCAGGTGTTGATGGTTTATCTGGTACTTCTTGGAGGAATTTGTCCAGGTATCATTTGGATGTTGTAGGCTATTTTTCTCATTTAATTTCTTTTGAGATACCTTGCTGGTTACCTGGTTTCGATGGCGTGTAAGTGACTGAGATCTCAACATTCCCCTTGATCGAGAGATCAGTCATTGCAGGGCCATTTACAGCTGAGTGGACAGAAACAACATAAAATGAAGTATTTCATTCAAGAACATAATACTCTGCTGAACGTCCGCTTTCCATGCTGGCATGGGTTGGACAATTTGACTGAGGACTGGCGAATCAGATGGCTGCACCAGGCTCCAATCTGATCTGGCAGAGTTTCTACAGCTGGATGCCCTTCCTAATGCCAACCACTCTGAGAGTGTAGTGGGTGCTTTTACATGCTACCAGCATGAGGGCCAGTCAGGTGGTACTGGCAAGTCACGCTCAAATGGTGTTTTTTACATGTCACCTGCACAGGAGCCAGTCCAGTGGCACTGGCAATGACGTCACTCGAATATTTTTTCATGTGCCACCAGCACAAGTGCCAGTAAGGCGACGCTGGTAACATTTTCTATAATTTAATTTTTCCAGTTTTAACAAATCTTTTTAGTCAGTACCCTCAGTATTTTTGAATTGGTTGTTCATTATCAGTCTTGTCCGAATTAAAAGATTTCAGTGTTTAACCATTTTGGTACCAACACACCTGAGACTGCCATTGGTCCTGATATACACTTCCTGTTTTAAATTGATAGATTAAAACCTTTCATCAATGACTGTCATTTTAATTAATTTTTCATTATTTTCAAAATTAATTAAAATAAATGCAGTGTATTTCAATGGAAATATGGTAACAAAATGGTTAAAGCATTTTTTTTATAACAAATTTCCAAATTTTTTCTCTCAAAAAAAAAGGAAAAGAAAAAAAACACTTTCACCTTGCCTCTAATGTTCATTCCAATCATAATCGTTATCATCATCAAAATTTTTCTTTTCTTTTTTTGTCTTCCCCTTGAATAAATCCACCTGGCTCTAATTGTTACCAGACCAACTTTACATATGTAACAATGCATGTATAATTGAAGCCAAAGCTTGGCAAGTGGTTGCCTGTCATGTAGCCAACTGCATTAGACTTCAAAATACTCATTGAATATTTAAAGAAAGATTTTGTAATTTCAAATATCATTATTGAATGCCTGCTTCTCTGTGTAAGCTTAAGTTGCTTCTTTCACCCAGTTTCGTTTCATAATTACTTCGTCTGTAAGTTCCAGTACTCTTAATCTGTTCTAAATCCTTCCATGTGTTGTCTGGCCTACCTCTTACTATAAACCAAGTTCTTTTTTATTAATTTTTTAAATAATGTCTTATCAATTCTAGACACTTATTACATGTGGAAACTTCAAGTTGAAATTGGATCAAAACATTTTAAGAATTCTTTTAATAGATGCTAGTGTTCTACCCCATACATTCTTTTACTCTTTTACTTGTTTCAGTCATTTGACTGAGGCCATGCTGGAGCACCGCCTTTAATCAAGCAAATCGACCCCAGGACTTATTCTTTGTAAGCCTAGTACTCATTCTATTGCTCTCTTTTGCCGAACCGCTAAGTTACGGGGACATAAACACACCAGCATTGGTTGTCAAGCAATGTTGGGGGGACAAACACAGACACACAAACACACACATACATATATATACATATATACAACAGGCTTCTTTCAGTTTCCGTCTACCAAATCCACTCACAAGGCTTTGGTTGGCCTGAGGCTATGGAAGAAGACACTTGCCCAAGATGCCACGCAGTGGGACTGAACCTGGAACCATACGGTTGGTAAGCAAGCTACTTACCACACAGCCACTCCTACGCCTGTAACTTCAGTTTTAAGAGTTGAAAAAATTTCACTGTGGTCAAGAAGCTATTCATGTTTACTTCGTAAACATTTTGATCATATCTAAGTCATTGCCAAACTGGAGCAGTTTCCTCCAAGATAACTTCATGCCTCGCCATCAGTCTCTAATTTGTCCCCACTCCACACACTATTAACATATATTTTCATTACTATTTCCATCTGCTGTTCTACTTCGCTGAAATCCTTATCATGCAGTGATAACGATAGTGAATCTATTTATTACTTTTAGCTTTAATTCCCTCAAGCTACGTGAGTAGCGGAGGCCAGTGTGTTTTTAGCAGTGTATTTAACTTCACTGCTGACTGCAAAAAATTGAATTAATGAATTTGGATCCTAGTATATTTTGTGGAATCAAGTGGCAAGTCTTAGTTCTTTCTATTCTTTTATTAGTTCCAGTCATTGAACTGTAGCCATGCTGAAATACTGACTTTTAGAGAATAATTAATGATATTCTCCCTTGTAATATATTTTACCAACCGTCGAAGGATGAAAGAGAAAGGGAAACTAGAGAGGATTTGTAATAAAAATATAATCGGATGCAATTAAATGCCACTAGGTATTTTCTCACCACAAGATATTTTGTTTGATGCTCTACCAATTATGCACTGCGTCTGCAAATTAATATACTGTGTTTACTCATGTATAAATTGCACTCCTAATTTAGTACAAAATTTTTCCCTTCATAATTTTTAGCATTTCCTCGTGTATAAATTGCACCCTGTTTCTCATTTAGAATCAAATGTAGAACAGTGTGACTTCTACATGAATAAATAAAGTATATCCTGTAATTATTTGAGCTGTTTGCTATATTTTTGCTGACTCTAGTACCAATATTTTTCTTTAGGAAGGCAACAGGCTTGAAAAATATCAATAATTGAATGTTATCCATTAAACTGTTGTCGTTACCCTTATTTTAATGTTTCAAAATTTTATTTTGAAATAGCTTGGATAGATGTATATTATGTGTAGAAAGAAATAATTTTGGGAAGAAATGGCATGTGGTTTTATTCTTGTACTTGTTTCAGTCATTTGACTGTGGCCATGCTGGAGCATTGCCTTTAGTCGAACAAGTCGGCCCCAGAACTTATTCGTTGTAAGGCTAGTACTTATTCTATTGGTCACTTTTGCTGAACCGCTAAGTTATGGGGATGTAAATACACCAATATCAGTTGTCAAGCAATAGTGGGGGGACAAACACAGACACGACTACACACACACACATGACGGGCTTCTTTCAGTTTCCGTCTACTAAATCCACCCACAAGACTTTGGTCAGCCCGTGGCTATAGTAGAAGACACCTGCCCAAGGTGCCACATAGTGGGACTGAACCTGGAACCATGTGGTTGAGGAGCAAGCTTCTTACCCATAGCCATTCCTGCGCCTACTTATTCTTTGTAAGCCTAGTATTTATTCTGTTGGTCTCTTTTGCCAAGCAGCTAAGTTACGGGCACGTAAACAAACCAACATCAGTTGTCAAGCAATGGTTGGGGGACAAACACACACACTACCTTAATGCCATAGCAACTGCCCTCACACCATCTCACCATTTTGCCTTGTTTTGGATGTCCTCCTTTTTCAAACCAACCTTCTGAATCCCCCCTCCACCTGTCCCTTCCACCTTTTCCTTGGTCTACTTTGCTTTTGCACTCCATTTACCTCAAACGCAATGACCCTCCTCAACACATGCCCATACCACCTCCCTCCATTCGCCCTTGCCAACCATTCCACCAGTTCCTCCAACCCCAGCATCCCCATCGAGTCCTGAGTCCTCCTCTTATCAAACAGCTTCACCCCACATATTTACCATTGCTCTCTCAGTCCTTCTCAAAATTACCATCTCTCTCTCCCTCAGATACCATGTCTCACTCCCGTACAACATTTCAGCTCTCACACAACTCTTATAGACCCTTCCTTTTATCTTTAATGAGAACCTTTTCCCATATAACAACGCTCCACATCCCTGAACTTCACCCAGCCAAGTCTTGCTCTTGCTGTCACAGCTGCTTCACATCCACCACTTACATCTACCCTAACTTCCAAATAACAAAACCCTCTCACTGTTTCCACTTCGTTACGTAGTGTTTCCACTGGTTCCGCCAGCCCTCCTGCTCCTTCCTTACATCTTCCACAAACAAACTCTCTCGCCAGTCTTGGAGTCACCTTCTTCATTTTCGTACATCTACCATGAATCCATTTCTCACATCCCATACACAACACCACATTGATCCACCTTACTCACTAACACTTCTCCTTCCTCCCAACTCACCATCACCTTTGTCTTCCGAGGTTTACCTTCAAACCCTTGCCTTCAAACGCCTCCTTCCATTTCAAAAACTTCTCCCTCAATCCCTCGATCATCTCACTCATGAGAACAAGGTCATCTGCATACAGTATCTCCACTATTAATCCCTCTCTTGCCCTCTTTGTCACCACATAAACCACTATTGCAAACAACAACGGTGACAACACAGATCCCTGATGCACACCAACTTTCACCACAAATTCCTCTGACAGCTCTGATCCAATTCTAATTCTTGTCTTTACCCCCTCATACAAACTCATCACTGCCCTTGCTATTACCTCTAGTACACCCCTCTTCCTCAATGCCTTCTCCATATCAACAAAGCACATGTACAACTCCCTCACAAATTGTGACCATGTTTATGTTTGCACCAGTATATCAACTAGTGTTGTTTATATTTTATCCCATTATGTTCCATAACCTACCAGTTCAACAAACAGAGATTGTTAAAATACATTCCAGTTGGTAATAAGTACTGGGATTGATATTATTGACTGACCCTTGAAGATTGTGTCTTAGTATGGTTGCAGTCTAGTGACAGAAACTAGTAAAGCTGTAAAATATGTGACATTTTTCACAAAAGTCTTTCTTATTTCTTTATTTATAAAGTAAGTTAAGTAGTTTTATTAGGTCAGACTATTATTTTATGAGACTGATGTATATTATTTTATAAGTGACTAGCAGTATCGCCCGGCGTTGCTCGGGTTTGTAAGGGAAATAACTATATAAGCATTTTTAGAGAGTTATAGCAAAAAAATACATTAAAAATGGGAAAAAAATTATTGTAAATTTTTTTTTAAATCGTTGACTCATCGTAGACATTTTTAGAGAGTTACTTCCCTTATATAATAGCGAAAAAATGCATTAAAATGGGAAAAAATGATGGTTAATTTTTTTTTAAATCGTAGACTCATCGTAGACGCGCGCTAATACCCAGAAGGGCTCGATATGAATCACGACTATAAGATACCCGGTTTTGGTTAAACTGCACCGCAAAATGTGGGAGTAGTTAGGAATCTAAATCGTAGGAGACAGACACACAACCTTACTTTTATATATAAAGATGTACATATGTTGATTGACTGTATGGTATTCTTAATATTCTTATGCTAATTTCTCCTCTATATTTTACTCCCAATATTCAGTAACAGATACTTATCTGGATTAAACATCTGAGTAGATCAACAAATGCTCTTCTGTAATTCGAAATTTTACTGTAATCTTGATATGTCGGTTCATTTTACATCAGCCTTTATATACCTGTTTTCTCTAATTTACTTGTATAACTTCTTTCTATCAGTAATGCAATCATTTCCTTTCATACATTGATTCGGTAGTTCTTGTTTTTCTTTTCTTTCTATCTCTACCATCCTCTAATTTGTTTACCAACTTTAGCTATATAACCTTGCTCCATCTTGATAATCTCTGCTTCAAACCGAAATTTATCAGAGCACATTTTAATCTAGCTACGTAATTTTAAAGTTGTCTGGTAATTAAAAATAAAAATTTCATCGTGTGAACTTGCCAACGTATTTTTCATTGGCTCAGTATTTGTATTTCGTGACACTGCCATTACTTCATACATCAGTTATGTCATCTCATTTGTGATATGTAACGTTTTAAGATTTAAACAAAATTCAGCTTTGCTTTGCCTTGATTAGCTACAATTTTTCCATCCTGAATTTATATTCACTTGCATGTTCATCATCATTGTCATCTTTCTCATGATGATGATAATTATGATGATACTGATAATGTTCATATCTTAGACTGTTTTTTTTTTTCCAGTGCAGTGTTCCATCACATGTCATAGTCATTTCCTTTGCAAGGTTCACTATCCTGAAATCAATTTTCACCACTTCTTTCTGTAACTTTATTCTTTTTCTTTTCTTTTATTCTTTTACTTGTTTCAGTCATTTGACTGCGGCCATGCTGGAGCACCGCCTTTTTAGTCGAGAAAATCGACCCCAGTACTTATTCTTTATAAGCCTAGTACTTATTCTATCAGTCTCTTTTGCCGAACCGCTAAGTTACGGGGACGCAAACACACCAGCATCGGTTGCCAAGCGATGTTGGGAGTGGGGGAGACAAACACAGACACACATATACATATATGTGTGTGTCCACCCTTGTCCCAATCATATCCATATACAACAGGCTTCTTTCAGTTTCTGTCTACCAATTCCACTCACAAGGCTTGGTTGGCTCAAGGTGTCATGCAATGTGATTGAACCCAAGACCATATGATTGGGAAGCAAGCTTCTCAAATCCCACCTCCACCCTTGTCCCTATCATATCCATTTGCTCCACATGTTGGTGCCAATGTAGCTTCTGTCTTCCATACTACATTTGATTCCTTCTATACTCAGTTTTTCTCTCAACTCATTTGTATTAAGTCATTCATGCACTGAACATTACTCCTCCAATGGATAGATAATGGTAGTTCACTCATCCTCGGCATTCAGTGGTCATGCTTCATTACCATACAGTAATAAACTTCTTACACATGACTCATGCAATCTACTCTTCACTGAAGAGAGAAAATTCTTGTGTTGCCATCAGAAGTTAAATGGTTAAAGCATTTTTTAATAACAAATTTCCCTGAACTTTTACTGCTTTGTTCTTATACTGGCTGCTATACTTCTGGAACACCCATTTCCATTGTTAATGAAGCCATTTAGACAATCAGTTATTATTATGGAACATTCTGAGCATTTGGAAGGCTTTATTTCAAGGAATAATTGCAATTATTTTGATTGGTTTTATTCACAATGTTACTTTAAAAAGATATACTGTTCAATAGTTTCATTCTCAAAACCTGTTTTCCTTTGTATTTTCTATTAACTTGTATATTATAAAGGACAGTTCTTACCATGATTTTGCTGTGTTTCATTTATATTTATGCTGAAGCACTTTAGTTTCTTTCTATATGTTCATATGCAGGTGTATGCATTTTTAAAGATATTGTAAGTTTAGTTATTTGTGTATTCTTATAGCAAACGTTCTCGTTGAATGCTTATAATTCACAGTTAACAAGGAAAAATACCTACTTATCAACCAGAGAAACTGACTAAGAATATTTTTTTACTGAAGGGCTAAAACCAATGGTTATAGTAAGTAGAGGAATATTAATAAAGGGTTTAGCTACGAGTAAATTGTAGGTACATTTTACTTAGAAGGTGTGTTGTAGACTAAATACAAATAATACAGACATTATGCATTGGTATATACCTGATGTCTCTTTACTACAGAAACCTGATACTTTACATCTTAACATTTCTAATGACGTGGAACTTTGTAGCTGCGTTTCTTTCAAAGGGGATGTTCATATATTATATCATCATGTATTACAAAATTTGATGTGCATATGTGGAATATTGTGTACCTGAGCGTGTGCATGTGTGTATGAAACCACAAAACAGGGAGTGTGAGGTAAAAAAATTAAGAGGAAGCGTGAAGACACCTAAAGGGCGAGAGAGAGGTGGTGGTGGTGGTGGTGGGGTAACTGTAGCTAAAGAGAGAAAGTAGTATTGGAACATATGCTGCTATGGAGAGAGAGATGGGTAATAGGTGCTGTTCCAGAAAGAAGTGAAGTGAGTAAAAGGACTTATGTTGCTACCGATAGATTAATGGGTTACATATCATATGACCAAAGTGGAAAAAAAACTGACAACATATGTGAGTAACAGACACAAGAAGAAATGGTATTTTGCTTGTTACTTACAGAGATTTTAAAAATTCTTTATACATTGAAACCATTAACATTATCTTTGTTATTGTTCTACATACGATTGATGTCTGTGAATTTTTTTTTTTTTTTTTTTTGACAATTTTACTTCCCTATGCCAACTAAGGTGTGACCTTGAATATATACTTGGGGTCTTTCCTCAATTACTTCAACAAAGAATGATGGTAGTTATACTTCACTGATGAAGTATAAGAGCAAATGATATATGGAGTTTTTTTTCACACTTGATAGCAAAATGAACATATTAGTCAATGTTTAAATGTATTAAATATTCTAACAATAACTTATCTATGTTATTTAGCCTTTGGTCAGCTTGGCTTAAATAGATATTTAATCAAAAACATTCCAACAGTGGCAATTCCTTCTTTTGTCCAGGTCAAGTGTATCTAAGACTACAGTGTCAAGTGTTTCCTTTCTTAAGATTATAGAATGTGATTTAAGGGAGATTTGGTTTCTATTTTTAAAAGGTTGAGTTCACATAGAGGCTCCGTCATTAGTTTCTTTGGACCCTTGTTTTTATGGTCATAATACTTATTTCAATTTCATGTTATACATTTAATATATCTAACACTTAATACCCAATTGTCTGACACCACCTCTGGTTTTAAGAAGCAAACCACCTGTTTTCAAGTGTTCGTGTTTAAATTAAAACGTTCCATAAAAGAAAAAATTGAGAGAGATTTACACAGGTAGTACTGAAGTTGCAATCTTAGGAGAAACCATCTTTGAAAACTATATTCTTTGTTGTACATTTGTCAGCTCTTCTACTGTGAGAGTTATTTATCATTTTTATATTTTTGCTAAAAAGTAAATGGTCTTAACTATGGCATGAAATCAAAGATATTATCTATATCCTGCTATTCTGCAGCTATGTTGGCAAAGCTCTAACCCTTTTGATACCACCCTGCTTGAAACCACCCCTGATTCTGTGATACAACCTTCCTGTTTCAAGGTGATCGAAATTAAAACCTCCCTGTAAAATTTCATGTAAATTTATGTTCAAATACCAGTTTGTTTTGCTACTGTTTTCAAAATTAATTGAGACAACAGAAATATAGAAATTAAATATTTTACAAAATGTCATATGTTGCATTCCATCTTTATTTTTATATCAGAGGCAAGTGGTGCATACAACTGGACTTCAATCCACAGCCTCAATGATTGAAGTACAATAGCTGATCCAGTAACCTCTGACTTCTCGTATACACACTCTTAATTTTAAAACTGTTGTTAGTCATTTGTCTTACAAATAATATAAATGTTGTAAACAAGTGTCACTGTCGTATAAGCAGCGTCTTTCATTTCCAAGCTTCTGGGAAAACATTTCCAGCCATGGGGAAAAGAAACAGAGGGCTGATGACAGGAAGTGCATCTGCCTATAAATAATTTGCCTCAATGAATTCCGTCCAATCCATGCAAGCATGGAAAATTGGGCATTAAAACATTGATGATGATGCTGTATCTGTAAAACACTATGCCCTCAATTTCATTCCATGATTAAGGTATGGCAGTTGCAGCAGAATAACGCTAGAGATTAAGATGTTATTATTTTGCTATAAGTATATATCTTCTTATATGCTTCTATAGATATTTATACATATTTTCCTGCTTCTTAGCTATTTACAGGTGTGTAAAGAATGGAATCCTTTCCTTAATACTCGACTGCACTTTTATCAAATAGTTTGGCCAGTGTAAACAGCATAAAGTTCGTTGGAGAAGTGCTTAAACAAATTCAACAACTATAATTCACTAGAAAACCTGAAGATCAATAGTCAAATTCTATAATTTAGTAACCACTGTGTTTGTCTTGATAAAATTTTACTATAAGGAGAGAGAGAGAGAGAGAGAGAGAGAGAGAGAGAGAGAGAGACTATGAAATCAAACATTAACTTCAAAGCAACATGAAAAGCCATTTACTGAAACAAGTTGTAGTAAATCACCTTTGTTGTTCTTTTATTAGTGTGTGAAACTGTTGTAGCTATTTAACACTGGTAAAAAAAAATAAATAAAAATCAGTAATAACATTTGAACAATGTAAAGATAGGTGGGAGGGCAAAGCTAATAAAGCTAATTTATTTAAGTCACCAGCTGCAAACCAGTGCAACGCAATTTAGTTCAATTATGCACCTCAAACAAATAGAATTGTATGTTTATAGAAAGATTATATTCATTGAAATAACTTGTGTGACAGCATTTTCAAGCTCTTCTTGTCATTCTTTTTCTTTTACTTCCTTCTTTCCTTTTTACTGCCTCCACTTCCGTAGGTATTGCTGATTATGTAAATGCAGACACTCCCAACAGCAAAAGTTCAAAATATTTAAGAATGACTATTTGTAGTCCTTTTGGCATTTGAATATATTTTCTTGGGAAATATATTTGTGATTCTTCTTTATGAAATAAATTTATTTATAGGAATAAAAATTCTTCTTCTAGATTTTTCTGTCACTCTTTATCTTTTTCAGTTTTCCTTTCCTTTCATTTTTCCAATATTGTATATTTTAGTATCTTCTTTCTAACTTACTGTCCACACACTCCCCTTTCTTTGACTTCATTCCCATCAACTCCCCTATTTGTCTTCTTTGTCCTTTTAACTCATTATCTTTTCATTTCTTTTTTTAAACATCTTAAAATATAAGCTTCATTCATCTGATATTCCAAATATAAGAGTGACATAGATCACCCAGATGGCAGAGAAACGATCTGTAAGCTTCAATTGTCTCATTTTGCTAAGTTTGAATCTCACCGGGTTTTCTCCAGTCTTGATAAAATAAGAACTAGTAACATGTTCCCCTGCTAAATATTGAAGCTATAAATCATTCTATATCTTTCTATATCCAATTCAGTAGGCTTAAGATTTATTTTCCATTAGCCATAAATCCTCAGTTTTTTTTTAGGGAGAGGAAATAGACAGTTGAAGATGATATCTATCACCTGCAGTCTTGAATTTGCTGAGAACTTACTTGCTGAGTCTACCTTTAATTAACTGAAGTCTTACAAGTATCAATCCATGAAATTCTGATTGGTTCAAAAATTTTCTCTAATTCTTGTGATCCTATTCCTCAAGAGAAGAAACTGAATAAATGTAATTTTAGTACTGCACAACATGTGGTCTGTCATTGGATTGTAGGAATTATGATATTTAACCAAAATTGTTCAGTAATAAATTTCATCATTATTTAATGTCCACTTTGGAATTTGTTGAGATTTTCTACAACTGGAAGCCCTTCCTATTGCCAACCCACACCTGTTTCCTGGCAACGTAGCTAGATATGTTTTTCACAGAAGACTGGAAACAAACAACCTCACTTGTACAATGATCCTCATTTACAATGGGCTTCTTTTAGATTTTTATCTACAAAATTCACTCTCAAGGGTTTAGTTGACCCATGGTTATAGTAGAAGACACCTAAGATGCTATGCAGTGGGACTGAACCCAAGATCAACATGGTTGGGAAGCAAGCTTCTTAACCATACAGCATGTCTGCACCTAAGTTTAATGATGGTTTCAAATTCTGACTCAAAGCCAGTAATTTCAGTGGAGTGGGGTGAGTCAATTACATAAAATAAAATATATAAATAAATACACCCTTTTAATGCCTAGCCAGGCTCATGGGCCTGGCTTCAATGGCGTATGTGTTCCCCAGTTGGACAGTCCATCACAGCGTTACTCATTTTTGCCAGCTGAGTGGACTGGAGCAACGTGAAATGAAGTGCTTTGCTCAAGAATACAATGCGGTACTCGATCCAGGAGTCAAAACCACAATATTACGATTATGATGCTGACACCTTAACCATTAAGCCATGCGCCTCCACCAATTACATCAACTGGTACTTATTTTATTGACTTTAAAAAGATGAAAGGCAATGTCAGCCTCAGCTGAACTTGAACTTGGGACATAAAGATGGATGGAATGCTGCTAAGCATTTTACCCAGCATGCTAACAATTCTGCCGATTGCTCCTTTACCTAGGTTCAATACTAAAAATACTTCCTTTTCTCTTGGTTAACAATAATTCAGTTTTCAAAGAAGACTGTTCCTTAAGACAACACATGTTTTTGTTCTTGGCTAAGTCTTTGTATTTTCCTTAGTGGAGAAGTGGTTTACATTAGAATAAGGCATCCACTTGTAAAAACATCTGCTTCACAGAAATTGATCAAGTCGAGCCATGCCAGTATAGAATAAACAGACATCTTAACACTTTTGTGATGCCTGTGTATATTTGTGTTTTGAAGTCTTTCGCAAAATTTAAGCTGTTTTCTATTTCGTTTTTTTACCTTCTTCAGTCTATTGTTGACATACTGTTCATGAAAATATATTTAAAGAAAAAAAATACATAATTTTGCTATTTTAAAATCTTCCTTTGTGTTACATAGCTGTTTTATACAAAAGAACTTTTGTAAAATACACTTAACAATAATGAATGATCTTACACTATGTAAGAAATCATTTTCTTTTTGAATATATTACTATTGCAACAGTGAACCTTTATTTCTACTTTTTAACTTCTTTTCTAATACTTCCATGGCAATTCATATATATTATATTATATTACATTAACACTTTGATTGACCTCTTTTATATTTATAATTGCTTTTTGATATCCTTTGTTAAGCTGTTATATATTTCGGAATTTGTAAAATAAATGATTTTGAGAATTTCCCATATCTGTTTAATTCTGAAAGTGAATTTGTATATGCCCCCCCCCCCCACTCTTTCTTTACTTGCTTGTTATATATGTGTGTGTTTTCTTTATTTCTTCTTTTCTTTTCTGCCATGTAGAATTTATATCTTGATAAATATTTAGCATTCAGGAAGTGAAAAATTAAGACTCTAAAATTAATTTTTCCTGACAATTAATTGTAAATTTTCTCAAATAATAAATCTTCATTAATTTTTTTTATGTGTGTGTGTGTGTCTGGTTAATGATACAATTAAAGTAAATTTATACAAATATTCCTTCCTCCCTAGTTGTCATCTACTGCTACTACTACTTATGATAATAATAATCCTTTCTACTATAGGCACAAGGCCTTAAATTTTGGGTGTGGAGGCTAGTCAATTATGTCGACCTGGTGCACACCTGGTACTTATTTTATTGACCCTGAAAGGGTGAAAGGCAAAATCAACCTTGGTGGAATTTGAACTCAGAATGTAAAGATGAGCAAAATTTCGCTAAACATTTTGTCCAGAATGCTAATGATTCTGCCAGCTTTCTCAATAATGATAATGATGATGATAATAACAACAATAATAATAATAATAATAATAATAATAATAATAATAATAGAAATAAAAAATAGAAGAGTGTCCTAGTTATCATGTGAATTTGGTTGAACAATATTTTGGCATCTAGCATGCCTTCCACAGGTTCAGAAATTACATGTCAGTCTACTTCATTTCAACCAATTTCACATGATAACTATGGCACTCTTCTATTTTTTATTTCTGTATAACTTCTGGAGGAGTTACCTCAGTCCTATATAATCTTAACAAATAATAATAATAATCGTTTGACATCCATTTTCCATGCTGGCATGGGCTGGATGGTTTGCCTGAGGACTGGCAAGCCAGGAGGCTGCACCAGGCTCCAATCTGATCTGGCAAGGTTTCTACAGCTGGATGCCTTTCCTAACGCTAACCACTCTGAGAGTGTAGAGGCTGCTTTTTACATGGCACTAGTAATGACCACTCTTGAATGGTGCTTTTTATATACCACTGACACGAAACCAGTCGGGCAGCATCAACCATGTTCATATGGTGCATTTTACGTGCCGCTGGCACTGGAGCCAGTCCAGTGGGACTGACATTGCCCACATTCAAATGGTGCTTTTTACGTGCCACCAGCACAGGTGCCAATCGGGCAGTACTAGCATCAATAATAATAATAATAATAATACTCACTGTGTTGATCTTGCTTGGATTCACATGACCATGATCTTCACTGAGTAATCGAATGCAGTTATGACCATTTCAAGATGTCAAAAGGGTGTCACTAACCAGCAGTTCCCAGTGATGCAAACTCCTCTTTCTATAATGGTATCTGAGGCTTATTGTACAATCCCGCTTTTGTAGTGTGTTATTTCTAGGACATATTAGATGTGGCATAAAGCATGTACATGCCCCTGCCATCCAGCATTATTTTAGAGCCTTTCAGTTTATACCTAGGTGGAAGATTCATAAAATAACTCATATTCAACTACTTTAAAATTTAATAAGGGTACTATGTAGAAGTTCTTTTCATATTCCTTGAGAGCTTAGGTTACAGTGTTGTGATACCCAAGATTTACTGTACATGTAAAAGTCATTGTCCTCCTCCTCTCCCACAAGATAAAGAATTATTGACACCTGGTTGCTCTGTTAACATTAATTGTGGTTTGATAGGTCTATTGTGTTTGGAGAGAGAGTACTTATTCTTATGTCAGCACTTAGAAATAAGTTCTGATCTCTTGGTTAAAGGTGTTTGTTGCTTTACATGAATATAAGCACTAATGTGATCAATATGTATTAACAGGTGTTGTAATAAGCATAGGAGTGGCTGTGTGGTAAGTAGCTTGGTTACAAACTACATGGTTCTGGGTTCAGTCCCACTGCGTGGCACCTTGGCAAGTATCTTCTACTATAGCCTTGGGCCAACCAAAGCCTTGCGAGTGGATTTGGTAGACGGAAACTGAAAGAAGCCTGTCGTATATATATATATGTATATAATGTGTCTGTGTTTGTCCCCCCAACATTGCTTGACAACCGATGCTGGTGTGTTTACGTCCTCGTAACTTAGCGGTTTGGCAAAAGAGACTGATAGAATAAGTACTAGGCTTACAAAGAATAAGTCAAGGGGTCGATTTGCTCGATTAAAGGCGGTGCTCCAGTATGGCCACAGTCAAATGACTGAAACAAATAAAAGAGTAAAAGAGGTGTCTTTTGCTTCTTTCAACTGTTGAGTTGTTAGAAACTGGTCAATTTGATCCTGCTCTCAAGCTGCTGAAAACACCCTCATGAGGCCTACTGCTGCTGCTGGCAATTATTATGACAGTGGCTCAGTTTTGATTTCAATTTTCCAATCACTTCAACCTATAATGTTGGTTTTCTTTAGAAAGATACAATTGTTTGACTTAACATTTCTTCTTTAATTCTTGATTATGTAAGCAACCATTTTTTTTTTATTGTTATTGTTATTTTTGATAATTTATTATTTATTTATTGTAATTTCAGTTTTGTAATTTTGTTTCATTTTGTTTGTTTTTTTGCAGAGAGCGAAATAGAAAAGCTAAAAAAAGCTGTCGACTCGCTGATGTTAGCCAATGAGGAAAAGGTATTGTTTTACATTATTTATTATTGAAAATTCTAATTGTTAAATTAATAGGATCTTCCCTTTCACTCCTAAACTAAACTAAATTAAATTTACAATTAATAGAAAATAAAAACACTGAAAACCCATAAAAAGTAACTTCACTCAATGTTGCTCAACCCTGCATATAAAAAAAATTAGAAAAATTAATTCCTAGAAAGTTTATGTGTGTAAACAACTGGCCACCTTCAGAATGTTTTATGTTGAAAGTTACATAATTCTTCTCCATGTTTACGCATGTTTGTGTGTATCTAAAACTTGGTCTATTTAAATCAAACACTGGTTTTAGGTAATCTGTACCAATTTTTCCTTCAAGATTTGTGGCTGTCTCTGATATTATTTTGTTGAATAGTTATCTTTAATTTACTTCTGTTATTTAACACACATGCGTGCGTGCGCCCGCACACAGTATGGAAGAGTGAAAGCATTGTGAATTAATAAGAGCTTCTTACAATGTTAAGACAAAATTAATGATTTATAACCGTATTTTAACATGCATAAGGAACCCCCGAATTCTGGGGGCTTAAAATTTGGAAAAAAAGGTTTTGTAAGGAGTTATACTATCCATGTATAAAAGAGTCCGACATTTTTTAAAATCTAATTTTTGACAAAAAAGGGTTCCTTATACACCTTAAAATATGGTGATTCCTTATTTCAGGTGAATCAGATACTGCTCATACTTTTACCTTTAGAAAACGTGTGGCAAAAATCTAGTTTGTAAAAATTCATTGCAGGGGTGATTCACCTGAAATATATAAGGAATTATCAATAAATCATTGATTTTCTCTTCACACTGTAAATAGCTCCATATTGTGCAGGAGTTTCATTTACCTACATTGGTAGGTGGCTCTAGACTGCTCTGTGTTGTAGTAAAAGGAACCAAAACACTTATAGATCTGCATCACTGCCTGATGACACATTAACTTCTGCATTCGGAAATGGAGTCCAACAGTATCCTCAATGCATATTTACCTGTGTGTGTGTGTGTGTGTGTAGTTGTCTAAAAATCCATGACTCAGCACAAACAGGCACTCATGAATAGTTTTTTTATTATTATTATTATTATTATTATTATTAAGTTGGTGAGCTGGCAGAATCGTTAGCATGCCAGGTGAAATGCTTAGCAGTATTTCACCCTTTGCTACGTTCTGAGTTCAAATTCCACCAAGGTTGACTTTGCCTTTCATCTTTTCAGGGTTGATAAATTAAGTACCAGTTGCCTACTGAGCGGGGGGGGGGGGGGTCAATGTAATCGACTAGTCCCCTCCCCCAAAATTTCAGGCCTTGTGCCTATAGTAGAAAGGATTATTATTCTTAAGGCAGCGAGCTGGCATAATTGTTAGCATGCTGGGTGAAATGCTTAGTGGTATTTCGTCTGTCGCTATGTTCTGAGTTCAAATTCCACTGAGGTCAGTTTTGTCTTTCATCCTTTTAGGGTCAATAACTTAAGTATCAGTTGAGTACTGGGGTTGATGTAATTGACTGTCCCTCTCCCCATAAAATCCAGGCTGTAACTGAGGGAGAAAATGTAACTATTCTTTGAGACTTCGCAGTATGTACAGACCAGACCATCAATGCAAATAAAGCAGATATTGTTGTGAAAGACCAAAACAATAACGTCTGTTTATTGATTGACATGGGCATCCCCTGTGACCATAATATCTCGGCAAAAGATTTTGGTAAGCTCAGAAAATATAAAGATTTGCTAATCGAAATCAAAAAGGTGTGGCATCTCAAGACTGTTACAATACCAGTGATTGTAAGAGCACTTGGAATGATCAAAAAAGGAACTGAGAATTATTTAAGAATGATTTCTGGCTTACCACCCATGCAGGAAGTGCAAAAGATTGCCTTAACTGGTACATCACACATATTGAGAAGAGCATTGTCACGGTGAATTTTCTCTCTTTTTCCCCTTCATTTTTTTTTTACTTTTTTGTTTTTTCTCTGTCTTTCTTCCCCTTTTTCTCTATCACATGACTTTGTAAATGGACAATCTGGTATGTTTATTTTAATGGCCTACCAATGTATACAGTGCGTTTTTCTGCCCTAGGTGTCAGGAAGACACTTGGCAAGAAATGGAAACAGAATTGAAAGATGATAATGAAAATAGTAATAATAATAATAAATAACAATAATAATAATAATAATTCTTTCGTGTATAGGCATAAGGTTGAAATTTTGAAGAAGGAGAATCGTTGATTACATTGACCCCCCCCCCCCATCCCCAAGTGCTCATCTGGTACTTGTTTTATCAACTCCAAAAAGATGTATGGCAAAGTTGACCACAGCAGAATTCAGACTCAAGCTGTGAAGCTGGAAGCATTTTGCTAATGATTCTTCCAGCTCACAGCCTTAATAATAATAATAATAATAATAATGTATTTCTTTACTGCCCACAAGGGGCTAAACATAGAGGGGACAAACAAGGACAGACAAAGGGACTAAGTTGATTACATTGACCCCAGTGGGAAACTGGTACTTTTTTTATCGACCCCGAAAGGATGAAGTCCTGAATATATCCAACCCATATAACTTTGTATTTCCAATGATATGCACTAAAAAAGACATCAGTACACTCTGCTAGTATATCATCATTCAGACGTGCGTGCACATGCATGCATGCATTCTGAATTCATCTCAAAACTGAGTAATTTCTTGGTAAATACATCTTCACTTAACATTGCATCTCTTGATTCCTTAATGTCTCCTTCCTTTGTTTCTTCTTTTGTAACTACAGCAGTCTCTGAGCCGCAGGACATTCCAAATCAGTGCCTATCTTCACTTAAATTCAATTTATCTGTTTTTTTTCTTGTTACTCATATTGTATCTCTCTTCTCAGACCCTGTATTAAATGCTTTATGTGATCCTTCCTCTTCAGAGCTACAATACATCAGGACTCCCTTCCAGCTATCAATTTTCTGATGTTTAAACAGAACCTCACCTTTTCCAACCTCATTAGGCTATTGTTATTCCCAATCCAAGATAATTCAAAATGTTATAAGTGCCTGTTCTTCTACCTCAGATAAATTAATAAAGACAATAAACACTGCAATAATACAACAGGTGACCAGTTAAGTAGTTTGAGTTAAAATAGTTAAATTTCCTAATTTTTAATCAGATGTTTGGCTTAGCTGTTAAGAGAGAGTTATCTTCAGGCTAAACTATTTTTCTGTCTATCTAATTTCGTTGACTCAACTTTCTTAGTTCAGTTTGTAAAAAAAAAATATATATTAAGTATTATAGAATAGAAAAGACTGTTAAATTTGGTCTACAATCTGATTGTAATTATTTCACTTCATTCCACTTTTAATAATATCTGATAAGCATAAGTGTCACGCATATCATATTAGTAGTTAATATACTGTTTACTAATACCAAATGTCTACCATAAGCTTATCTTCAGCTGTCTACAAGCATTGTAATGTGTCACTTTACTCTGTTTGCTTCAGTCTCACTGATAAGAATTAGCTACCAATCTTACTCTGTGGTTGAACATTTTACTCATCAAAAATATTCATTTGCGAAGCAGTCATCTGTTATACTAATTCATGCAAATATCAGAATATGAAGAGCTTCAATTTACAATTATATTTAAAATATTAAGAAAAAAAAAGTTTTATTTCTGTTCTTGTAACCCATTATACGAAATGTAATGGAGTTTTGTTCTCTGTAGTTATTACTGGAGTTTGCTGTTATTCTCTCTTTGTTGTCTGTCACTATTAATTCCTCTCTCCATTTAAGATACTGAAACCAATTCAGACTTTTGCATGAATTACTGTAGCATATGTTTTACACTTAGAAAACATTTAGCAACTCCAACCATTAACCCTTGAGAGGGAGGTAGCAACTATTTTCAACGAGATTGACTTAAGAGAAGTAACATACCACTCAGTGGTATGAACCAATTTGTTTAGATTATAAAAAAATAATAGAAGTTATCTGAGGAGAACATAACAGTGATTTCAGTAAATTTCCCCAAAGAAACTCAGGCATAATTTCTGAACGACAAATTATGCTGGAGTTAAGCATTTTCTTTTTCCTTTTTCTTTTCTCTTTTAATGAGATATTTGTCATTAAACTTGATTTTTTTTCCAGAATGGAGATATTTCATGGGTAAGTGTAAAGTGTGCTGGGCATCTGGACTATGAACAATATTAATCTAACTATTGCTGTTGCTTTCCTTGGGGGTCTTTCCAGAGTGGATCTTCTGCATGAAATTAATTGATCCAGCCAGGGTAAATGGTTGGCTGATTTTGCAGATATCCACACTAAAATCTGTCTTGGATGGCATTTCAGAAGAAGAAAATAAAAAAAGACTGTTTATTTTTAATAAGTCTTTTTTGGTTTCTAATTTGTAAACTTATATTTCTTGAACTACGTTAGAGAAAAAAACCAAGAAAATGAAAGCAACAAGTTTCTTCATTGTTTTCAGCACAGAAGTAAAATGATAATTAAAATACTTAATTTTTTTTTATATCTTGTTAAATTGTAATTTAGATATTACTTTACATGGTTATTATATTAACAGATGAAGTTTCTTGTTTCTTATCATTTGCTAAGAAATTTATTTCATTTATGCTGTTCAGCAAAAATTGCAAAAATTTCTTTTTTTTTTTTTAAATCTTCAACTGCTGTGTACAAATTTAATCCTGTTTATATTTCATCCATTTGTGTTTTTATTTGTAACTTTGTAATTTTTCATTTAACAGAAGAGTATGTGTGTGTGTGAATACATTTGTATGTACTTGTATGTATGAATATATGTGTGCATACGTGTGTATGTATAAAAATGTGTGTGTGTTGCTGTCTCCTTTCTTTGACATTGCATAATAGTTGTTTGCGAGTGGCACCATCATGCAAGCAGTATTCTTCATTTCCAATCTTCTGACTTATGTCTGGTCATGGAGAAATATTACCTTATTTGGGAGCTAGTGAGGGTTGGCAACAAGAAGGGCCTCTGGCCATAGAAAACCTACCTCCACAAATTCAGTCTGACTCATGCAAGCATGGAAAAGTGAACATTAAACAATGATGATATAACTGTTCTTTGCTTACTGTTGTTTTAATGAATGCTCTGTTAATTATTGCAATTAAGTCTATTGTAACCATCCCTTAATTTTCACCTTATAAAGTAGTATTACCATGTTTTGAAAATGGTATGCAAATAGCTGCATGGGATCTGCTGAGCCAACAACGTCTCCTCATCCTTGCCACTGTGCCTCTATTTCTTTTTAGTCTCAGGTGTGAACAGATGAGTTATACATTTATTTACAAATTTACTTTGTCTTGAAATTCAAAAAAGAATTAACACACATGCACATGTTTGTGCTGTTCCTACATGAAAAATTGATGCTGTTGTAGAAATTACTAAAAGGAGAAAAAAAAAGTTATCTTTCTTGACATTAAACTTGACATTATTAAAATGTTTGATCATGGTGAAAAACTAAACTAAAGTTAGAAGTGAGTTAACAATACAAAGTATTTTGGGCAAAGTGAATTGATACAGGTGAAGATGAAGTAGCTTTCCCATCATTAAACCTGCAAATAATTGTTGAAATGGAAGATCTATTAATACTTCAGTTGGAAGATTTGTAACCAGAAGCAAATTCCAATAATTTTATGATTAAAATTCTTAACTTTTGTTCTTCATTGAAAGAAGACAAATATTAAGGTGCCGATGAAGATGCTGCAGTTAAGTGTCTAGTTGGATGAAAGAAATTAAGAAAAGAAAATTATTTCAAAATTCTTGGAATTTTCAACATTAATGAAATTAGCCTTTTTTTTTTTTTGAAGAAATTGCCATTAAGGCACAAAAAGAAAATGACTCCCCCCATTAAGAATTGTCTTAGCAAAAACGAAGCATTGCAACCTGGTTACGATACATCAAAAGATTGCTTAGCCCTTTTATTTGGGAGCAATTTTGAGCTGAAGTCAAAAGGAAAATTGATCAAACAATAAGCTCAAAGACTTTCAAAGGATACAACAAACAATCATTTCTAGTTATTTAGTGTTGAGATTAAAAAGTCATGGTTCTTGTTAGAAGATTATTTCATGTCCAGAAATTATAAAGCTATTGCTAGAAAAATGAGTAAGTTTTCAAAGTTCTTTTGATTCTTCATAGTGCCCTTGGTCATTCTTACTCAATTATTTTTGTACTAACGTCCATGTATTTTTACCTTAGGCCTATTCTATTCAACAAACTTTCTCATAGGCAACTGAAGTTACAACTGGACAAGGTATTATTACTCTTCAAGAATTTTGGAAATGATTTAACATCAAACAAACAATTCAAAATGTTCACTAGCCATGAGAAGTGACAGCCACCTGTATCAGAGCAGTCTAGGATAATCCTATACGTAACTGAATGTCTTCTACTCTCAAAAATCTAGTAAACAAACTCAATGAAATTGCTATTATTAGAAGAAATCTTTGCTTCTTGGTTGTTGATTTGGTAAATATTTATGAATTGTTATCTTCACATTCAAAAGACTACGTGACAATGATTTCATTGAAATCATGTATCAACAGTCAACAACGAGCTTGTGAAGAAGAATGAAAGGAATTTTCAAAAAATGGAAAATGTCTTGAAGGAATAAAACAGTGAAAGAACTTGAACTTTTGGTGTGGGTAATACAGTTCTGTTTTTAAGAGATGAGGAATTATTTACATTTGACGGATATTTGTCCTCAGGCATATGGCATAGTGGCTAAGAGCCATGGGCTACTAATCCCAAGATTCCAAGTTCAATTCCAGGCAGTGACCTGAATAATAATAATAATAACATCGAAAAATACCTTAGGAATGATAACCCAGGTTCGAAAATTCCCAAAGACACCTGATGAAGGCTGGAGAGTAAATCAGCCGAAACGTTGTGTTAACAACAAACAAGATGAGGACAAATATCTGTCAAATGTAAATAATGTTTTCATGTAGGGTAGGGGTTATAGTAGTGTCAGTCAAACAACAAGTTATGGATATGGATCGTAGCATTGGCAGAAATATGATCCTTTGTTGAGGCTAATCAAAATTACTTGCTATTGCAAAATATATACAGTGGAGAAATGAGTTAAAACTGGTCAGTTGGCTCTTGATAAATTTTCCTCTTAAAAAAATGTTTAATGATAATTCTGAGTTGTTTATTATAATTTTGTTTTCTCCAGAATTAATTACAATTATTTTCATTGCATAATAAATTTCATTTGCATTGGGACCATCAGAGGATTAATTATTCAAATTAAAACAAGGGATAGCCATTAAAGGAGACAGACTCACATACACAGTTTTTAGAGTGTGTGTGTGGCGCGAGTACATGTGCATGTGTGTGTGTGTGTGAGATAAAAGTGTAGTGGTGGTTGTAATGAAAACGAGTAAAAGAAAAAGTTTTGCTGGTATGTGTGTGTAAATATGTGTGGATGATATGTGTTCTGCGTGGAGACTTTACTTAATGTGTATGTGCCCATACACATTAACATGAATTTAATACATACATAAAGAAATAAGAATAAAGAAAAAGGAAAATAGAAGAGCTAGACGAGGAATTATGTTTAAATTTTGTGAATGACCAAGTTTGCATGTTTGTTTTTTTTTTCTTGGATGCGTTTCAAGAGCAACCTAACAAAAAAAATAAATAAATAAACAAACACTGCATATTTCTCTACAAACAACAGAATAAAGTAAGACAAAAACAAAAAAAATAACATATTCAGTTTTAGATAAACCATAAATCAAAGCATGACAGAAACAATAAAGATCCAGATTAAATGCCTTGTTGTATTTAGTTTGATATTCTCTACATCCCAATTTCAAATACTACCAATGGCAGTTTTGCTTTACTAAGGTCAATCCTATATACTAACTTAAAAGTCCTGTTCTTGTTATCATCTCTACGTACTACACTTTTAGGGTTTTGCTGTACAGTAATCCCTCGCCACATCAGGATTCACCTATTGCAGTTTATTATTTAAGCCTACGCCGATTCCTCCATGGTGTTGTTTTGCATTTATAATAAAATAGATATGGGCAAATTATAAAAATGATTAAAAAAATATACAGTACTGTTTCTACTTCACAGATTTTCACCTGTTGTGGGGTGGGGTTGGAACATAACACCCATGTTAGTCGAGGGCTTACGGTACTCCAGTCAGTTGGTGACTCCTTAAACATATTCATGGTTGCTATATTTCTTGGCAACTTAGATGTGTAAACATCTAAAATTATACTCATTTCTTAGTAGAATTTAGTTTCAGTCTGTGGACCTCTAGGTTATGGGCCCAGCATGCTTCCACTGTACCACTCTGATCAACAAGTAATTAAATAAATATTTAATGTATTGTTTCTTTTATTGTCTATTCTGAGTTACATTACTTCTGTTACATCATCTAGCACATGTTATCTATCTCCATGCATTGGACTGTCATCATCATCATTGTTTAACGTCCGTTTTCCATGCTAGCATGGGTTGGACAGTTCGACCAGGGTCTGGGAAGCCAGAAGGCTGCACCAGGCTCCAGTCTGATCTGGCAGTGTTTCTACAGCTGGATGCCCTTCCTAACGCCAACCACTCTGAGTGTAGTGAGTGCTTTTTACGTGCCACCTGCATAGGTACCAGGCGAGGCTGGCAACGGCTACGATCGGTTGGTGCATTTTACGTGCCACTGACATGGAAGCCAGTCAAGGCGGCGCTGGCATCAGCCACATTCGGATGGTGCTTTTTACATCCCACTGGCACAGGGATCACAACTACAATTTCCTTTGATTTTTGATGTTGATGTACTTGACTCAATAGGTCATGCGTACAAAAATGTCTCTTCATTTGTCCTTTACAGATCAGCTAGAAACAGAATAATTCTATAAATGTTTCCCAAGTGCAGTGTAGCAAGTGAGCTTCCTAGTAAAATATTCCATAAAAATGGAATAATTCCACCACAAGCAATTTGTGGCCTTTTACAAATTGTTATGATTCATATATCTCTTATGGCATGGGCTCAGGCAAGGACAATTTATTCATTTATTTGAAGGCCAGCACTTATCTGTGCATGCCAGTTGCCTGTTATTTCCATTGATGCTGTGTAAAGGGAAGGATAAGCACCAATGTTATTGCAGGCATTGCCAAGAGATTGCAAAGGACAGAGCAAAGCATTTTGTGTTACTCTGTAACAATTCTGCTAATTCCCTTTATTTATTGACCCCCAAAAAGGTGAAAAGACAAGCTTAACCTTGGCAGAATTTTAATTCAGGCTGTAGAGTTTCATAATAAATACTGCAAGGCATGACCACTGAATTTATGTTACAAGACCCCATGCTAAGCCTCTATTTTTATATTTCTATTTTTACTGTGTTCACTGAAGTTTGCTGATAACCACTCAGATAATATTTATGAAACTTTCTCTATTGTATATATGAAATTGTGTATATGTGTGTGTGTGTGTGTTAGTAATAAAGCATTGGAGAAGTTTATTAACTATCTCAGCAAATTTAAACATAGGCACAGTAGTGGCTGTGTGGTAAGTAGCTTGCTTACCAACCACATGGTCCCGGGTTCTCATCCCACTGCGTAGTACCTTGGGCAAGTGTCTTCTGCTATAGCATCGGGACAACCAAAGCCTTGTGTGTGGATTTGGTAGATGGAAACTGAAAGAAGCCTGTCATATATATATATGTCCCCGTTACTTAGCGGTTCAGCAAAAGAGACCGATAGAATAAGTACTGGGCTTACAAAGAATAAGTCTTGGGGTCGAGTTGCTTGATTAAAGGTGGTGCTCCAGCATGGCCACAGTCAAATGACTGAAACAAGTAAAAGACTAAAAGACACATATATATATACATGTGTGTCTGTGTTTGTCCCTCAATCATCACTTGACAACTGATGTTGGTGTGTTTACATCCCCATAACTTAGCATTTCAGGAAAAGAGACCGATAGAATAAGTAGTACTAGGCTTACAAAGAATAAGTTCTGGAGTCGATTTGTTCGACTAAAGGCAGTGTGGTGCTCCAGCATGGTCACCATCAAATGACTAAAAGAAACAAAAAAATATCTTTACTCTAAAAGGATTATAGATGAAGTAAAAGATCAAGAGGCTAGAACATTGATCGGATAGTTTACAGGTTTATGGCTACAAAACTGTTAGGACACAGAAAAATCTGCAAATGTCTTGTGAGCCTTGGAATCATTGTCATGGGTTCTTTGACTCTTTCTATTTTCCTTTTTTTCTTTTTATTCTCATTTGTTTACATATGTATGCTTTGTATTTAAAACATTTTTCTAAAACCTAATTTTTTTAAAAAATGATGAAACAAAATTGAATTAATTATTTCAATTATACTTCTGAAATGTTATCATCATCCTCATTTGTCATAATCATTGGTCAAAACTAGCCAAGTCCATAGCCCACCCCAAACTTTACCGACTTTGCAGTTGACATTATCCATGCTGTGTTTCTCTAACAAATGCTTTGTCCCCTTAGCCCTGCTCTCCCACCTCTTTTATGTTATCTTTGAAGCCCCTTTCTAAACAACCCCTCTTTCTTTGTCTCTCACTCTCTCATTCCTTTTTATGTTTTCATGTACATTCTCTTGATATTTACTTGGCTCTCCCCTCTCTACCTTTATTCCTATGCTTTTCTCCCTGATAACATTTAAATATCTTAGTACACTTCATTCCTTTTTTTTGTTCTTTTTCTAATTTTGTGATGTGTTTGTATTTGAAATTGGAGAAAGTTTTCACTTATTTGTTTGTTTCATACACACACTATACAGGAAAAACATTTTTTCCACATCACTAGAAAGTGTAAAGAAAAGAGAAAGTTCAAAAATACAATTTAAGAAAATTCACTTCATAAAAATTTATTTGCAATTATGTAACTGGTTTCACAATTTTTTTCATTTTTATTGTTGGAAGTAACAGATGCTTTGTGAAACAGTTCTTCTGTTGAAAATTTAACAATGCATTACATTTTCAAATTTTAAGCATTATTATGCTGACATCAAATGGTCCATTAGCATTTCTATATTTTTATCTTCACATTTTGATCATTCAATTTCCAATCTTCTTCAATATTGGATGATTTACAAAATTTGTATTCCTGAAATCTTAATAGAAAGATTGTTATGGTTCTACCTTGCAGGAAAATGAAAATTTTCTTATCAAAATGTAGCAAAAACTATTTGCTGAAATATATATTCAGCAAATGTAGAATGTCCTAATCCTTTTCACAATATTTATGTCATTTAATTACACTGTCCCTATTTGTTATAAATTATAGCAAGGAGATTCATTGTTCTTATTTGGTAACAAATCCTGTTCAAAGGTATTTAGCAAAATACATGTATATAGGTAATGTTTATCTCCTTAAAAGTGGATGTTGTGTTAGAACACAAAATACTGTTTTATTTATCATGAGACAACCTCTCATATAGACTTGTGGTGCATATAAGCACTTGGGTTTATATTGCTAGTGGGAGATAATTGTCCACTACTGCTGATAAATATTATCTTTTTATATTAATTATGCTTCTGTCACTATTAATTATTTCTTATATGTTTATATATACATAAGATTTGTATGTGTTTGTAAGAATTTCATTTTCGTTACATCTTAGTCTCCATACTCCCCTAACACAATTTTCAAAATGAAGATAGTTGTGACACTTTAAAGTCATTTATCTTTTAATGTCATTCTTTCTCATTCAGAAGTCAGTAACATCAGAATATTTGTTTAAAATGTGCAAATTGGTAAAACATGGTGATTTTAATTGATCTGATCTTTTCGTGCTTACACCATCTTTATGATTAAAATCTCTTATTTCTAGTAAAACTAAGAATTAGCTGACTTCTCATTATCTTTTATAGCTTTCTACTTTCACTTTACTACCAAACGCAATGAAGACTAGTGTGTGTGTGTTTTGTCATGAGATAGGGTAAAATAGATTGTGATTCTAGGCTTGAAGCTTTTTTTATTCGTCCTTGTAGCTGACTGCACTCTTCAGTAAATTGAGAATATTTTCTTGAGTATAGTCTCTGATGACTATAGTCATCCGTGAGATCAACAGACTAAGATGTCAGGTTCAGATATGTAATGCTATTAACTAAATATATATCAGACTCTGCATACCTGCAGTACCAACTTATATTCAGTGCATTCATATTTTTCTGCTATAAAAGAAACAATGACATATGTATGTTTGTACATTACATACATGAAGCAAAAGGTCAAAGCTCCTTCCTGAGTCATAGGCTCATAAGGCTGGTTTCCTGGATTCTGTGGCATATATGATCCTTCCCCTGGACAAGATGCCAGTCTGTCACAGGATTACTCATTTTTGCCAGCTGAATGAGCTGGAGCAATGTGAAATGAGGTGTATTGCTCAAGAACACAACACATTACCCAGTCCAGGAATCAAAACCCCACAATCTTACAATCATGAGTGCAACCCCCTAACCACTCAGCCACACACACACATGTACACATACTCACATATGTATGTGTATGCACAGATTAGGCACTATATTTTGTGAAAATTTAACATGTCAGTTAAACTTATTTTCTCCCTCATGCAGCTTGTCTCTCTTCTCATTACGCTCATTGTATCCTTCCAACCCCAGCCCTTTCTTCCCAGAACGTTGGCCCTCTAGAAACTCCCTCCTTCATCATATCTTTCCTACAGATGTTCACTTATAAAGGTTCGAGAAGAACATTAATGATATCAATCTCACTGGTCTTGGACAACCTCAAAAGCCTCAGCACTGCCCCTTTCTCTGAACTTAGGAAGTAAAAAACACTAAAAAGAAAGGAAGCTATCTTAATTTAACAGAAAAATATGTCATTTGATATTCTCAAAACAACAACCAAATTTCCTTCATATCACACCTTACTGTCTTAGAATGTAAAATAACAAATGGGGAGTGTATCCACATTACTGTAGTAATGTGGTTACATCATATATATATATAAATGTTTTTTCTCAAGTTGTTTTTCTGGAGAGTAGATGTTAGGTGTATGCAATAATAATTAGGCTTGGTGTATGTAGGTTTTGGGAAGTAGTGATATATAGGTAGGGTATAGAATACACTCGGATGACAGTATGTTTGTAGGGTGTGTATTGGAAGATTTTGTATTGTTTGAATTGGGAATTATGTTATTGTTTAGAGTTCAGCCAAGCATGAAAATAACTGTACACAGGTGTACAAGTTATATATATCATCTTAACATGAATTATTGAGTCAAGCTATTCACAACTGTTATTCCACCAATTTATAACTTTCTTAGTTGTGTCTTTTACTGTGTCTCAGCAAGGAGGTATGGCTTGTTAAACAACTCCAATGCAAATTATTAAAGGGGAGAGTAGTTTTTAAAAAAATATTCAAATAAATCAATAAAAATTACCATAGGCGCAGGAGTGGCTGTGTGGTAAGTAGCTTGTTTACCAACCACATGGTTCCGGGTTCAGTCCCACTGCGTGGGACCTTGGGCAAGTGTCTTCTACTATAGCCTCGGGCTGACCAAAGCCTTGTGAGTGGATTTGGTAGACAGAATATATGTGCGTTTGTATGTCTGTGTTTGTCCTCCTAGCATTGCTTGACAACCGATGCTGGTGTGCTTATGTCCCCGTAACTTAGTGGTTCGGCATAAGAGACCGATAGAATAAGTACTGGGCTTACAAAAGAATAAGTCCCGGGGTCAAGTTGCTCGATTAAAGGTGGTGCTCCAGCATGGCCGCAGTCAAATGACTGAAACAAGTAATAGAGAGAGTATAGTTAAAAAAAAAAAAATCAAATTACTGAGGTTATTGTTTGGATGGAAACCTTTCTAGATTTTTTACCATTACTACACATTAAATATACTGGCCAACTTTTTTTGGGGAAAAAATAAATCTAACAGTGGTGATGCTGATAGCAAATGTTCGTAAGCTTCTTTTCTGGCATATTTAATATATTTGTAATATGAGAATAGCTTAAGAAAATGAATATTGCTGATTGATATGAAAATGTATGGGAAAATGTCCAATTCAGTATTTTTATTGGTAACATGGAAAATGATCTAATATATATATATATATATATATATATAGGGGGAGAGTTCACGAAAAAAACAAAAGACGAAGACAGGTGGTGTACAAAGCAAACAGATGTATTAGTATAATGCTCAGGAATAGAAAAAGTCTTTTACGTTTTGAGCCTACGCTCTTCTACAGAAAGGGACACAGAAAAAAAACAAGGAGAGAAAAAAATATGTGTGTGTGTATATATATATATATATCTTTGAATTGTTTAATTCGTTTTCATATGTTACTTCATTCCTTTACTTGTTTCAGCCCAAAGACTGTGGCCATGCTAGGGCATTGCATTTATGATTGGAAGTACAGCTTAGTTTGATATGAATCAAAGCAGCCATCCATCTACTATAATAATATTATCTAAATGTAGCTATTCAGTAAAAAAAGTGTGGCTGGAGGTTTTGTGGTATCTAGTTCAGGGTCTTACAGTCTGAATTCAAATTTGATAAGGATTAGCTTTGCCTTCATGAATACTACCAACCATACTCATTTCTTCTCATCAAATCGGAGTATATTTTGTGTGTGTCTTGGCAAAAATCATTATTTCTAATTACATTATTCATTTTTTTTAAATTAAAATTAAATTCTTTAATCTGCATGTTGAAAGATAAGTGTTGCTCTTTCATATCCGCCACCTCTCGTCCCCTTCGCTCACACCAAAGAAAAAAAAATAAAAGAATGTTGATTTGGTTGCTGTGGTTGTCTATTTTAAAAAAACTCCAGCTTCAATAATCAGACTTGACCAGCTATTTTTCTACCCACGTCTGCTTTCTACTGCAGTGTATTGTTTCACTATAAAACCACTTTTACTATCTAGGGTTTGTTTTCCTTAACCCTTTTTTAAAAAGTATTTATATAAAAAGTTAATGTTGCTATTATAAATTTCTTTATATACAGAATCATTTTATTTTCTACCCTAATTTTAAACTTTTATTTTGTTTTAATTTTTGAACCATTTTTCTGTTTTGTTTATTACTCGAAAATGTAATGCATTCGTTAATATTTTTAGAACTTATGATTGAAGGTGATTAACTGTGTGTGTGGGAATGTTTGTGTTTTCAAAATAAATATGTATTCTTTTCATCTTATAAATAATAATATATGAGATTAGTCTTATCTCAATGTTTGTAAATAATTTAATACAAGATTAGAACAGGAATACCCTAAATATTCAACTGAATAAAATTGAGGTAGTATATAAAAATATATATATATAAAAGTAATTTATTTCCCTACTGATATATCTAATTTGAGACAAAACAAAAATAATATAATCATATAAGTTCTATTTTTTTTAAATGGTATTTAATTTCTCTCCTATATAAAATAAGATAAACAATTAAATATACAAAAATATTGTTTTTATTACATTGTAATATTTTTTTACATATGACTTTACTTTGCAGCAACTTCATATATTTCTTCTAATTCAACTAATTGTATTTTTATTCTTTGCATTTAAAATTACATTTAATTAATTATTAACCAATACTCATTATCAGTAGACAGATAACTTATATAGACACAGAGAACTTAAGATAAAATCTCTTGAAGACACACTACCAACACTTGTAAAGTTTCTAAGCCAGCTTAGCAAAGAAATCCTAACAGCTGAATAGAATGTTAGAACCTACTGTAATCTCAAAATCTACATGGTATTGCATTCTATCTTATACATTTTGTGTGTTTGTTTATATATTAAAAATAAGATTTTATGATGAATTACTTATTTCATCTCTCCACCTTTCTTATCATCATGCTTATCACCAAAAAAAAAACGTACCCCAACAAGTAGTTATAAGACAATCTAGATGTGTGTAATTCCATGCCCCTAAAATTAGATTTTTTTTTTATTGTTTGTGCTTTATTCAACATTATTTATTTTCCATTAAGCTATGCTGGTTCACTGTGCTGTGGATAGTTTCCAACTTACTTGTAGATAACTGAAAGATCTTAGCAAGAAAACTAATATAATACATTTATACATCATTATAAATATCTTTATTTATATATATATAGAAAACGGACGTTAAACGATGATGATGATGATGATGATGTATATATCTTTTTATATATATATATATGTATGTATATATCTTTATATATATATATATATATATTATATATATATATATATATATAGTTACTTGCATATTCATTTTTTTTCTTCACCTTGGTTGTTTAGTTAGATGGAATAGAAATTTAAAATGTATCAGCCACCTGAAGGATGGTTAGTATTAACAGGAAGTATCTTCCTCGAAGGATACTATTAATTTGAAGATAGGCTAACTTATATTTGGCAAACTGTAAGATAACTTCAGGCTTTGGTGTTGCTGCTAGTATATTAATACCTACTTCATAAGTTTTCAAAAGTAAGAACATTTAGTACTGCTGCAAATTATTCATAATGAAATTAAATGTTATCTCCCATTTGTGCCAGCTTATTTGAAACTATGAAGTTAGTGTATACAAGCAGATTAATAAACATCCATGAAATAAGATAACTTTCAGTTCTGTGAAGAGAGGTGGGTTTTGTCATTTTGGGCAAAGCCTTTCCTCAAAAATAATTTTGATTGGTTGGAGTGAGTCTTAATCATTCACTTTTGCTGACTCTTTCCACCTCCTCCTCCACCACCACCACCACCACCACCATTTAATGACCATTTTCCATGCTGGCTTGGGTTGGATCATTTGATAGAATCTGGTGATCTGCAAAGCTGTGTGAATTTTGGTATGGTTTCTATGGTAGGATGCCCTTCCTAATGCCAATCGCTTTACAGTGTGTACTGGGTGTCATTTTTCCTTTTTGTGACACTGCCACAAGTGAGGTTGCCAAGTAACTTGCAAGACAATGTAAAGAAAAGAAAAGGAAAAAGAGCTTTCAACCAGTTGGGAGTGTATTTGAGAGAGAGAGAGAGAGAGAGAGAGTTCATATTGTCAGTATTAAGTTTGCAACCCTCTACTTAGCTACAATTCTTGAACTATCGGTCATGCCGAGCGAAATTCTTAGCGGTATTTCAGCTGCCGCTACGTTCTGAGTTCAAATTCCGCCGAAGTTGACTTTGCCTTTCATCCTTTTGGGGTCGATTATATAAGTACCAGTTACACACTGGAGTCGATATACTCGACTTAATCCGTTTGTCTGTCCTTGTTTGTCCTCTCTGTGTTTAGCCCCTTGTGGGTAGTAAACAAATAGGTATCAGTTTATTGCAATCATTTTCACATTAAATCCTGTATGGTTTGGGAATTTATTCAGATTTAAATGTTTTTGACTTTATACTTGATTTTATTAGGTTTACATGTTACCCCTAACTGATTGCATAATTTTTCTTAGCCAAAACTGACAGAGGTGCTTCTTCTACACATTTTAAATATATAACTTATATCAAAGACTATTTTTACATTCTGATTGGAATCAAGTTTGATGGTCAACAATTGAACACTGAATCGTTATGAAAATATTTAGTTTCAGTATCAGTTCTTCAAGATCCCACCCCTTTCAAAAATGCTAGTCTTTGTGCTTTTTAGACAATATACACTGTTCTACTAGCTTCTGGCAAATAGTAGGTTCTTAACTTTTAATAGTTGAACTGTTTGATAGAGGAAACATCTTCTAATTGTAAAGTTTCTATTATCCTGTCATTTCATGTGTGGCCACCCCATTCATATATATACAAGGAAACAAATTTTGTTAAGTTGAATGAGAATAGAGTTTTAAACAACTAGCTAATTGTATTTTAATTACAGGAATTTAATTGTTCAGAGAGATTATCTTCAGGCACATTTGTATTATATCTCCTCCATTCTCAGCCCTCTATTCATGTACACTTCCATACTTCCTATTCTTGGTAACTTATAGTATGTCCATAAATAGTTTAAAGTTATCAGATTACATTGTTTAGTGTCTCTTGCTTGTATAAATAAACTAGTGTTTAATGTCTGTTGCATAATTGTTGAAATCATAGAGAATTTAAGCTGAAGGCTTTCTGGATCATATTTTAGGCATAGATTAAATTTCAATTCAAGTAATCTATAATGAAATTTCCCTTATTAGTCAGTTCTCCCTTTCATACTTTTTGCAGATGTTTACATATACATAAGCGCATGCACATGTGCACACACACACACACACACACACAAGCTCACTCACCCGCCTGCCCACCCGCATATACTCAGTTCATTATGCAAAGAAATTAGAACAAGCAATAAAAATGAAAATTATAAATCCTTTAAGCACTGTTTCCTTTTCATTGAATTTTCTAATTTTATGAACATTAAACTGTAAGCACTTCAAAAAAATATCTGGGTAATGTTGAGCGGAGATTTTATGTATAATGTTGTTTAATGTTTTTCACCTTCCTGTAACTTGAGGGTAGGCCCTAACACACCTTCACCACCATCCTTGTTATTTTCCAACTGGGGTAACCATATATCTTCCCTACAGCAAAACACCTGTTCCTGTCCCCTTATCATACTTTAACCTCTCATCACATGGCATAAAACCAACCCACTCAATTGCATGCCTCTCTAACTTTAATTAAGGGCTTTTCTTTTGCAGGTTACTTGGGGGACCTCTCTAGTACCGGTGCCATATAGAAAAACACTCAGTACGCTCTGTAAAGTAGTTGATGTAAGGAAGGGCAACCATCCTTAGAAACCATGCCAAAGCAGACATTGGAGTTCAGTGTAGTCTTCTAACTCACCAGCTTCTGTCAAACTGTCCAACCCATGCCAGCATGGAAAACTATCAGTGAATGATGATTTCAAAGAAGATTTTTGTACTCAATAAGAACATCTTCCTTTGAGTATACTTTATGTATTTTATATTGTTTCCATTCTTCTGGAAATGATGTTTGGCTATGGGGAGATATTAGCTTGCAAAAGACAGGTGAGAGTTGGTGACTGGAAGGGCATCTGGTCATAGAAAATCTGCCTCAACAAATTTCATCTGACCCTTGTGAGATGATGGAGACGATGATTATAGATCAGCTTCAAATGAATAGATATTCTCTGTCACATGTATTGAGTACTATTTCTTCTGTTTGTACATACAAACATACTGAAACTTTATATCCTGTGTCCTGCACTTTTAAGACCCTTCATCTGTCTGCAACAAGTCTAGAAGACTTTAAAATGTTGTCATTTAGCTGCCACTCATCTTATATGTATCTCATATTTTATCCTTCAGTAGACTCCTTGACTCGTTTCTGTTTTCTTTTGTCTCTTTTAATTACATGCAATGCAAAATATATAAGTAATATAAGATTACACCAAGTATGTTATAATTAATAATTGTATTCCATAAGTAGCAAATAATTGTATTTCGTAAGAAGTTGTTTTAATCCTCAGCATTGCTGCCACATTTTGGACTGTATCAGAATATATTAATTATATGGTGATACACACATCATAAAGCATACATCCACAGAAATACAAATTCTTCTATACATGCCATAAAATGTCTATTCCTTAATAAGATAACGTTACATAAACATTCAGGTAAACTGTACTTACCTGCATCAGTATTTATTTAGGACTAGATAAATATTTCTCTTCAGATTGCTAGCATTTGGGACAATCTTTTATTATTACTTCTCATTAACACTTTGGTGCTTTTTATCCGAAGATATGTGTGTTTTGTACGAGTAAAACACTTCCTAATTAGTTTCAATTGCAAAAATCAGTGTGAAAGGAATTTTTAGTATTTTTTTTTTTACTCTCCTTTTCCTTTGTTTTTTTTTTTCTGCTGTTTAACAAAATTTGTTGAAACTGCTCTTGATGTAATTTTGTATAAAAGACATGGGCTTGTCTTCTTCTCTGTAAACGAAGTAGTGATATGACATCATGGGGAATTAAATACCAGCTGCTGTTCTAATTGAATGAAACTGCCAAAATTATACCAGATCCAAAATAGCATCTGATCTTTCCTTTCATGTTCACATCACTAATATATCAACACACACACACACACATGTGTGTGTGTATATATATATATATATATATATATATATATATATATAAATATATATATATATATATTTATATATATATATATTTGTATTTATATACCCACCAACACACAGACACACACTTATGACTATATAAATCTGTAGACTTGGAATATCACACTCTAGCTTGCGTTATTGACTTGGCTGAGACCTAAAATATGTAACATTTGAAATGTGAATAAGTAATTTAAAACAAGGACCAAAAACTTTTTATATTTTGGATTGCATTTTAGTATTTTGTAGCAAGATGACAATATATGTAGTTTTTAACTATTACTATTGTTGGTCTACCAAATTTAGATTATTGTCAAGTTTCCAATTAAAAAATTTGAACATATACTTTGGTTAAAACTAATTTCTTTTTACCAATTAAATTTATTGCATAATACTTTCTCTTTTTATATAGTGTTGTGTGAGGCTGTAGAGATTTCTAGATTATTGGCTTAATGGTTTGGCATTAGTCTCTTGTATAAAAACATATGGTTCTATTTAAAACATACATACATAACTGTGCACATACACATATATCTTTATGTGTATATGTATCATCATCATCATTTTCATCATCATCCTTTAACGTCTGTATGTCTCTGTATATGTGTATGTACACACGGGTGTGTGTGTATATAGTTGTATTTATTAATTCCATTCATAAGTATGACCGATACTTTCTGCATGGAAATTGCCACTGGAAACTATATAGAAGCCTGTTATATGTGTCTATGATGATGTGTGCAAATGGTAATATTTCCTCACCCCAAGTGAAGAGGTAGCATGAATGAACAAATACACTTTTGGATGAATACACATGCATATGTATGCGTCAATATATATGAATGCTTGTGTGTACTCAATGCATATATTTTGTATAATTATGATTAAAATAAGCTATGGGGAAATGACTAAAAGTGCCCTGTGGTCATTATCTTCTCATTGAAGATTTTTCATGTATTAAGTATGATGTGGCTATGATGTAAGAAGATTTTTCATGTATTAAATATACTGTGGCTATGATGTGAGAAGCTTGCTTCTCAACCACATGCTTCTGGGTTCAGTCCCACTGCATGGCACCATGGGCAAATGTCTTCTACTGTAGCCTCAGACCAACTAAAGCCTTGTGAGAGGATTTGGTACATGGAAACTGGAAGAAGCCCATAATATATATATGTCTTTGTGCTGAACATTTGTCCCCTAAACTTGACAACTGATGCTGGTGTGATTATGTCCCCATAACTTAGCGGTTCTGCCAAAGAGATTGACAGAATAAGTACTAGGCTTACAAAGAGTAAGTCCTGGGGTTGATTTGCTCGATTAAAGGTGGTGCTCCAGCATGGCTGCAGTCAAATGACTGAAACAAGTAAAAGAATATGGTGGAGGTGTGTGGCTGAGTGGTTAGAATGTTAGTCTCTTGACTGTATGATTGTAACTTCCTGGACTGAGCAACACATTGTGTTCTGGAGCAAAACACTTCATTTCATGTTACTCCAGTCCACTCAAAAATCAGTAATCCTGCAAATGGATTGGTGTCCTGTCCAGGTCGGGAATTCATATGCCATAGAAAACAGGAAACTGATCCTTATGAGTTTACTTGACTCAAAAATAATTTTTATCCTTTTACGTATGCTATGTGTCAAACAGTAAACAATTTACTGATTAAAGCCTTCATTATACCTCGTGTGTGTGTTTTGGTACTTGTTATATTTTATAAGTAAATTTTGACTTATCTGTACTACAATATGTATGACATAGCAAAATGTATCTGTATATATATTTTTTTTTATTTATGCGCCCTTTTCAAGCCTAGCCAGGCTCTTGGGTCCCGGTTTCCCAGTTTCTGTGGCGTATGTGTTCCCCCCAGCTGGACAGGACGCCAGTCCATTGCAGCGTTGCGAAAGAGCACAACAGGGGTCGCCACCACCCCCTGCCGGAGCCTCATGGAGCTTTAGGTGTTTTCACTTAATAAACACACACAATGCTCAGTCTGGGAATCGAAACCGCGATCCTTTGACCATGAGTCCACTGCCCTAACCACTGGGCCATTACACCTCCTCATCTGTTTATGTACAGTATATCATTTTAAGTAAAAATATGATTTGATTTAGTGATGGGCTATCATTGAATCAGAAGGAATATCAAAACACTTGTCCCTTTTTGTTTTTCCTTTACATCTTCGTACTTTTTAAAATTGTACAAGTATTTCGTTGCAGTGCAAACGAATCAAATAACACCAATGTTTATCATTCATTTTAATGTGTTTACCATGAACATCCGCTGCACTGGGGACTCAACTTAGATTGTGCATACCTATTAAGTCAATTAGTTTAAAATCAGCAAAACATTTGATCTATATTGGAAGGAATAATTTAAATGTTTTCTTTCTCGGTTTAAAATAGTAAAAAAAAAAAATGAGTGTGTGCAATTCATGAAGTTTTTAGATATCTGGAATGCAATTTTAATAGCTTTTTCTCTTTGCTTTAATTAGTTACCTATTTGTGTTGCATTTTAACCCTAATTAATACCTCTCTTTTTCTAAACAACTTGGCTAGTTCAGTAGACTTTATGAGAAGCTAATACAATATTAATGTCAGCCCAAGTGTATTTCCCTGGCATCTGTCTCCAGCTTATCCTACTTTCTTAGTTTAAATCATACATTAATGAAAATAAATCAGTCAGCTGTGTATGTGTGCGTGTGTGAGATCTTCAAAAGACAGGAGATAAATAATTTCTGATGGTGGAATACTCAAAGGAGATGGAGCTCTAACTAATAGCATGTAAAGAGTGGATTAAAAGAGCCCTTGGATGGTAGAAATCAAAGGCTGCCTGAACTTGAACCCACCTTTTCTGTAAATACGACAAATGTTCAAGTCCCCATGGGCAGCCTTCAACCTGACTTTATCCACCTTATGAGTTTTTCAACCCAAAATTTACCTGCTATTATTTATAGCTTTACCTGCTTTGAGTTTCTCAATTAAAAAGATTTGTTTTATAAATATATATGTTTGTGGTTATTTTACTGTCAGTGTTTGACCGTCCAACCCATGCCAGCATGGAAAGCGGACGCTAAACGATGATGATGATGATTCATTACGTTCTTGCCTTATCTTTTCTATTTCTTTATAGGTTTTCTGGGGTTTTTTTTTCTTTCTTTTTTTTTGTAATTAATGTTCGAAATAATTTTAACACATGACCAAACTATTTTCTTAATTTCCATTTCTATTCAATGTTAAATTTGTATGAACTTCTATAAAGACTGATTGACTACTGTGATGTAAGTTAATGTCTCTACTTAAGTTTAACATTCATTCTTATCATCATTCTGTGATTTTTGGTTGCTTTATCTTTTAAGCATTTATTTAATTTGGACAGATAGATAAACCTATGAAACAGCCTTCTTACATTCATATTATGTCCATTTTTCCTCCACTCAAATTGTAAGACATTTTCATTCTTTTTGTGTTGTTTGTCCCTCTGGTATCCCTCTGTTTTGTTGGGAAGTTTTCAAATCTCACTTCTTAAAAAAAACTATCCAGCTGTATGATGCTGCCTCAGATAAGTCTTCATCCAACCCATGCAAACTTGGACAAATAGATGTAAAGTGAACAAACGTGTGTGGTGTGTATGTGTTTGGATGCATAAATGAAAGGAAAAGTACTCGACATGCATAGAAAATTTTATTCACTTAAAATTGATGATTCAGTCTCACTATTCATGTAAAAAGCACTGATACCAGTGTCATATGAAAAAGCAGTGGTGCTGATGCCATGTAAAAAAACATTGGTGCTGGTGCCATGTAAAAAATACCTAGTACACTCTGTAAAGCTGGCATTAGAAAGGTTATCCAGTTGGTATTAGGAAGGGCATCCAGCTGTAAAAAATCGTGCCAAAACATGGAACCTGGCATGCTCTTTACCTTGCCAACTCCTATCAAACTCCTATCAAACCCATGCGAGTATGGAAAACAGACATGAAATAATGATGACCTTGTTTTCATAAAAGAAAGGTTACTAAAAAACTCTCAAGCCTGAAAGTGTTGTACAATGTCCAAAGGCCTAAAAGCCAGTATCACAAAGATACAGTGCTTGTTAGTAACAGAAAGCATGAAATCCCAGTGGCATTTAGGAAATGGTTCAGCAATATAAATATATATATATATATATATATATATATATATATATATATGAAAGGGGTTGGTAGGAATTTAATTCAAGTAATGGTATCTCTGGCAGACTGACAGAAAGAACTAGGGTGTCAGAGATGTGATTGACACACAGTAGGAGCACCTATGAAATGAATTCCATGAACTTCTCAGATAACTGTTGATGTAATTAATAGTTTCTCTTACCTCCTGTGGTGAGTATAGTGAATATGTAGTAGTTAGAGTAATGAAGGCGTGTAAGAAATTTAGGGAGTTCTTGCTTTTGTGGACAACAAAGGTTTTCTGTGTGTGTGAAAGGTAAATGACTTGAAGCATGTGCAAGAAGTATGGTGTCACATGGCAGTGAGACACGGACACTAAACTTCAGAGACTGGAAAGAAATGATGCAGCCATGATTCAGTGGATGTGTAATATAAATGGTATGGTATGGAAATGCTGAGCATCAGTGAGTTGTGTGTGTGTGTGTGTGTGAAAAAGAAGAAAAAGAGAGAGAGAGAGAGAGAGATGGTATATACTTCAGCTGAAGTTATATACTAGTGTGGACATATGATATTATGGAAAATATAGGTAAAATGTGTTGTACACTGTTGGTGAAGGAAAATTGAGGGAAGATGTGGAATGAATGATATCTGCTCAAGATGGAGATTATGAAAAATAGAGGATCTCAGTTTATGAGGGCCTAGAAAAACAGATGCGATGATTTGAACCATGTTTATAGTGGCTACTTTTTTTATCTATCCAGTTTAGTTGTCACACGTTTCACAACTTCATGTTTTCATGCTAGGTACAAAAGACAAAACTATACTATTGGTTACTAAATGAGTTGAGAGAGAGAGAGATAGAAACAGAGAGCATTGCAAACACTTAAATACATAAATGCATTTTACAAGAAAAATAATTTTTTTAACATCTGTTTTCCATGCTGGTATGGGTTGGATGACTCAGCTCAACAGGAGCCAGAGGACTGCACCAAGCTCAAGTCTCTGCTTTGACATGATTTGTATGGTTGGATGCCCTTTCTAATGCCAACCACTTTACAGAGTGTACTGGGTGCTTAAAGTCTTTTTCGAGTCCTTATATTAAAACTTTTCTACAAGTTTTGGCAGCCCATTTGCTAGCAGACCAGGCATAACATACAGTTTTTATCATAGTACTCCACTATGTCAAGTGTATTGCATCTGTTATTATCAACCACAGTGCTTCTGGTTTTCATTGTTACTCTTTTACTCTCTTTTACTTGTTTCAATCATTTGACTGTGACCATGCTGGAGCACCGCCTTTAGTCGAGCAACTCGACCCCGGGACTTATTCTTTTTGTAAGCCCAGTACTTATTCTATCGGTCTCTTTTTGCCAAACCACTAAGTGACGGGGACGTAAACACACCAGCATCGGTTGTCAAGCAATGCTAGGAGAACAAACACAAACACACACACATACATATATATACATATATACAACAGGCTTCTTTCAGTTTCCATCTACCAAATCCACTCACAAGGCATTGGTCGGCCTGGGGCTATAGCAGAAGACATTTGCCCAAGATGCCACGCAGTGGGACTGAACCCGGAACCATGTGGTTGGTTAGCAAGCTACTTACCACACAGCCACTCTTGCATTGTTCATTCTTCAGCAATTTCCTCTTTTTGCTATACCAAATCAGACTGGAACCTGGTGCAGCTCCCCAGCTTACCAGTTTTCAGTAAAACCGTCCAACCCATGCCAGCATGGAAAATGGACATTAAATGCTTATGATGATGATGTTCAAATTTGCAATCATTTTAAGGCATTTCATTTACAATGAATTGTTTTTAAGTCCCAGGTCTACTTTGACTGAGCAAACATTCCAGCCATGACAATCCCATTTTTGCAGATACAGTGTGTTACTGTATAGTTGAAATATTAGATAAATCAGTCAATTTGCATTTAAATGTGCACTTTACTTACCCAGTCCTAGTTAAAGTTGCTATAATGTCAAGTGAGTATATTTTTTTGAAAGAGTGCACGTAAAATTGCTATAAAGCTATGGGAATGTATTAAAAATGTGCAGCCACTCTACCACAGATTATAACAAAATGAATAATCTTTTGATTGTTCACCTATAGGTTTCTTAGTGCTTTTGTTATATGTTCAATAAATAAATACATATATATAAAAATAAGAGATAGAACAAAAAAAAAGTTGAACTAGTAAATTTTACTCAGCAGTAAATACTTGTTTATGAGGACCAGGTAACACCTGAGTCAACTAGGTAAACTGGTCGCAGTTATGCTCTTAGTATTCATATGACAATGGTGATGATGATGCCATTAATATAAATTGAATTGGTTCACAGTGGAAGCCTCTGTTATGTTGTATCCTTTCAAATTTATTGTGAATATTTATTTTTAGTAGAGCTGCATGGCTTAGTGGTTAGGGTGTTGGACTCATGAGCATAAGATTGTGGATTCAATTCCTGGACTGGGCAATGCATTGTGTTCTTGAGAAAATCACTTCATTTCACACTGCTCCAGTTCACTCAGCTGGTGCAAATTAGCAATCCTACAATGGGCCACCTGTCCTGTCCAGGGAGGAATATATATGTCAGACAAACTGGGAAACCAGCCCTATGCTCTTTACAAAGTAATGTAGACTAACTATATTTTATTCTTTCCAGAAACTAGCTGCTATCTTCTTTTATTTAATTTCCAGTTTTGGTTTTCCCTCTATGATGTAATTTCTTTCTTTTATACTTTTATGTAATTTCTGACATGATATTTCATTCTATTTCATTTTTGTATTTTCAATCAGGACCGCCGGTTAGAAGACTATGGAAAACTATTACGACGTTATAAGAAAATTGAAGAAATGCTCATACAGGCTCAAGGAAGGAGAGGTATGCCTTGATTTAATGTCTAATGTCTCTTAATCAAATTCAAAATTGAGTTGTTCACATGGCAGGTCCTCTTTCTACTGGGATGGAGTCTTTGGTTCATTGTCAAAATGATCTTCGTTGTTATTTTTCTGTAAATATTTGCATGGTCATCTTTCTGATGAACTTTCTGGCTTGGTACCTTTTGTCAAAATCTGTAATCCTTTTGCATTTAAACTGTCCATATCCGGCAAAAATAGTCTACCTATTTTAAGTTCAAACTGACTAGATCCAGCCTCTCACACCTATTCTACAATGTCATTCTAAAAATAGCATTCACATCATCCAAATTTCAAAGCCACAAGATAATGCATGATTAATTCAAAACGATGTGAATAAATAAGCATTACATTTAAGAGCAGAGTAATCTGAGGGCTAAAGGTTAAACATGTCACCTGTTTCCCTTCCCAGGTGCTTTCTCTCTCTATTGAACTTCCTGTTAATCATAAGTCCTTGTTTTGTTATTTCTTTATTGCCCACAAGGGACTAAACATAGAGAGGACAAACAAGGACAGATAAAGTGATTAAGTCAATTAAACTGACCCCAGTGCATAACTGGTAATTAATTTATCGACCCCGAAAGAATGAAAGGTAAAGTCGACCTCTGTGGAATTTGAACTCAAAACGTAACAGCAGACAAAATACCTATTTCTTTACTGTCACAAGGGGCTACACACAGAGGAGTCAAACAAGGACAAAAGGATTAAGTCGATTATATTGATCCCAGTGCGTAACTGGTACTTATTTAATTGACCCCGAAAGGATGAAAGGTAAAGTCGACCTCAGCAGAATTTGAACTCAGAACGTAACGGCAGATGAAATACCGCTAAGCATTTCGCCCAGCATGCTAACATTTCTGCCAGCTCGCTGCCTTCAAGTCCTTGTATTCTAATAACTTCTTTCCTCAAGCTGCTGCTCTCTGGATCTCATAACCATTATCTTGTTTTCCTCTTGTCTGTATTTAGTCCTTTTAACTTCCTGTCACTTCATATCTTTTAAAATTTGTAGATCTTCTCTTCCTTCTTTGTGATCCCCTATGCTGCAGTGGCCTCAATCCTTGTTTGGAACAAAATCATATAAAAAAAAATTTGATGGAAATAAAGGATAAACCTTTTATATCTTGTTTATTGGGAAGGTCATTACACCAATAATAACACAGGCACTGGTTCACTAGCACTTCTTTATTAGTCAATTTGTTAAATACCTAACCAACTAACTAATCAACCATTTCTTTAATGTGCTGGTTAAACAGTCAGTCCCTAATCACCTTTTCAGTGACTTGCTCTCTCTCTTCAAGGTCTGCTTTGAGACTCAGATATGAAGCTTATATCTATAACAAACTATATAAAACCATATTTTTACTTAGAATGAGAGGTTGGATCTATCCAGTTTGAATATAAAACAGGTAGAATATTTTGGCCAGATGCAGCTGGTTTAAATGCTAAAGGGTTAAGGTACAATGTGTTGTCATAAACTGTGAACAGGATAGTGAGTCATATGGGAAGGGTTGTAATTGTATGCCCCTTTGGAGTTGGGGGTGAGGATTGGAAGATGAGTGCAGGAAAAAGATCATAGCAAAATTTTAACTGGAAGACAATATGGTGTGCTATCTAACACTATTTTGTTTTTAACACCAGCTGTAGTTTTAAAGTGGAAATTCTTAAAATAACTTTCTCGCTTAAACTTACTCTTGTTCAAAAAAATAGAATATATAAAGATGATGATAAGACATAACTGTGATAAATAATGCTATTCAGCAGCAGCATTGTAGTAGTTTTTTGTTTTTTCATTTTGGTATGAGATGGACAGTACCAATAACAACCCTTCTTTGTAACTTGGTTACATATCTTCTCATAACTACTTCTTTCCAGATCATAGCACCTTCCATAATCAACTGATCTTGTTTTTTTCATGCAGTGTTTAACTAAAGTTTGCTTAATATTCATCCTCATTATTGCTCGCTCTCTCTCTCTCTCTCTCTCTCTCTCTTCTCTCTCTCTCTCTCTCTCTCTCTCACTTTCTCTCTCTCTCTCTCTCTCTCTCCTGTTTTCTCTGTGTGTGTGTGTGTGTTTATATATATATATATAATGTGGCTGTGTGGTAAGTAGTTTGCTTACCAACCGCATGGTTCTGGGTTCAGTTTCATTATGTGGCATCTTGGGCAAGTGTCTTTTACTATAGCCTTATGAATGGATTTAGTAGATGGAAACTGAAAGAAACCAGTTGTATATATATATGTGTGCGTGTGTATGTTTGTGTGTCTGTGTTTGTCGTCCCAACATCACTTGACAACCAATGCTGGTGTGTTTACGTGCTCGTAAACTAGGCTTACAAAGAATAAGTACTTGGGTTGATTTGCTCAACTAAAGGCAGTGCTCCAGCATGGCTGCAGTCAAATGACTGACACGGGTAAAAGAATATATATGCATATGCTGATGTCGCATGAAAAGGACCTGTGCTGATACCACATGAAAAGTGCTGGTACCATGTAAAAAGCAGCCAGTATATTCTGTAAAGTGGTATGCACACATACATACAAGAGTGTCCAGCCATAGAAACCTTTCCAGCTCCTGTCAAACCAGTCAACTCATGCCAGCAGGGAGAAAGGATGTTAAATGATGATGATTGATGATATATGTGTGTGTAGGGCATCTCGCTGTAGAAACTCTGCCAGATCAAGACTGGAGCCTGGTGCAGCCATCTGGTTGCCAGCCCTCAGTCAAAACCGTCCAACCCATGCTAGCATGGAGAACGGACTTTAAATGATGATGATGATATATATGTGTGTGTGTGTGTGTGTGGAGGCGCAATGGCCCAGTGGTTAGGGCAACGGACTTGCGGTTAGAGGATCACAGTTTCGATTCCCAGACCGGGCGTTGTGTGTGTTTATGGAGCAAAAACACCTAAAAGCTCTACGGGGAGGGGGTGGGCTGTTGTACTCTTTCACCACAACTTTCTCTCATTCTTTCTTCCCGTTTCTTGAGTAACGCTGCGATGGACTGGCGTCCTGTCCAGCTGGGGGGAACACATACTCTACAGAAACTGGGAAACCAGGCCCATGAGCTTGGCTAGGCTTGAAAAGGGCGACATTTATCATGTATATATATATATATAATATATAAAATAAAGATGTGTGTGTATTTGCTTTTCACATGAAAATGGTTACCAGTTACTTCCATACTTGTGATGCTTGAATAATTTGACCTCAGACACATAATAGGATCTTCAGTTAATTCTTTTATCAAAATTAAATAAAAAGATATTATTTTCTGATTCACTTCTTTAAAAAGGTTTCTCAACATCAACTTCCAGTATTGACATAAAAACGGCGAAGTCTCTCACTCTCTGTTTTAATGTTCAGTATTTGTAAATAACTGTAAATTACTGAAAGAAATATTTATGAAGTTCACAAATTTAAATATTCAGTACAAGATAGGTTTTATTGTGCTTTTATTTATACAATTTTTTCATTCCATGTTCGTCTCATTCATTTTCTGCAATGTTTTCTCTCTCTCTCTCTCACATACACGCACGCGCGCGCACACATACACACACACACACACACACACTCCAGGTTTGATTTCATTCTGAACTCGCACACTTTGTTAATTTCCGTAAAAATTTTTGATTTATTTTTCTTTTCGTACGCCATATTCAGCTCTGTTTTTGGATGTATGCTTATGTACATTGATGTATGTGTGTGTGCGTGAGTAAAGGGGTGTGTTGTCATGTAATACGTACATGCATAAATACATATGCATACATCTTTTTTCTATGTATGTGTGTGTGTGTGTGTGATAGAGAGAGAGAGAGAGAGTGGTGTCCAAGTGGCTCTCCCTCTCGTTCTCTCTCTCTCTGCCATGCACACATGCATACAAGAGATTTATGCCTATTTATTTATGTATGTGCGTATACGTGACAACACACCCCTTCACTTGCTCTCTCTCTCTGTCTCACACACACAAACATGTCCATTTCAGCTGATGTTTGATACTCTGTGTGTGTGTGGTGTGTGTGCGTGCATGCATGCATGCTGTGTTCGACAATCATCAGAAAAAAGCAGAGGAATTTTCTTTCTTGATGCTCCTGGTGGCACCTGTAAAACATTTGTAACATTGCTTCTCTCCAACGTAAGGTAACAAAAAAGAATTGCAGCTGCTGTACCATTGTTGGCTTTGCTGCCATTATTCTCCCAGGAGGACAAACGGCACATTCTGCTTTTAAATTACCATTAAACCTGGTCACAATTGACAGTCCAATTTGTAACATAAGCAAAGATTCAGGTTTTGACGATGCCACCTTATCATTTGAGATGAATGCACCATGTCACGTAGAAGCTGTTGGTAAGACCTCACAGGACATCAGAGGCAACACTAAATCTATGGGAGGAATTACATTAGTTTAACCAAGAGACCTCAGACAGACATTACCAGTCATTCTGAGATTAAAAAGATCTGATGAAATAAAAGCATGCATTAAGTCTTCACACCAATGGAATAAAGTACTGGAATTCTTCTTCAATACTAATGTGCGAGCTTTATTACATGGGGACCAATGTAATAAATAGGTCCTCCATTTAGGATATGGGAAAGTACCATTTGGCTCATATTTCTATCATGGTGAATTCCCCAGCTGAATTGAAGAACAGGGTATTTCCAGGCTAAAGTGATAATTATAATTCACATAAATGGTTGTGTGAAAAGGCAATTCTTGCTCCAAAAATGAGACAGTAGCAAGAATTAACCATGAATTAATGAATAAGATTCCAACAGTCATTAAGAAGTACAAAGCAGTTGATTCAGTCCTTCATGAAAATTAAGCTGTCCATTACTCAACAGAGTTCCTTAATTCTCTTGAGCCACCTGAAACTCCTCCACATAAACTTTTTCTGAAGGTAGGAGTCCCCATAATGCTTCTAAGAAATTTAGATCCTCAATTATGCAATGGGACAAGGTTGATTGTGAAGACATTACCACCTAAAGTGACAGAAGCTACCATTATCAATGGATGTGCCTCTGGGGAAGAGTCTTTCAGTTCAAGAATTCCAATCAAATCATCAGACATGCAATTTGAGTTCAAATGAACACAATTCCCAGTGCGACTTTACTTTGCAATGTCTGTCAATAAAGCTCAAGGTCAATCTTTGATATCTACTGGCTTGCTTTTCTCATGGTCACCTTTATGTTGGTTGCTCCAGGGTAGGTAGTTTGCAAGACTTATTTGTCTCTGCTCCAAACCAGAAAACAAAGAATGTTGTTTACCCAGAAGCTCTTTCGTAATTTCCTTCAACATATGTGGTAGAATTTATCTCTTTTCATAAAAGTAGTAAATTTTGTATTTTCAGTTGTTGTTGTTGTCGTCATCGTCGTCGTCCTCATCCTCGTCATCATCATCATTATTATTATTTTGAATTCAGAATATAAGGAAAAATTTCATTTTTGGGCAACACTGGGTGTCTCTGCTAATCTTTATATATAAAAGTCAAGTTGTGTGTCTGTCTCCTACGATTTAGATTCCTAACTACTCCCACATTTTGCAGTGCAGTTTAACCAAAACCAGGTATCTTATAGTCGTGATTCATATCGAGCCCTTCTGGGTATTAGTGCGCGTCTACGATGAGTCTACAATTTTAAAAATAATTTACCATCATTTTTTTCCATTTTAATGCATTTTTTCGCTATTATATAAGGGAAGTAACTCTCTAAAAATGTCTACGATGAGTCAACGATTTAAAAAAAAATTTACCATCATTTTTTCCCCATTTTTAATGCATTTTTTTCCCTTACAAACCCGAGCAACGCCAGGTGATACTGCTAGTATATATATAATGTTATAATGGATTTTGTTTGTTGTTTATAGCTCTGGACGATCTCATGGCTAACTTTGAAGATGATAACAGCTCTACCACATCATCTATGTCTCCCTCTACTGGAAGTGGTGGAAAAGATACAGCTGATGGAACAAAGGTATGGGATTTTTCTTGATTTTTTTTCTTTTTCTAATTAATACAATTTCTATTAACATATAAAGTGTTGTTCTCTCTCTCTCTTTCTGCTGTTATCTCAATTATTTTTGGAAACAAATTCTTTATCTATCTATATTTTTAATAATTTGTCTTTTATTCCATTAGCAAAATGAAGATGATTTCATTTCCTTTCTGGAAAATCAAAAGCTCAAAGCTTGGCTTCTTTGAAAGCATTCGATATTTAAATTAGTTCACTATTTCAGTAATTCTGATCTGATGATCAATAGTAACATAAGACAGTTTTTACTATAGAGCTAAACTGCATTTAATATATTGTCCAAAATTAATTCATCTTAAATTGAATACATTTTTTTGAAAAATCAATGCAACCTAAATGCCTTTTAATACATCTACCTTAAATGAATGAAATCAATATTTTGTATTACTGTTTTACTAATCAATCAATACAAACCTATCATCTATATAGAATTTTGTTTTCTTTTAAAAAAATGACACCTTTCTTTTCTATTTGCTTACAGTCTGACGATTCAAAAGACAAACATTTATCTGGCCCTAGTGCCACAAGTACACCAGGTATGTATTTCCATTCCATAGTTTTTTTTTTGTTTTTTGTTTTTTTTTTTTGGGGGGGGGGGTTATGTAAATGTAAACCAACATGGTATTAGTATACTAGTATACTAAATAGTCTGTGGAAATTCATTTACAAAATCATACATTAATTTTTATTCTATTTTGTTATCAGAACATTCTTTTAAACTAGTAGTTCTCAAATGGGGTCCCCATGACCCTGGGGGAAGAGTCCATGTAAGAGTTACTAAAATTTATGTACAATAAATCTATTACATTTCTATAATACAAAAGAGTTTTTTTATTTAATTTCTAATAATATTTAATTATAAAAATATAATATTATTCTATTTTGTTATCAGAACATTCTTTTAAACTAGTAGTTCTCAAATGGGGTCCCCATGACCCTGGGGGAAGAGTCCATGTAAGAGTTACTAAAATTTATGTACAATAAATCTATTACATTTCTATAATACAAAAGAGTTTTTTTATTTAATTTCTAATAATATTTAATTATAAAAATATAATATTATTCTATTTTGTTATCAGAACATTCTTTTAAACTAGTAGTTCTCAAATGGGGTCCCCATGACCCTGGGGGAAGAGTCCATGTAAGAGTTACTAAAATTTATGTACAATAAATCTATTACATTTCTATAATACAAAAGAGTTTTTTTATTTAATTTCTAATAATATTTAATTATAAAAATATAATATTATTCTATTTTGTTAGCAGAACATTCTTTTAAATCAGTAGTTCTCAACTGGGGTCCGCATGACCCTTGGTGGGTGGGTGGTGGGGTGTCCATGTAAGAGTTAGTTGCTAAAATTTATGTGCAATAAATACACAAGATATTTCAACAGTTTTTTTTTTAATACAACTTCTAATAATATTTAATTATAAAAATATAAGGATTTTAAAAACTTCAAATGTATATGGGGATCCAGTAGACTAAAAAAGGAATCGGGGTGTCCACATGCAAAAAATGGTTGAGAACCACTTTTTTAACCCTTTCGTTACCATATTTATTTTGAGATGCTCTGTGTTTCTTTCATTTAATTTTAAATATGACAAAGAATTTAGTAAAATAGTTTTGTTATCATGAAGCTTGTGTTAGAAACATAAATTGTGAGTAAGGTTTGGTGGAAGATTATCATTCAAAACTTATGCAAACAAGACATTTGTACTACAGAGCCAGAGTCAGTTTCAGCTGGGTTGGTATTGAAAGGGTTGAATCTTTAGTTAAGGATGATGATAATGCCCATAATTCTTTACAGGGCCCCTTAGATTAGTAGAAGTGGGTGTGGAAGGTGTCCCCAAACCAGAGGATTGCTTTAAATATTTTTAACAGTGTAGACTTTACTAGAAGCACCCAACATGCTGGGGATAGTGTTAAACTGGGCAGCAGATCACATCTGTCATCCATGGTGGGATTTAAACTCAGAATGTAAAGGGCTGGAATAAATATCACAAGGCATTTGATCCAGTGTTATTACATTTCCTCTAATCTTCTACCCAGCAGTGGGTACCTTTTTACAAAACAATGAAAGGCAAAGATGACTTCAGCAGGATTTAAACTCAGAGTCCTGAGTCAGAACTAAAACCATGAGTTACTCTATCCAACTTTTTTATCATCATCAGTGGTTTTACATCCATTTCTCCATGCTTGCATGGGTTAGACAGAATATAGTGAGGTGGATTTTCTGTGGCCAGATACCTTTCCTGACACCAATTTTCACCAGTTTTTAAGCGGAGTAACACAGATGTGCTCACACACACACACAGACTTCATCAGTCAAACCCACTGGCAAGGCTTTGTTGGCCTGGAGCTATAGTAGAAGACACTTGCTCAAGATGTTATGCAGTGGGATTGATCTTGAAACCATATGGTTGGAAAGCAAATTTCTTAACCACACAGCCATGCCTGTAAAAATTTGGGATAGAAAACATAAGGCAGTGACAAAAATGATTGTTTTGCACTGGAACTAGTAAATATAATTAATTGAATGGATGTGTATTTATCAAGTTTGTTCCTTCCCCAAATGGTCCAAGATTGCTAATTAATTGACTGGATGACTACTAACAAATATTATCTCAATATAAACTGAAATGGTCTCTGAGGTAATTGAAAAGAGATAAGTTTCTAACAAGCCAATCCTCAACCTGCTGTGAGTTAATGAGGGAGCCTCTGTATGAATGCTTGACTTGCTAGAAATAACAGCCAAATCTCTTTCTTTTCAAACCCTAACATGGTAAGAGTAAGATACATTGGATGATGTGATTCCGAATGTATAGTGCCTGACAAAAGGGGGTTAGGTGTGGGTGGGCGAAATGTGGTTGCAGCTGAAATGTCTTTGGTTATAAATCTATTCAATTAATACTGACCTGGGATTAATCAACAACAACAACTGGACTTCTGGAATGGTCAGGTATGACATGAAGCTGTTGCAACCTTTACTAGAAATAACAACCAAATTTCCCTCATATCATACCATACTATCTAAAAAGGATCAAGACACGCAAACTAATGTGGCCCTGGAGAGTGCACAATGCCTGAAAAAGACAAGCTGCCCTTGGCTGAAATATCTTTGGTCACAAGTCTGTTTAATCTGTGATGATGACCTTGGGCTAAACAACAGCTTTTTTTTTTGTTTTTGTTTTTATTAGTTGAAACTATTTAATTTTATTTATTCTGCTAATGTCATTTGAAAAACCAATTCCATTTCATCACATTCTGAATTTAAGTGATAATTACCCATTCATGGATACCATTGAGTAAGAAGAGTCACATAAAACACTGGTATTTGCTGTTTTCTATTATTGGGGATATTTTTTTTTTACAATTAGTGGGTTATCCCTCTCTCTCTCTCTTTCGGAGAGGCACAAGCACCTAGACGCACATATACACACGCGGCAGTAACTTCCGCCTGCCGAATTCAATCACAAAGCTTCGGTCGGCTCGGGGCTATAGCAGAAGACACCTACCCAAAGTGCCACGCAGTGGGACTGAACCCGAAACCATGTAGCTAGGAAGCCAGCTCCCTAACCACACAGCCATGCCCGCGCCTAATGCTAATTTTTCAATTAGCATAGTTGTGTGGCTAAGGAGCTTGTTTTGGGTTACATCCTAATGTGCAGTACCTTGAGCAAACATTCAGGCTGACCAATGGTCCGTAAATGAATTTCGTGGATGGAAACTTTGTGGAAGCTCATCGCACTGGCCCCTGTGCCGGTGGCACATAAAAAGCACCCACTACACTCTCGAAGTGGTTGGCGTTAGGAAGGGCATCCAGCTGTAGAAACACTGCCAGATCAGACTGGAGCCTGGTGCAGCCTCCTGGCTTCACAAACCCCAGTCGAACCATCCAACCCATGCTAGCATGGAAAACGGACGTTAAACGATGATGATGATGATTCCCACTATCATTTGACAACCAGTGTTGGTTTGCTTACCCCACTGTAACTTAGCGGTTTGGCAAAAGAGACTGATAGAATAAGTACCAGACTTAAAAGCTAGTTACTAACGCCAGTTTGTTCAGCTAAACCCTTCAAGATGTGCTCCAACATGGCCACAGTCCAATGACTTAAACAAGTAATAGATAAAGGGTAAAGGCTATCTCACTTCAGTTTTAACCCTTTTGATACCAACCTGGTTGAAACTGCATTTGATTCTATAATACAAATGTCTTGTTTTCAAAAGCTCTGAATTAAAACCTTCTACAAAACCTTAGTCATAACACTAAGCTTCCTAACACTAGCTTAATGATAACTAAGTTATTTTATTAAACTCTTAGTTATATTTATATGAAATTAATTGAAAGAAACACAGAAAATCTCAACAGAACCATGGTAACAGAAGGGTTAATGGAATTTTGGCTGTGTTTTGTTTACTGTCATTTGCAATTACTTTAACTGCTAGCTTCTCTTAACTTCTGTGCAAATGAAAATAAAAATACAAAACACACGTATACATACTAAATCTTTTAAAATGTGTATAAATTTTTCTTATGGAAATTGAAATATTTTTTCTCTCTTTCACTTCTAAATTTAAAGGCAGTACAACAGTGAAACAGAGATCCAATAGCCAAGACAAAGCACAAGTTAGTCCAATATCGCCTGCTTTGGGGGATGCTGAATTAGATCAACGGGCAGGAACTTTTGTTCGTTCAAACAGTTGTGAAGAAATATCAAATTCAACAGAAAAAGTGAGTGCTGCTATTATTTTCATTATTTTTAAATACACATCAAAAGAAAAAAAAAAAAAAACCTCTATTTTCTTTATGTAATATATTCATTAAAGTCAGGCATCATGTATAAAGGATCATCTTTCATTTTGTTGGCTGTTTTAACACAGCTGATGTTGTAATTGTAGCTTTTATTTTCTTTAGAGTCTGATGCATCTTCAGTTTTCTTTAAATACAAAAACAAAAACACATCAATTCACAAAGAAGTTTATCATCATTTTCAATGCAGTTACAGTAATAGATGCTCACCATTTATTATTATTGTTACACCAATATAATCCATTAAGAAATCATTATCATATTTCAAGGTGGTAAGCTGGCTGAATCAGCAGATTGTTGAGAAAAGTAATTAGTGGCATTTGTTCGAGTTCTTTGTGGTCTGAGTTCAACCCCCACTGATGTCAAATCTACTTTTCGTCGTCCCCTTAATATCACCAGTCTTGTGCTTAAATCATAAATCATTATTATTGTGTTTTCAACTGTTTTATGCAAGCTTGTTGTTGTTTGCTCCTTCTCGAGCCATGCCTGGCTCATAAGGGCCAGTTTCCTTGGCATATAGGTTCCCCACCTGGACGGGACGCCGGTCCGTCGCAGGTGAGCTGCAAGATGCAGGAGGAAAGTGTGAGAGAAAGTTGAGGCGAAAGAAGCAGCAGAAGTTCGCCATTACCTTCTGCCGGAGCCACGTGGAGCTTAGGTGTTTTGCTCATAAGCACACTCTTCGCCCGGTCTGAGAATAGAACCCGCAATCCCTCGACCGCAAGTCTGCTGCTCTAACAACTAGGCCATGTGCCTCCACAAGCTTGTTGTGCTCCACCATGTGCATCTTTATGTTCTTGAGGTGTGTGCTGCATTTTCTAAACAGGCTTCTGCACAATCTCCATCCTATGCTCCCACCTACAACTTCAGAAATCCTACCAACTGCCCACTGGGATCCTGCCTCTTCAAAGCCATGGTCCATACATCCACCCTCACATCATCCAGTGGTATTGTGAGATAATGTACAAGTATGATGGCCAACAATTTCAAGTGAAAATACTTGCAGCATATGCACTCCTCCAGGTGTAGGTACAACAAAAACTCCACCCCTCTGTCCCACCTCACCCAGTATTAAATGGAGTATACTTAACAGGGTCCCACCTTACTTGCCTGAATTCATAATTGCCATTTTAGCCTCTGAGAAACACTGTACATACTCCTACAAATTGCAGTATCCATTATTAGAAACACAGATATTTCATATTGTTGTCATCAAACCACTGACCCCTGATAATTCCTAATATATTATCCTGGACGGCTCTATTATGCATGCTGCCTGTACAGAGATTACTGCCCTCCAGTGATCCAGTAGGCATACTTGGTACATCTGTGCCATCAATGGTCAGTACACATCACTGATGAAGTGGCATTAACATCTTACCTTCTTTCATATGTGGTGAGTCTTCACTTACCATCTGTTGTCGCAAAGTTACCACTACATCCACATGGCTGTAACTGACCATCAGACATTATACTCTCTCTCTCTCATACATAAGCCATTTCTCACCACCCCAAATACTACACTGACCAAGTGACATTGTTATCTGCCTGCTTTAACACAAGGAGTGCTTCCATCCATTATCTGCTTGTGTTGAGTTATCACTACATCAATGTGACCTGAACTGACCAAAGCTGGTTAAGTCCTCTCTCTAATAAAGAAGTTCTTTTGGTTTTCTTCAATTTGCTTTTGAATGTCTGAGGAGATGGGTGTGCTTCCACATCCATGAAACTTTAACCCTTTAGTATTCACGTTATTCTGTCAAAAGTAATACTTATTTATTCACATTGTTTTAAATTAATCCTGCATTATCTTGTAGCTTTGAGATTTTGATGAAGTAACTATTCATATTTAGAATTATATAGTAGGGCTGGTGTGAGAGGCCAGATCTGGCCAATTTGAACATAAAACAAGGGAGAATATTTTGGCCAGATATGGCCGGTTTAAATGCTGAAGGGTTAAATCAATCAGTTACTCAGTAAATATAATTCTAACTATATACGTTGATTACTACTTCTCTTCGTTTGTTCACTTGTAAGTAAATGTTTGGAAGGTTCGTTAAAAGTAGTTGATAATTAACAATGATGATGGGTGTACCAAAAACATAATAGCCTGAGTAAAAATAGGGTAGGTAATGTTCAGGGAGCTGTTATTTCTGTACTGACAAAAGATTTCCATTTTCATGGTAAAAGGCAGATTGTATAATGCTTGTGTATGGTGGTGGTGTTGCATGAGTGAAGCATGGGTCTTTAATGAAGCAAACATGCTTCACAGAAGACATAATGTTAGTATACATGAAGAAATTTGCATGAATGGGTTAGAAAAAAAAACTAGAGATACGAGGTGTTAAATTAAGTATACAAGAGAGAAAACTTTTATGGGCATATAATACACGTGAAGGATGACAGGTGTAAAGAAGTGTGCAGCACTCCAGGCAGATTGAACCTGTGGAAAAGAGACACTCAGGAAGGCATTGACAAAATGATGAAGACGTTACTTTCCTCTGTAACACATTATATAAAAATTACTTACATTTAATGTTTAGAACATTTTTATTTCTTTGCACTGAAGGTTTATACAGATCTTCTACATACCACCAAACTTAGTGATATAACCCATTATTGAAGGCAAAAACTTACAGATTTATCTCTTATAGATATATATCACCAGTTATAGAAATTCTGTAAAAGTAAATATATTTCTCATATTTCAGCGTTTTTTCTGGGGAATTCAGGTAAATTGTAACATCTTCAAAGAAAGCTTCTCTGTTGTCGTTTTTTTTTTATTTATTGTTGCTTTATTTATGTTATGGTTATTTCTTATATTTTCATTATTATTATTATTATCATTAATATTATTTCTCTTGATGTTGTTACTGATATATTCTTAGTTCATACAAAAACACATTTATACACACATACATATCTACAAAAATATATTTCTATAGGTAAATAGCTATTTACATACATACATGGACACATGCACATTTATGAATACGGCAAAGAAGTGATAATCCCAGGTTGAAGTAAGCCTTATGAACTGGTTTCAATCTCAGGATGTAGTTACTTAACTTCTTAGAATTAATGAAAAGTGAAATAGCTACAGCTAGAAATTCTTCTTTGACATAGAATTTCCCTTTCTCTACGAATTTGAAGATTTTTAATTACAAAAGAAAATCCTTATTACAGCTATCTTCATTTATCATGAATCATCATCATCATCATCATCGTTTAACGTCCGCTTTCCATGCTAGCATGGGTTGGACAGTTCAACTGGGGTCTGGGAAGCCCGAAGGCTGCAGTGTTTCTACAGCTGGATGCCCTTCCTAACGCCAACCACTCCGTGAGTGTAGTGGGTGCTTTTTATGTGCCACCGACACAGGTGCCAGATGAGGCTGGCGAACGGCCACGCTCGGATGGTGCTTTTTACGTGTCACCGGCACGGAGGCCAGGCGAGGCTGGCACGGCCATGATCGGATGGTGTTTGTTACGTGCCACCAGCACAGAGGCCAGTCGATGCGGTGCTGGCTACGAATGTTTGGTTTAAAAAAAAAAACTGTGAAATGAATCAGTGATAAGTGAACAGTAAAACATGTTAAGGGTGGGGAGGGTAGATTTCATTCTGAGATCTCAAGATGTCCTGGGTGTTGTAGATGGTTGCTGAGAAGTTTTTGTTGTCCAAGCAGAATCTCTGATCACTGACCTGTATCATCAGACAACAATTTGTGATAAGCTCAGGATGGTCCACAATTAGCTTATTCTAGTACAGTGATAAATGAGGATAAATATAGATAAAAATAGTATGTTGTTTACTGGGGTAGGAGTGAAGTTCTTAGAATTTACTTATCTTATCAATGTCTTTGAAGAAGAAGGCATCCACATAATATTCTATTTTCAATCCTTTACATTTTGATATTTCATACTTGTGCAAAAATATTATCATAATCTTTCTTGTCGTTATTACTGCAATTTTTATTAGCGTTGTCATTTTATAATTTCTGTTTATGTATGCTTATGTTTCTGCTTTCAATTTTCTCTACTGTTCCCCCCACCCCCACTGCCTCCTCCAACAAATATTCTAGAACATTACTTTGTTCTGATATCTTTTCAAGTAGCTCTAAAACTATCTGAGATCTCTGTGAATTTTGTTTATATCAAAAGAACCAGTCTGTCAGTATTTCTTTTACATGTCTGTGTCCCTCTCTATATGTCTCTGTTTATTTTTAATTAAAGATATATATATATATATATAATGAATTCAAAGACCACAATATATATATCCAAACTATATCCAGCTAATAGGCTTCCTTGGTTCCTACATTTAATTCCTATTTGTGTATTCATAGTTTTTCATCTACTAAAATACATTTGATATTTACGTCAATTTGACTAAAAAATGGCAACTGTTTGACGTGATTATTGTACATGTGCTTTGACATTCAACATAAATTTTTTGACAAATTTGTGTCGAATATCAAAACATAATTCCATCAGCAATGTTTTCTAACCAACAGTAGCTATTTTTTTAGCCAAATTGACCAGTCAGGCAGATTTACTTATACTCTGAGACTAGAAGTGCGATGCTCTCAGTAGCTCAGCATTTTAATATTCTTTCTTACTCATTTCATGATCCCACATGACTATTCATATATACCTCATTTCTCTAATGAATGTTTTTTTCCAACATGTTCTATTAACAAATTATCTAAAACTTGATTACTGCAGTCAGACTGGAAAGCTCTGATACTAAGATTTCTGGTTTTGCTATTTTAATGACGATAAGGCAGCAAGCTCACAGAATTGTTAGTACATCAAACAAAATACTTAAAGGTATTTCTTCCGGGTCTATACTTTCTGAGTTCAAATTCTGCCAGAGCCAACTTCACCTGCCATCACTTCAGGGTTGATAAAATAAATATCAGTTGAGCACTCCTTTCTCTGAAATTGCTAGCTTTGTGCTAACATTTGAGACAGTTGTTTTAATGAAAATAAAGAAATTAAATTTTAAAACTTCGAATTACTTTTTCCTGTTTATGTCTACCGTCCTGAAATGTTACATCTTAACTGCAATGAAACCTAGACTTATCACATGAACTTTTAAGATCGAAATATCTATGGTTGATATTTGATCATGCATTTCATCATCATCATTGTTTAACGTCCGTTTTCCATGCTAGCATGGGTTGGACGGTTCGACCGGGGATCTGGGAAGCCAGGAGGCTGCACCAGGCTCCAGTCTGATCTGGTAGTGTTTCTTTAGCTGGATGCCCTACCTAACACCAACCACTCTGTGAGTATAGTGGGTGATTTTTACATGCCACCGGCACAGGTGCCAGGGGAGGCTGGCAGCCGCCACGATCGGTTGGTGCTTTTTATGTGCCACTGGCACAGGTATCACAACTACAATTTCCATTTGATTATATTTAGATATATATATCATGGACTCTCCTGTTATTAGACCATATATGAGGGTTTAACAATTTCTTGCAAAACAACCTCACAGAGTATTTATTTATAGTGATCAAATTTTTGTGCTCACATAAGCTCACTCACTCTATCAAATCGACATTACCTGTACAGGTGCACCGTGTGCCACATGTCAATTGATGATATGATTGCAGAACAACCTGAAATGAAGTGCTTTACTCAAGAACAAAACACAATGCCCCATCTGGGAATCAAACCCATGGTCTTGCAATTATGACTGTAACACTGTAACCACTAAGCTATGCACCTTCACACACATGCATGCACACACGTGTGTGTGTGTTTGTGTATAAAAAAACAGTCTTTGATTACAAATACATTGTGGATTAACCCATTAGCACTTAAACCAGCCAGATCTGTCCTCTCACACCTACCCTTGAATGTCATTCTAAAAATGGAATAACATCATTGAAATCTCAAAGCTTTGGGACAATACATGATTAATCCAAAACAATGTGAAGAAACAAGCATTACATTTGCTAGAGTAGCATGGATGCTTAAGGATTAAAAGAAATTACCTCTTTCATTACTAATTATTTATTGAAAGTTTAATTACTTATATATTGATATACTTCATTGACACCCACAAATATTAATAATCTTTTAGAATAAGGTGCAGGAGTGGCTGTGTGGTAAGTAGCTTGCTTACCAACCACATGGCTCCGGGTTCAGTCCCACTGCATGGAATCTTGGGCAAGTGTCTTCTACTATAGCCTCAGGCCGACAAAAGCCCGAGCAATATTATTCAACGGCAGTGCATCAGCATGGCCGCAGCTCTGAGCCGAAACTAAAAAAAAAACCCACAAATATTAATTTTTTAACATACCAGTGTAATTAATGCTTGTTCCTCCATCGTGGATTGATTAAATTGCATTTATACACTTCTCATTCTTCATCTTGTCATTTCCCATGTTAAGATTACCAGATAAATATGACCATATGATGTGTCTGGAATTCATTTATAATTACATTTCATGTTTTGTCTAATTTTTCTCCGGTTCTATGAACTTATAATGGTTATGTTGTATCTCACAAGGGTCATTATGCCCATAGTAACACACACACTGGTTCTATTTCCCTTCTTTATCTTTATTTGTCAATCGCTTAACCATTTAACCAATTAATTTATTGGTTGATTAATTAATTAATCATTTGATCATTCAATCAAACAGTTGAGCTTGTCAAAATCCTTTTGTTGCTATTCATGAATCCATCAATGACATACCCTCTCTACTCCAAGTCTGCTTCAGGTCATTTTTTTTTTGTTTGTCTCCAAGATTACAAATTCTATATTTATATTAATATGGATGTGACTGAGAATTACCATGATGGTTTGTTTCTTAGTTGCTTTCAAACCATTCTTACCACCAAAATTTCTTCTCATTGTAACAAAATAGTAACAACAGCAACATAAAGGTATTTGGATGAATTCTGTAAGCAACATTTACTATTGTGAATATACAAATGGAGGCCAAATGTCTGGCAACATTCTTTCAGTTATTTTTTTTTTCCATGTTTTCCTCTCATTTTGTGCGTCTTCAAATGCCATCTGCATGTTTTCTACCTATTGTAATTCTTTGAATATTGTAAATAATGTCTTTTTTTATATATTTTTTTTTTATCTTGGCTTTAACTTCATCATAGAGTTGTAGGATTGCTTTTAAAATTTATTTCTTTTTCCTATGTACCAGTATTATCCCTTGCATGTACATGGCTTTCATTGTATTACTGATTTTTAAAATTATTATTATTATGCTGGATAAAAAATGCTTAGCGATATTTCGCCCATCGCTCCGTTCTGAGTGCAAATTCTGCTGAGGTCGACTTTGCCTTTCATCCTTCCAGGGTCGATAAAATAAGTACCAGTTGAACACTGGGGTCGATATAATCAACTCATTCCCCCCACCCCACCTCAGACTTGCTGCCCTTGTGGCAAAATTTGAAACTATTATCATTATTATTATTATTATTATTGTTAGATATTTCTTTTTCGTTTTATCATTCAATTTACCTGTTGAATTAATAGTTAATCTTTAAAAAGAAATGTTTCTAGTATTATCTAAGCAGATCAAAACCTAATTCTTGAGTAATATCTGTACTGGGTCTTTGTGCTGTGAGCACAATCCTTTACATTCAGATTCATAAAAAGCAATTTCAGTGTCGTACTTGTCAAGCAGGTGACTTGATCTGAGACTATGTGTGGTAACTGAAGCAAATACATTGTGCAAGAGTCATTCTACCATTTAATGACACACAAAGCTATTAAATTTCACTTTGAATTGAAATTTATTTTCATGAGTTGACAGAATTTTTGTCTCACAACTCTGACATGGCCATTGATGCTTTTCAGGGATAATGTTGTAGTTGTGTGATAAAACTTTTGACACATCATCATCCATCATTTAATATGCATTTTCTATGCTGGCATGGGTTGGATGCTTTTGACAGGATGAGGCAAGCTGCAGGACAGTGTCGAGGTCCAGTGTCAGCTTTGGCATGGTTTCTCTATAGCTGGATGCCCTTCTTAACACCAACCACCTTACACTGTGTATTGTTTTTTTTGGTTTTGGTTTTTCTGTAACACTGACATAAATGAAGTCATCAAATAAGTAATGAGATGGGCGGGGCATGAAAAAAGACCCCTTGACAAAGTGGGAGATGCATTTGAGAGGGGAAGATGATTTTATGCAAGCAAGCTGTCTTGCTATAGAAGAGCTACCCAACATTATATGAGGATGAGAGTAACTGAGAAGAAAATACAGATGGTAAGGATAGGATAAGTTTACCAGCTTTGTGTGTTATCAAATAGCTAGAATGGCTCTTCCCTGATTTAGTTGCTCATAAAATGTAGCTTGTGATTGATCTCTTGATTGTGTTTAATATAATTTAACTATATCCTTTTTGTTCACTTTTAAGAAGATATTTTACATAAAAATAAATAAAACAAAAATTTTAATATAAAGCGAATTGATTTTCATGGTTCATATCCAAATAAAAGCTAAAACTTTTCACAAGTTTCATTATCAAATCATTGATTTGAATCACTTTAAATATTAACAGATATCACAATTTTAGTTTATTTAATTAAATATACCACTCAATGCTTCTATAACGCTGTGAATGTTATGATGTATATAACTTTGTTTATCACCAACATGGGGAAGTATTTACAAATTAAAACCCGTATGGCAACAAAAATGTTAAGCTTGACTGCTTTAACATATTTAGCATTATTTTATAGTAACATAATGCCCTTAAGTTAGATTAGTAATGATAGTACAATGGCTGTATTTGTAGCGTGGCTGGATATCTAAACATTTATAATTGGAAAAGGCATATTTCTCTTTTTTACTTGCAAGAAGATAATTTACATAAAATTTAATAAAACCAAAATATTCCAAGGATCGACAAGTTGAAAGGAGCTAAGTCCAGTCACTTAGAATAGCCATAGGTGAAACAAAATATATTTTGTTGGACCAAGAAATTATGAATTAAATGTTTTAAAATCAAAATATTAATATAAAGCAAATAGATTTTCCTAGTTTTAGCCTTTCACAGTAATAAGTGTTTTAATTAGGTCTGAGAAACATGATGGCTTTAATATGTAGTATTAAATTAATTTATATAAAAACTATAATTGTAAATAATTTTAGGCAGTGGCAGCTTTTCAGAGATTATTATTATTATTATTATTTTAAATTTGTGACATTTGTTTGGTCTGTGAATTCTGTAAAAAAAAAAAAAAAACTAAAGTTTACTTGATACAATTTGAAAAATATTATTTGAATTATATCATTGTTTAACCATTTCTCCAGATATATCATGTCTTCATTGAGTTACATATCATACTGTGCCATATATTTTCGTGTTTGGTGTGAGACTTTCAAATCTGCCAGGGCCAGTTTTGTCTTTCAGCTCTTTAGAATTGATAAAATATCTACTGATAATTTGACTTTGTTGTGAATCAGTTAATTATAAACTTGGATTTTGTACCTAGTTAAAAAGCAAACAGTATTTTTGGTGTATTCCATATTTCCCTCTACTAATTCATATATATTTTCTTTTTTCATACAGACACCGCCAATAACGAAGAAAAAAGATAACCCTTATGGATATGGTACGTTACCTAAAGAGCGTCATAAAGATGAAGAAAAGGGAAAGTTAAGAGTATTCCCTACCCTGGGCAAAACTTTATTGCGTATGAAAACGGGTAAAAGAAGCTGTTCAGCACCCAATTTAGGTGAAAAAGCCTCAAATCCTGCCTCTGCCTGCCCTTGGTTTGCCTAACTGCATCATGTGGCCATATTGGCAGTGCCATTTAAGTTTGCTGATGATAACCGAGCATGCCTCAGTTTTATTTCTTAACATCCTTCCTAATTATTTGTTCCTTTTTACCATTTTCTTGGAAATGTGTATTTTTATCACAAAAAAAAAAACAGCTCTGTGTGTACAAGGCTCTCTCTTCTACACTACAGAATTTCCACATAGATGTAGGGAAGGTATTTTATACATTATTTATTGAAGAGATTTTTTTTTTTTTTAATTGCATGATCTCAGCTGATTGGCACTATACCTGTTTCAGCACCAAACTGATTGACATAATACCTATTTCAGTTAAGATTAATGGAATAAAAAAGCAGCACACAAATATAGTAGGGATTTAGAAAGAATTTTTTTCCATCTTTTGGCAATCAATATTTTGATAAATGTGATTGTTGAAAAAAAGAACTGTTTTTACTCAGGTCTTAATGATGATGCATTCTTTCTTAACGATATAATCCATTTTTATAACTCTAACTTACACTCAAGTTATCCAAAAATGTAGGAACCTTGCTCTTTCGCAGCTTGGTGCAACATGTCATGTTGCAAGTTAAATGTAAAGTAATTAAGTAACTGGGTGTAATTTACTTATTTATTGAAATGAAGATGTAATTAATAAGTCTTGCTATAATTAGCAACGAATGTATTTACAACTTCAATTATAGTACTTTGTTAATTTCAGTTTTTCTTTAATTAAATATTAGTAAAATTGTTCACATATTTTTCAAATAACTTAGATGCTAATACATCAAGTAAAATCTCTCAATTATATACTCTTTAGCTAATTCAAATTACAGAGAAAAAACTAAAAACAAAAGAAAAATGTTTACTTTATAATTAACAAACGATGAGCTTTTTAATTATTTTAAAATTTAATTGATGTGAAAATATTTTACATATTAATAATTTGCTTTGTTCACGTTTACTGCTTTACATTACTCAAGTTTAATAATTTTACCCCCCGTAAAATGTTATAATCTCCAAAAATTGTCTGCATTTAAGGGTTTTAATTTACCAGCGCAAGGAAAATATACGTAAATTCAATGTCTGTTATTCATTTGGCTATTGTAATACAATGATGCATCCAGAGAGGAAGAGCGATGCTAGTAGTTTATTGGGATTCACTTGGGTCAGTAAAGTAGAGATGTTCTGTGATGAATATGGTTGATATTATAATGATAGTGTGGGAAGGTTTATAACTGGGGAGAATAGAGGAACAGGAAGTCTTTCCTATATGTTGAAGTATGGAAACTATATAGTTAGCACTTGAAACTTTTTTTTTTTTCTTGTTCACTATTCAACATATACATGAAATTTAATTTATACTAAAGTGCAGACGAGTTTCATACATGTGTGGGAGAACAAAGAAAAATAGGTCAAAGAATGTTTTTTATTATGTATTTATTTATTTTTACCGAGTTCCTCCCTTTGATTTCTTATTAGTATTCATAATCTTTTTTTTTTGTTTTGTTTCTTTTAAGTAATTATTGAAGAATACATCTGATATGTGAGTGTGTGTAGAAATAATATGGTTCTTAAAATGTATATATATAGATGACAAGTAACACCTATCCACTGACATCAATGATATTTCTTATTGAGATTAGTGAGCAAGAACAGCGAAAAAAAGAGAGAAAAAAAAAAGGCAGTGGTGGGAGGCTTCTAGCTCTGTAAGGGATGAAACTTGAGAATAGCTTGCTAAGTATATAAGTTAGAAAAAAACAACAACAAAAAAAAAGCTAAAAGCCAGTTCTGATCTAAAATATTAAATGCTCTAGAGAAGAACAAATGAGGTAAAAGTAAAAAGTATTGATAATATAAATGAGAATGGTAATTGTTGATAGTAACTTTCTCGCTCAAAGGAAATGCTGTGAAGAGAACTCTCTGCTGATCGTCTATATTAGGTAACTGCCGATTAATGTTTGTTCAAATTATAGATGAAGCCAAAATATCAGAAACTTATTAAACTGAGCCGTCTCAGTTTACACTGGGATATGACGGTGTAAATAGGAAGTCGTGTATGTTATCTGTGAATAGATATTACTAGAAACTGATCTAGATGCTGCTCCATATTAGGAATGTCTGCACTGCTACCCCAAATATAGATTGTATTTCAAGCTGTGCATAGTTCTGTCTTTGCTCTTAACTGTTGCTGGAGACGTGTTCCTGTTTCCTACTTGTCAAATCTCTTTTTAACAAGCTTCATATTCCTTCTGTGGAGAAAAGAGAACTTATTTTCACTGCCTGATACCAGTTTGGTGTCTGAGAAAAAAAAATTTAAGACTTTGTAATTGCTTATTAGAAGAAAATAAATTAACAAAGGTGCACAGAAAATATACATGATAGATTGATAAATGCTACTGACAATCAGTTCATCATCATCATCACCCTTTTTATATCCCATTTTTTCCATGCTTTCATGGGTCAAAGTTTATTGAGGCAAATTTTCTGTTACCAGATGCCCTTCTGGTGCCAAGCAAGATAATATTTCCCCAGGGTCGGACATGCTCATGCAGAATATTAGCTATGAATGACACTAAATATATGATAGTGACAATTATTTTACATCTGTGATCTGATGATGGGATAAGGACATGGACACACACACACAACAGACTTCAAATTCATTCACAAGGTTTAAGTTTGCCTGAAGCTATAGTAGAAGGCACTTTGCCAAGGTTCAACATAGTGAGACTGAACCCAGAAATATTTGGTTAGGAAGCAAACTCCTTACCACACAGCCTGTCTATAAATCGAGTTTTAAAAGGTTCAAAGCCTTATTTCACTGCACATATTTTGTATAGTATACAGCTGTATTACTTTTGATTGGCCTGTTGGGTACACACACACACACAAACTTCAAAAGACTATCAAATGTCCTCTTAATATCCCCTCCCTCTACACATGCCCCTCCCCTTCATCTACCGCTCTCTTTTTGCAGTCTTGTGAACCCACCCACCCATTCACTTTCTCCAGTTCCTGGTCTATTTCAGTATACACACCTCCCTGTAACTTGGGTAAACAACCTCTACTACCCATCTCATCTTCACCATCTTCTCTCCTTTCTTTCTCTCCCCCTCCTTTCTCTCACTCTCTCCTCACCTGAGCTTGCCAGGTTTCCCCTCTAACGCAAGGCTCCTTGCTTTCTGTCCCTCAATACTACCCACCTCAGTTAAGGGGCCTTGTCTTGCAAGTTGCTTGGTGACCTCACTGCAGTTGGTGCCATATAAAACGCACCCAATACACTCTGTAAAGTAGATGGCATTAGAAAGAGCATCCAGCTGTAGAAATTATACCAAAGCAGACAGCAGGGCTTGGTGCAGTTTTCTGACTTGCTAATTCCTGTCAAACCATCGAACCCATGCCATCATGGAAAACAGATGTGAAATGATGATGATGGTGATGGTGATCAATAAAAAAGACAGTCAAAAAGTGCAACCCTTGTGAAACAAACATTCTTTACCCACATTTTCCTCTCAGACACCAGTCTGCAGAAGTTCAAGCTAAAGGTCACTTATAAGGTGGGTGGATAGTAGGGGTAATATAGGAATGGATACTCCTTCTCTTATTCCAAATAGGTTTCCATCTGACCCATGCCAGCTTGGAAAATGGATGTTAAAATAATGATGATATGAATGAAAAACAATTTTGTTTTTAACCAATGGAATGTACATCATTTGTCTTCTTATTTTAAGGATTGAGATTCTGTACAGTTACTTTTGGCCCTTGGTCAACTTTGACCAAAGGGATCTATGATCAAAGGTATTTCGGTCATGTGCATCTAATGTATTGTTTGGTAAGGGAATGATTTGAAGGAGAGTTAGCTGCTATTTATGGCAAGTCAAGCAACCACATAGCGGCTTCCTTGTTGATTCAACAAAGATATGTGGGAGGAGTTGGTGGTGTTCCAGAAGGGTCTAGTTTTGGAGAAGTCTGGTACAATGGGAATAGTGATAAGAGGAGTGGAAGGTGGTGGTGGGGTAGATGTTGATGAACAAGAAGCAGTTATTCATTAAAATTAGGGAACTCACTAACAAAAAGATTTGAATCTGATTGGTTTGCATGTTTTTGAGCTAAACTTAGTAAGCGCTATATATATATATTTTTCTATGCTTAACTAATAATTGTGCAAAGGCTGAGCATATAAAAAAAAAAAGAAAATGTTTCTGTTAATTAGGATTAATCTGAGATTTTGTTCTCATTCATTGTTTAAATTTTTTTTTTTTTTTTAAAAAGAGGGAAATGTTGCTTAATTGCAATGTTATAAAATAATGGCATGTAATTTAATTTCAAATTTTGATAACAATGCTACATACAGTAATAGAAGTTATAATAATAATAATAATAATAATGATCTGCATGAGATATACTGCTTCAGTTTTTATAATTAGCGCAAAGCAAGATAATACTTAAAATCTGTGTGTGTGTGTTATTTAATAAATACAATGTATGTTTATATGTGCTAATATTAGTTTCATGTACTGAGAACATGCCAGACAGTGTTTTTAACACATCTGATGTCCCAGCACAATCATCAGACATTGCCCATACGTTTTGCCATGTGTGTTTATTAAATGTTAATATTTAATAATAAACACAATATTTGTCATATTGTGTTTATTAAATAATATTTATCTCTCACCAGATGGAATACTTTTTCATTGATCTTACCATCACAGAACAGTACACTATATATATATATATATATATATATATACACACGCACAAAACAGCATATCAGAATCATGAGCTAAGGAATTATTTTCTGTGAAGTTCATAGCAATCATAGTCTACAACCAGGCTATACCATAAATTGATACCATATGCATGCGTACTATACATTGTGTGTGTGTGCATGCATTTTACTCTTTTACTTGTTTCAGTCATGTGACTTTGGCCATACTGGAGCACTTCCTTTAGTCGAACAAATCGGCCCCAGGACTTATTCTTTGTAAGCCTAGTACTTATTCTGTCAGTTACTTTTGCCAAACTGCTAAGTTATGGGGATGTAAACACACACACACATACGCACATGTATATATATATATATATATACATACGACGGGCTTCTTTCAGTTTCCATCTACCAAATCCACTTACAAGACTTTGGTCGGCCCGAGGTTATAGTAGAAGATACTTGCCCAGGGTGCCACACAGTGGGACTGAACCCGGAACCATGTGGTTGGTAAGCAAGCTACTTACCACACAGCCATTACTACACCTACGCATGTGCACAAAACTTTCATATTTATTATGTTCTTTGATGATTCAGATTGTGTTACAATCTGGTACTAAAATACCAAGTCACATCTCTACAAAATCTTATTTTGAGTTTTAGTAAAGATTTTTACCTGTGGCATTAATTAGAGAGTCAGAAAAAATATGAGAATGAAGTGCAGACAGTTACTTATGTAGGTGTTGAACCCCACAGATGTGATAAGATGAAGATAAGAGGCATTATCTTCTACTATAGCCTGTACATTCTGTATTGATTATGGAAATCCGATAATAAATTTGTACTCTTCCTTCTATTTCAATGATGATGATAACGTTTATTATGAGCCATATACATGCAAAATGTGGTATCAGATGGGATGACAGGAATAGCTGCAATAGCATCTACCTTTCAATAAAAACTAGGTTGTTTTGAAACCTTCCAAACATAACTAATCTACAGGAAAGTTGATCATGTAATATATTTATAAGGGTCTAAAATATCCAGGTAAATCCTGTTACAGTAAAATACTAGATGTCTCATATTCACTTCAGTGATAATCCAGAGGAAAACTTGAAGCTCGTGTAAATTAATATCAGTATCTAGATTCACTTCTACTTAATCTAAATATCAATGAAAGTACATGTACTTCACACAGCTTAGAAGTCAAAAAGAGGAGGAGAATTAAGAGTATTAACATCAGACAATTGGTGAGGTATGTTACAACTGGAGTGAGATCTTTATATATTAGTGTACCATGCTGTTTCTCAAGTGTGGTGACAGATGTACCTAATTATAAAATCTTGTATGTTATCCATCTGTTCATTTTCTCCACCATCTATTCTTGTGAAGGTTATGGGAGTAGACTCTTCAGGCAACTCCTCCGTTCCCAAGCATGACCATCCTGGACTAAGGTTATTATCCAGCCATCTCATTCTTGGTCTAGGCCTCTTGCTGATTGGCTTGGCTTGAGGAATCTGTCTTGCTATCCTTTCTTGTGTTCTAATCACATCTGTTGGAGCTGTGACTGCTCTTTGCAGATAAGTAGCAGTTTGGCTTGGAGAGACTCACTGAGCTACACACCTTCTCAAGTAGCATGGTACCCCAGAGACCCCTCTGAGGAATCCCATTTCAGCCACATGTATCTGCAATAGTACTCCTTTTTGTCATTACTCATCATTCATGACCATAGATGAAGATAGGTACGAAAACTGAATTAAAGAATTGTCCGTTATCAATATCAAATTAGCAAGTAAAATTGCTTGTGTCAGTCATATCACTTGCATGGACTTAGTAACCAATGTGTGTGTACTTGTGTATCTTTTGTCTTTTACTTGTTATAGTCATTGTACTGTGGCCAAGCTGGAACGTTGTCATGAAGGGTTTAGCAATCACTAAGTTACAGGGACATAAACAAATCGACATGGGTTGTCAATGGTGCGGAAGGACCGTACGCACACATACACACCTATATACATATATGTACACACATATACATACATACATAGTAGGATTTCACACAGTTGCCATCTACCAAATTCACTCTCAAAGTGTTAGTTGGCCCAGAGCTCTAATAGAAGACACCCAAGGTGCTGCGAAGTAAGACTGAACTCGAAACCACATGGGTGCCAAGCAAGCTTCTTAACCACACAGCCATGCATGTGTCTATAAATTTAAAGCTTTTAAATAAAAGGAAGATGGTATTTTTTTTTTTCTTTTATTCTTTTTCTCTTCTATAGACCATGTAGTCTTTTCTTCTGTTTGGTATTCTTCTGATAATCCTATAGAATGCTTTAGGAAGTTTCACTGTACTTCTGCAACTTGACCACAGGTGCGGTCCCACGGTGGTGAAATTGTATCTGTAGCCCAGTTGCAGAAGTGTACCTTGGAAGGTAACTTGGACAGAATTCTTGACTGATCAGTGAATTCTCCAATAACTAATGTTGGTGGTGATGGCCATGTTGCTTTAGAGCTCTTTCTACCTGCCTTAAGTTTACAATGCCTGTGTGTTTGCTTCAATCAATAAATAGTACAGATTTTTTTTTTATTTACTTTTCCTGTTTATATTTTTTCGAACAAATAGGAAATATTTCATCTATTGAAAGCTCTGACATTTTTTCTTATTTTTTCCAAATGCATTTTAACTGCTGAGTATATATATTCTTCTTTTGATGATATCTAGAAGCATGTTTTCTTTCTCAAATTTATTTTTACACTCTCTCTCAGTTCTCTGTTTGTTTGTTTGTGTTTTCTTAAACTTTTTTTTTATTTATTTGTTTTTTGTTATGGTTGAAGGGAAACATTCTTTTCTCCATTTTTTTTCTCCTTTTATTTATTTATATTTTCTACTTTCCTGATCTAAATATCTGTAAATTTTCACTGGATTTATATCTTCTACTCTAAAAGTTTGAATTTTATTTTTATTTTCCAAAAGATTTTTCTTCCTTCCTTTTTTTTTTTGTTTTTTGTATCTAATTTGTATTTTCCTCTCAGTAAACCTTCTATTTTCTTCTTTCTTATTTAGCTATTTTGGGTTTCTCTGTTATACATAGTGTTTAGTGATATATTATATATTATGAAATTTATCTCGTTTTTACTTTATTATTATTATTATTAACATAAAACATTCGGTGATATTATTTTTTATAAACATTGAAATCTTTTAAAATACACTTAGTGTTGTTTGTTAACGCGTATATGTTTTTATATATACGTATATATATATATATATATAGTAAAACATGCACATACATGTATGTACACAATATATATTCATTCATAGATACCTGCATATATGTGTGTGTATCTACACACACAGTATTATATATACATAGACACTTGCATATATATATATATGTTGGTTGTTTATTTCTTGTAGTTTCAACCCCTTACCATATTGCAAGATAAAAATATTCTACAATATTTAGTGATATCTGGTTGGAATAATACACATAGTTTTATAATACTATTGCTAAGTTGTATTAGACAATGGTTATTATGTTGTATAGAGAAGTTGCAAATTGCCAATATTTTATTCCATGCAAAGAAAACTAGCACGTTTATTGTTTCTTGCCAATACTCTTAAGATTGAAAGCATCCTTACACAAATGAATGATTGTATGCATGCTTGTGTATATTTCACACACACACACACACACTGTTATTTAGCATTTAAACCAGCTCTATTCAGTCCAAATATTCCACTTGTTTCATATTCAACCTGGCCAGATCTGGTCTTTCGCACCTTCTCAACAATGTCATTCTGAAGATAATCACTTCATCAAGATCTCAAAGCTATGAGGTAATGCATGGTTAAGCCTTTTGTAACAGTTCTACTGGGCACTCTATTCCAATTTCCTTTATATTCCTCTTGATGCCTACTGATACTGTTCCCCAGGACCCAACAATAATTGGCACCATCTTCATTTTCCATAACCAAGCTATTTTGTATTTAAGAGGGTTGTATTTATCTATCTTTTCGTCTTCCTTCTTGACTATTTATGGGTCAAAGGGGCATGCAACATCAACTATATAGCACATATAGTGCATTTTGTCCACCACCACTACGTCTGCTCTGTTATACTCTAGCACTTGATCTGTTTGGATTTGGACATCCCAGAGGACTTTAGTAGTCTCTGTGATTTGTGCTCACACCATGTCTTGCCTCTCTAGCCCCCATTTTTGGCACAGTTTCCAATGTAACACTTTCACTACTTGATCATGTCAACACAACTTGTAGCAGTTTTGGGCAAGTCTAGGGCATTCATTCATGATATGGGCAAGGGTTTCATCCACTCAATTGCAGATGTGGCACAGCAGAGTCACTTGCTCATTCCTAAGGTTGACCTTCCAGTTTGTGGCCAAAGCTTGATCTTGTGATGCCAGCATAGTGCAGTTGGTCCTTTTTTTTTTTAAGATTCCTTTCATCAGCCAATCCCACCTACTTTTTCCAGCAACTTCTGTTGTGGCTGCATGGAATTTATTATATAGTCCCTTCTTGTGTCATTCTTTTTCTTGTCCTTTTTTGCACTTCTTCCTTTGTTTTCCCTCTTTTCTCTGCTCTCAATATTCCCTTGTTCTTAACTGTCACCAGCAAGGTTTCCTTATTTTGGGTTAGGTATCTCATTAAGTTCTTGTGTTTGATAAATTATTATTATTATTGCTGCAGCTGCTGGACAAAAAGCTTAGCAGCATTTCATCTGTCTTTATGTTCTGAGTTCAGATTCCACTGAGATTGACTTTGCCTTTCATCCTATTGAGGTAAAAAAAACAAATAAATAAGTACCAGTTAAGCATTGGGGGGTGGGGGTCAATGTAATTTACTTCTTCCCCTGAAATTATTGGCCTTGTGCCAAAATTTGAAACCATTATTATTATTATTAAGGCGGTGAGCTGGCAGAATCATTTGTGGACAAAATGCTTAGCAGTATTTTGCCCGTCACTACGTTCTGAGTTCAAATTCCGCCAAAGTCAACTTTGCCTTTCATCCTTTCGGGGTTGATAAATTAAGGCCCAGTCAAGTACTGGGGTTGATGTAATTGACTATCCCCCTCCCTACAAATTCTAGGCCTTGTGCCTATAGTAGAAAGGATTATTATTATTATTTTTGTTTTTTTTTCTTTTTTCATTTGCCTTTATGTTCTGAGCTCAAATTCAGCTAAGATCAACTTTGCTTTTCATCCTTTCAGAGTTGACAAAATAAGGACCAGTTGAGCATTAGGGCTGACCTAATCGACTTACCCACTCCCCCAAAACTTGCTGGCATTGTGCCAAATTTTGCAACCATCATTATCAACATCATCTTTATTATTATTATTATTATTTCCTGCAGCACAATCAGAAATTGCAACAGACGATGAAGATGTCATTGGGCGCCATGGCAACGTTCACAATAGATTACACCACACAGACAGTGGCAGATGGAAAGGTTTCAAACGATTCATCGGCAGGTAAAAAAAAAATGCTCCTGAAACATTTTTTTATTGTTTTTAAATTTTTTTTTTTTTTTTTTTAAATTAAACCACAAAATAATTTTCCTTTTTGTATGTGTGTGCAGTTCCTTTAAATATTACATCTTAGCACCATGCTCTGCACTTAAATTCTGCAATCTCCCTGTGTCTTGCATGGACTCAGGATATTCTAAAATTTCAACTGCAATTTTTACAACTTCAGCAAGCTATTGTTACTTGTAATCTTATTCTTCTCATTAGCAAGTTTTCCTCTACTTGACAACTAAAGAAATAATCAGACTTTTAGGAATTGTAAATACTTCAAATTATATTACAATTCTTTTTTTAAATACTTTTTTTTTCTAATATTTAAATCTTGTATCGTACATAACCTTTCGAAAATTTTAACGTAACTATCATGTAATGTCTTTAACGTGTTATTGCTAAATTCTTTTTTCAAGAATATGTTTTAATTAATACTTATTTTATTGCCTTCCAAGATAAATGCTTTTACTGGCAGGTTTGTAGCTTTGACTTTAAATTAAAAAATTTCAGGGAAGTTCATTTTAACATAGTTCTCTCTTTCCTACATTCAAACAAGTATATTTGTTCATTTTTATGTCCATTTTTCTGTGCTAGATGAACACATTGAGGCATTGTTTTACAGTCGGTTGTTCTTCTTCTTGCTAATCCTTGCCTGTTTAATTCCACACTTCTTTCAAAGCGCAGAGATAGTAAATGATTCGTTCACAGAAAATTGTCAAGATTCACCATTCGTAGTAAAGCACAGAATGTAGGCCTTCACACAGACACAAACATGTGCACACACATATACACATGCGTGTGCACACACACATGCACATTGGACTTCATAGAATTGTCATCTACCAAATTCACTCACAAGGCATTAGTCAACCACAGTCTACAGAGAAGTCACTTGTCCAAGGTGCTGTGTAGTAGGATTGAACCAAAGGCCATTTAGTTGAGAAGTAACCTTCTTAACCTCATAGCCATACCTGCACTTTATACATCACAATTTCCAATTGTATTTCTAAATCTGTGTATATGTTTAGAGATTAAAGTATTCATAGTGTATTTGTGTGACAAATTATATGACCTTCATATGATCTTGATTCAGTTTGACTCATTAGTACTTCGTTTAGAACAGAAATTATACTTATGAAAATTATAGTACTATTTATGTAACAAATCTGTCCTCTTGAAAACTTGAAATTTTTGTATGCATTTTAAGTGATATGTTCTAATAATCTGACGGAAAGATTAGGTTAATCAAGTCATTTATAATCCTTATTATTTCTCTATCTATTTTCCATACCTGTATGGGTTAGGAGAATCCCACCACTTCACTACCATCCATCTCATTGTTAGTTAAGGAAATTGTGCTATTATCATTTCAAATATGCTTTTCCCCAACAACATTTTAGTTCATTCTAAAACACTGTCTTGCAATTCAAAATGTCTCATGCCTTTAACCCTCCTCACATTGAACACCAGCAAACCTCCTCCTTTCAACATCTTCCTATGCCATATACATTTATTATCTGTGTTCTCTTCCAGTAAGGTGGCAAGCTGGCAGAATCATTAGCACGCTGGGCAAACAGTATTTCACCCATCTTTATGTTCGAGTTCAAATTCTGCTGAGGTTGACTTTTCCTTTCGTCCTTTAGGGGTCAATAAAATAAGTACCAGTTGAGCACTGGGGTCAATCTAATAGACTTACTCCCTCTCCCTGAAATTGCTGGCCTTGTGCCAAAAGTTGAAATCTATCTTCTCTCCCTGTGATTTAGTATTCCTTGTTGCTCTTTACTTTCTTCCATTCATTCCAGACCTGTTTTGTAGCTTTTTCTTCTCTATCCACAGTGGTATTCCAACATCGTGTTACTTTCCATTTAGCTGGTGCCTTGCTCCTGCTACAGATCTGGTCTGTATCTTTCAGCAAGATTTCTGTCATCTCATTCACTTCATCATATGCATCATCTAGAATCATTCTGAAAATATATATATATATATATATAATTGAGGGATGCTTTAAGTTCCTTACTTTCCTTCTCCAGACTCTGAGTTCGTTTAAGTTTTATTTTGACGTCACTAATTGGTAGCAGAGGCAGATGTTGACTCCAACAGTTCTAGTCAAGGCTACCCTTTCACTCTGAGTAAAAACTTAATGTGAAGAAGACACTTTAAGTCCTTGAAGGTACCCTCTGTTGTGCTGGTACCTTGAAAAATAAATGCACCCAGTCCACACTGTAAAATGATCAGTGATAAGAAGGCCATCCAGCCTGTGAAACAATGCCAATTTCATTCAAAGCTCCAACTCAGTGATTATAATATATTTCAAAGTTAGTTACATATCTGTTTCTAATTAAATAATTATTTCCCTATATGTAATTACTTAGTTTCAAAGTTGGAATGTCTAAGTAGAAAATTGTAGAGTGAGGACTTGCTATAATCTATGCTTTATTTTTCTGAATTCCACACAAGTAAAATCTGTGTTGTTTTCAGTAATTAAGACATTTCTGTGTTGCATGGCTTTTTGTTATTCGGATGGAGCATGTATTCACTCCTAATGCTTGTATAAAACCATTGTTTTCAAATGATGGTTTTATAGAAGCATATTTTTGAAACAAAACCACAAAATCAAAATATTTTCATTTGCTTGTTTTTTTCTGTCAGTGTTTTGATATTATTTCATCTAACAAAAATATTTCTATCTACAAGGTACAATGAGAACTTTCATTGTATTCTTTTAGAATAACAAAGGAAGAAATCTGTTTATGTTTTATGAAAAATAACACTTTCTTTTGCTTTTCAGTTGTGTTTTTCAAGAAACTCAAGGATATGAAATATGTATATATTATTTCATCTAGGTGGTCATCATAGGAATTCAAATCACTTCAACTTCTGTTGATATATAGAATCTATTCTGCATTGACCAAATATAGGAAAAACAATTTACCCATCATCTTATGTATGCTGTTCCATACTTTATAACTAAACATCTCTTATCTAATGTGTTTGATGCAAACTGAATTTCTCTACTACTGATCCGTATAGAAGATTTGTATGCCACTTGCCTCTTTCTATACTAATATTGTTGGAAAATGAAGTAGATGCATTTTTGGTATTTACTTCCCTTGGCATCTTGTTACAAAGCTATTGTTAAAATCTCATCATTGGTTGCTGACTTGTGAAATAGAAAGAACAGTGTTCTCAAAATCAAATCCTGACAGGCTTGGCTGAAGTTTTTCATTAGCATCAAGAAAGTATACAGCAATAGTAACTAAATAGTTGTCTTAAATAGGCATATATATATATATATATATGTCTCAGATCAACATTTTATACATATGAAATAAGCCTTTATATCTTAGTTGGGGTTAAAACGATGGCTAGTATTTGTTTGACGATGATGTGTAATGAAGAAATATTGTATATTCGAGCAACAGCAATAAATTAAAGATATAAATTATTTTAATGCTTTCGACAGCCAGTCATAATTAACAAGAACATTAATAATAATTATAATTTTGTCTTGCATTCAATACCAGCAAGGATTTAAATTTAATTTCTAATAATCAAAATCTTTTCAAAAGTTATGAGGCTTCTTCTTGTTAAACATAATTAAAAAAATCACAGAAGTTGACATAAATCAGCTGTGTGAGCTATCACTTATTGCTGTATTTTAAACAGAATTATACATTTCCTCAGTGAATAGCGACCATATATGAATATGTTTCCAACAAATTTGTTGCGTTGAACTGATATTTTCATTTGTTTAGTTATCAGTGAAGTATTAACCTGTTTACTATTCTCTAATCTACTAATGCTTCTTCAACTTACACCGTTAAGCTAATCACAATAATTACGTTTCACATTGATATTAGTAGTAATAATCTGTAGAGATTTTTACAGCTGAAATCTAATCGAGAACATAACAGTATTTTAATCTAACCGATGATGATGGTGGTGGTAGTAATAATGATAATAAATATAATATGATAACGATAACTGATGATGATAATGATAATAGTAATGATCATTATAAGTTTAGAACTTATGGTTCTTAAATGAGAAATGGTAAAGGTAGTAATAATTTGATTGAATTGAGGATTGATTGATTGATGATGCTGTGAATGATTGTATATTCATGTAATTTGTGTGTTTGTGTGCATTGTTAGAAACATCATTTAGTTTCCATCATTTTTTCTGACCATAATCAAAACATTCTATGCTGGAATGCTTCTCTACCATTGACTGTTCACAAGAGCATTTTTACTGATTCAGATATCATTTTAACCCATTCATTAACTCTTCTCCTACCCTCGAGGTTCATTTATTTCTGGGTCATTCATGCTATGTGCAATTCACCTTTTTATTTCATTATCTACATTTCTAGCACCTTGCCCATTATTTACTGTCAGTTTAATTTAGTGCTCTGCCCGTAATAGATATCGCTCTTTCACTCTTGGTTGCTTCCTCTAAGTTATTTTTACCCCAAAGGAATCTTTATATTCTATCCTCATACGTACATGTGTAAACATGTACATGCGCAACACATCTGAGCATCAATGAAATACTGTATAATTAAAAAGCTAGAAGATAGTAAAAATCTTTTATTATATAATTTTAAAACATATATATATATATATAACTATATGGTTATTAAATGAGAAACAAAACTGTTGCAAAAATTATTGCCACATTGGTATGGGTATGTTCAAACTATTTTATGTTGTGGAACTAAAAATATACTGTTTTTAATTGTTCCATATTTTAGATTTCGAAAACTATCCCATATTCTTTACTTTATCACTATATTACTATGATCATTTACCGACACTCATATTTTATATATTTTCACATATAATCAAAGATGTATTCATTATTAATTATTCCCCCCCCCCCACTTCATATCTAAAGTTAATAGAATGTAATCACTTAAAATTATGATTTAAATTTCCCTAATTAAACAGGGACCAACGACAAAAATGGTTTCTCTGTATTTCAATGTTAAATGTAGGATCGCTTATTCAAGTTTTAGATTATTTATTGGTGATACACCATTATTTGTATTAAACCCTTCACTCCCTTGGGAGCAAAGACCATTGATAACTTTTCTCTGCTGTTCTTGACTCTGAAAAACATTTCCCTGACAGGTGACCTTCTGCTCCCAAGTTTTGTTGGTTTTGAATTACCATCAATACTTCTGTAATCTTGGCTTGTTTCTAGGTAGGGGTGTTGGTCTTATGCAAGCCCATTTTTAGCTCTATGAAGACCTGGTCCATATTAATCTGGCCTCTATCCTTTGACCTGTCCAGTATGGGTGGCCCTACCAGGAGCTTGTGCTCTGCTAGCATAGCTCTCTGGGATCATTGAGGTACCCAAGCTACCACACCACAACAAGGACTGGACCTTGTGGTGATGATATGTCAGTGATTACCTTAGATTAATACTAGTTTTAGTCCTACCACTACATGATATCAAACTGTTAGACCGTAATGTATATGACTCTTTAAAGCAAGATTGGGACTCGTTTAAAAAGAGTATCGTTTGTTATATACTTTTGATAACAAATTCAAGTGATGAGACAACAACATCTAATTACTTTAGAGCATATTGCTTGGTTGTTGTTTTTAACGTTAAGATAATTTTGAACTCGTCAGCTATCGGTTCAAAATTCATTTCATATTTCCTGGACAATAAATGGACACATGTGATTTAATCAATGTTTAGGTCAATCGTAATATTTTTATAAAATAAGTGTCACGTGACTAGGAAAATTTAATTAAGCACATTAATTGGATGAAATAGAACAAGAGACTAAAAATTATTATTTCATGTGGACAGTTAATGAAATGTGAATTTCAACAAGTCTCTCAGTGAGGTAAATTCCAAGTTTGTAATATATATTCAAAAGTAATGTGGCATATTTTACCCTTATCAACTCTTGTTACTCTAAATAAAATTAAATCTATCACATATTTAATATTACATTTAAATATTTGTATTCAGTGGTGCATTTAGACATACTCTTGATTGAGCGCTTAACATAGATTACCCAAAGAAATAGGTATATTTACCCTGTTTATATGTATGTGAATGTGTGTGTGTGTATATATATATATATATATATATATATATATATATATATATATGCTATTTTCAGCATGGTGGTATCTCGTAGATACCCTAATTTATAATTTTAATAATTATTACCTTGGAAGGTTATTTTTCCCATGCTGGCCACTTGATAAAATCATTATTTTATTTTAAATTAACGATCTTATCCTTATATATATATATATATATATATATATATATATATATAGATTACATACATTATATCATACCTTGATACTGTATGGTCTGAGACCCATCACTGACAGGCCCCTTATATTAAATGAATTGTTAAACAGTAATGGTATGCAAATTAGTAGCTCCAGTTTTCTTTAGCTTCTGGATTTGTTGAGTATATAAACAGAATGGCTATTTGTTTCTCTGGCATTGGTCAGTTTGATAAGAGCGCAATACAGTTTGAAAATTGATTAAGGCTGTTCATCACTTTTTTCAATCTACGGAGAAATAGCTAAATTTTCCCTGTTTATTCTATAGGTTACATATCTAATACACTGATTTTGTGTGGTTTTTATAGAATGGAATACAGTAATAGATATTTTACATCATACATGCTTTAAATTTAGTACTTATTACAGCCAAATGTTGATGTAAATATTCAAACAGTTGGTTTAAATCGAACCAGGGAGTTTATTTTAACAGAAGGAAAGGAAAACATTCAGATTTTTTTTCACAGTTTGAGTTAAAGTATTTTGGGTTGGGCCTCTCCAGCAGTGGTGACCAGTGATAGTAGTGGATGAATTAACCAGTTTTCTTGTGATCAGTCAAATTCTGAAGACTTCCTTATGTTGGCAAATGCTGGAAATAACAACAAGCCTTTGGATACCTATCGAAGAAAACGACTTCTGTTTCAGATTAAAACGAAGCAGTTCTCAAGACTTTGATGGTGACATGAATGAAGAATTTAGGCGTGGAGGTATTCGGGCTACAGCTGGGGCACGGCTGGCCTGGTCGAAAGATTTAAAAATAAACCAGTAAGTAAATGTTTTCTCTTCCCATCTGGTGGAGTCCTACACCTGATGTTCATTCCAGTGGTGCTAGTGCATGGAATGCATTCATGCCTCCATTTATTTTGATTTAAAAACAAAACATTTCCCGACCCACCCTTTTCCATTAGTGCTTCTTATTTCTATTCAATTGTCCTTTTTTCCCCCCCAAGGTTTGATCATGGGGTGTTAACTTTATTATCCACTGGAATTATGGAGGACTAAAGATTTTAAAACATTGATTATTTTTTTTTCTTTCAAGCGAGTAATACAGTAATACAATTTTTATGTTATCTTTTTTCCTCATTCCTGCTTTATTTATTTATTTATTTATTCATTTATTAAATTTGTATATTTTTATGGCATTGGAATGCTTTCTCCATAAATTGATGGTAGAATTTAATTTCTAAATTTCTAAATTTCAAAAATTTATAACAATAACAAAAATAATACTAATGTAGAAAAAACAGTAGTACTATAACTTTCTTACAACAATAATGATTGTTACTTAAGTTACTAATTAATGAAATACATTTTTCCCTGTTTTTCCACAAACAACTTTCAATGAGAAATTTATAAAAGTCAGATATTATTGTCTATAATCTGAGTGGGGTTGGGTGAAACCTATTTTTTGCAGTATTAGTGAATAGTGTCTTTTAGTTCTTTCATAAATTAAAAAGTCTGGTAATCTAATAGAGCCAATCTGATTAACAATACTTTATATTACAAAATGGTCTTGTACATCAGAAATAAGTTAAATTACTTCTTATTGAAAATATATGAAGTCCTTCTTCATTTGGCTTTTGATTTTAAGTAACAGGGGTCTATTTCATTCAACAGTTTAATAATAATAATTAATATCCCTTTGTAGTAATATTAAGTGGTTCATATTTTTTAACATCTCATATTAGTTGCCATATTAATTCTAACAAACTGCTAGAATATAACAACAGCTGTATATTATACTGGTTGATATACTTTCCAGTTACAGATTTGTAATTCCAAACAAATCTGTGTGTCTGTGTATATGTATATATGTATATATATGTACTCATACACAAATGAAAATATGTAGTCCAGTCCGTTACATGTAATAACTTGTTAGTGTGTTTCTGCTCAACTTTACTGATGTAAATTGAATTTCACAGTTGTTCTCAATCAATACAAGTTTGTTTTAGCTCACCTTAAGGCCGTTTTAGTCTCAATTCATTTTTTTTTTTTTTTTTTTTATGATTTACAAGTCAAAACTATTAAAGGGGGAAATAAATAGGAGAAAAATGCTTTTCAAAAGATATTTCCCTCATTTTTCTAATCCATTTGGGGTTTAGAGCATGACCCTTTACCTTCGGCTAAAGAGTAAGTAAACAAGAAATTTGAGCTGTGCTTTTTAAAAAATGGTAACTTTATGTATGGCTGTTGCTTGATACTCTGCTAGTGGGTCTCAATCCTTATTCATATATGTATGCATGTACATGGCTTTCCTCCAAAAAAAAAAAATATATAGCTTCTTACTTATTTTCAAACATACATGTCTCATGGATTCTGTTCCATTTATTAAATATTTCAACTTTTCATAGTTTATTTGCTATCATAGATGTCCACTCATAAGTTTTACATATCCGAGTGTGTTTATGAATAGGTCTCTGCTATTTATCTTCAGTTGTTTACTCACCAGATTGTCTACATGTGTGTAGGTAAATGGCAAAAGTTTAGAAACTGGCACAAGCGAGATAGGATGTGTCATGTGATTCAAGCTAAATGTTGTGTTCAGTTTTTTTATTATTGCATTGTAAACATTTCGTTACACACAGTTAGCCGTATATTCTTTTATTGAAACCGAAGAGAAACTTTGTCAATGTGAATGTTAATATGCATGAATGAAATTTGCACCGTAGAAATGCAAAATGTTTGTGTGTCAAGCATGGTAACATTTAAAGTTCACGAGAGTGCCAACAGAAAGGTATTCTTGGAAGCCACTAGTGATCAACTAGCTACAAAGAAATGAATCTTACTTGTGCTATTTATCAGATTGTTGTGTCTAATCTCTCTGTTATACATGTGTGTATATATATATATATATATGTGTGTTTGTGTGTGATATATACACACACTCATGACATATTTCTAAATCAGTTCATTTTGTAATATTGTAACATTCTGTTTATACACGGTCTGAAACATATATATCTTGTGCAATGTCTGCTTTTTTTAGAGGTTATGACAATTAACTTTCAGGGTTTTCAACTCTGGATGTTAATTTAAAGAGACTACAACAAACAAAGTCTTCACTTAATCTTTCTCTGATTTTTTTATTTGCTGCATGGAATGTTTTTCCCCCCTTATGCTTGTGTACAAACCAAAACTTCACATTTTGTAATCTAACTATCACTGCTCCTTGTTGTCTGTGTTCTGTTCTAATCAATATTGAAAATATTTCATCTGATTTTTATTATAAAAAAAAGATTGTGTAGCACCTTTGTTTTTGGATTTGTTTCCATGTATGTTAATGGAATCAATAAATGTCAAACTTGGCTCTCTTTTTTGCCCCTATACACACACATACATACACGTTCACATGCACACACAACAGTCAATTTGTTGTATTTTTCCATGAAGCCATTTTTGTTTCGTTAGCCTACCACAGTGGTTTTAGAATTGCTTTTCAGAGTCATTAGCAAACTGTTATATAATTACTTCTCATTTATCCCAATTTTATTTTCCAACTTTTATTTCTATTCTGAAGTACTTATTCCTTTGGATAAAATAGCTACCATTATTATTTATGTAATATTTAGTGGAGTTTTATTCTTCTCATGATTCACCCTGAGTCAGTTGAGCTGGTTCCAATTTCGGAGTTTCGGTGGGAATACATGTTCACATGTAGTCTTGGTCACATGGATACTCACTTTGGAATAGTGTAATCCATAGCAGCCCATCTTCCTGTTGATTGTCAACCATTGCAGAGGATTCACTGACCAAATTACTGCTACTTATCAAAACTGATGTAGTCTGGCTTCAAAGCAAGTTCTAGAGACATGCTTTAACAGAAAGCTAAGGGGTATCTCACTCCCAGTCGTCTTCCAGCATGCCAGACGCTGACCTAGAATTTATGAGGGCACATACTAAGTTAGTTATATTGCTTGTAATAAACTTAGTATTATTACCATTAAGTTAGGGAGCTGGCAGGAGCATTAGTGTGTCAGACATGCTTTGCAGTATTCCATCTAGCTCTTTATACTCTGAGTTCAAATACCACCAAGGTCGATTTCACCTTTCATGTTGATGAAATATGTACCAGCTGAGTTCTGAGGTCAAAGTAATCAACCAGGCCCCTTCTCCAAATTTCAAGCCTTGTGCCTATAATGGAAAGGAGGTCCCCTGTGCCGGTGGCATGTAAAAAGCACCCACTATACTCTCAGAGTGGTTGGTGTTAGGAAGGGCATCCAGCTGTAGAAATTCTGCCAGATCAAGATTGGAGCCTGGTGCAGCCATCTGGTTCTCCAGCCCTCAGTCAAAATCGTTCAACCCATGCTAGCATGGAAAGCGGATGATTATTATTATTATTATTATTCAGCAGATTGACAGAATCAGTTGAGCATCAGGCAAAATACCATAATACCAGATCATAAAGAGCCATTAAATTATGATTCTGTGTTCCAAGTTCACATTCCACTGAAGCCAACTTTACCTTTCGTTCTCCTGAGGTTGGTATTGTAAAGTAACTGTCAAATCCTGTAATCAATATTATCAATTATATTTCTCCCTTAAAATTTGATGCCTCATGTCTACATCAGGAATCAATATTAATCAATATTATTATTGTTAATACCTTTTAGCTACAAGCCCAGCTAATGCTTCTAAATGTAATAATTTCTATGAGATAGAAATATTTAAAATTTTGTTTTAAAGAAAGACATCTAAATCTCACTCAACAAAGAAAAGTATAAATAGTGTTAAAGATATTAGCATTCTTGCATTAACACAAAATTAGTAGACTTGTAGACCACCAGTTATCTTATGAAGATTAAAAATGATGGATGGCAGACTCAGTGGAATGCCAAGCAAAATGCTTAGTATTTAGTTACATCCTTTTGCATTTTGAGTCTAAGTTCAGCCAGAGTTGACTTTGGTGTTCATCCTTCTGGGGTCAGTAAAACAAGTATCAGTCAAGTTCTGAGATCGAATTAATTTATTGTACCCTCTCCCTACTCTTCCCAGTTGCTCAGTGATGTAAGAAATTATTAAAATCATTATTAATTCTAAGGACAACACGGTAAGCTGGCAGAATCATTAACATGTTGGACAAAAGGCTAAGTATTTCGCCTGTCACTACATTCTGAGTTCAAATTCTGCTGAGGTTGACTTCGCCTTTTATCCTTTTGTAGTTGATAAATTAAGTACCAGTCAAGCACTGGGGTCAATATAATCAACTAGACCCCTCCCACAAAATTTCAGGCCTTGTACCTAAAGCAGAAAGGACTATTAATACTAAGGATATGGTGGCAAGCTCACAGAATCATTAGGACACTGGGCAAAATACTTGGCAGTATTTTGTCCATCTGGACGTCCTGAGTTCAAATCTCACTGAGGTCAACTTTATCTTTCATCCTTTCAGTTTTGATGAAATAATTGTCATTCAAACACTGGCATCAATGTAATTGACTAGCATGGTCACCCAAAATATTTCAGGCCTTGTGCCTTATAGTAGAAAGGCTTATTATTACTAAGGTTAGCAGATTTGGTAGAATGCTTGATAAAGTCCTCTTTTTGGTGATTATATCCATTTACATTCTGAGACTTTGGATTTCATCCTTCTGGGGCCTGTAATAAGAATTAGGATTGTTTAAATTGATTATATTGTTCCCACTTAATCTAATGCAGAGGTAATTTAATATTGGTACTAATACTGAATAGGAAGATTAGCAGAATCAACAGATTATTGAACAAAATCTCATGTGTATTTAGTTCTCACCCTTTATGTTCTAAGTTCTAATCCTATTAAGGCCAATTTGTCATTCACCCTTCTGAAGTTGATTAAATATGTACCAGTCATATATTGGATTCAGTTAAATTGTCTATATTCTTCCTCCTTAAATTTTGGTTTGAAACAATTATTATTACATGAATATTTTTATATAGATATGATAAGTTATATAAGAAAAACATACATTTTTATTAAAACAGAAGTTTTTTTTTGTTTTTTTTTTTGCAATACTAAGTTAATATATAGTTTAAATGTGTAACAGATGTGTTAGTGTATTTAAGTAAGAAACTTGTATAGATGCTGTTTAATGATAATGCTGTCAAGCTAACAAACATTATATGTAACTGAATAAACCTAGATTCTTTGATTTAGTGATTTTAAACATCATTTTTATTACAGTTTTTGGTACGTAAGAAAACTAATTGACATATACTTTTATTTCTTTTTCTAGTGATTCAAATGTTCCTTTTGAGAGTTGGGATAGTGATCGGGTTGCCTCTTGGCTTCATGAAATTGGCCTTGACATGTATGTCCATGAGGCACGAAGATGGATCAGGAATGGAGAACAGCTGTTAAATGCTACCCACCACGATTATGAAAAGGTTCGTAATCCAGTGTGGTTGTGTTTAGTATCTAGTTGCTTAACAATTCTGAAATAAGGGAAAATCTGAAGATTTTTCTTTTCTTTCTTTCTTTTTGATGTTAAGACTATGATGGAACAAAAAGATTGAATACTTCATGAGTCTTAAAGACCATGTGTGATAAAAAATTAAAAAAACTATGTTTCAAAATCGCCCTTTTGATATCACTAGTCATTGTCATTTTAATGTCTGTTTTCCCTACTATCATGCCATGAAACACATGAAATATATTAATATGTGGTGGATTGTAAACTGTTTGTCCAAAATATTATTCACTCTGTAAAGAAGCTGACAAAATACAGTCATTAGTTATCTCAGAAAAAATCTGAAACCTATACCATTCAAACATTTGTGAGAAACAGTCTGGCATCGTAATAACCCTGCATTAGAAGAGTCATGTGATCAAATCTCTGGAATAGATTGAAGAAATTTGATTTCATCTTTCATAGTCAACAGAAAAGATATACTCTACTAGGAAGGAGAGTTTTCAATATTTCATTGTTTGATGCAATGAAACCAACATCCTGAACTGTATTATAAAAAGTAAAAGTGTATTTAATTAGCAAACCTACTCCTGATGAGTTTTTGTTACTACCATAATTAAATACATTGTCTACCACTTTTAATGATTTAATGATATTTTTTTCATTTTAGTCTCCTATCTAAGCATAAATATGCAGTCCTTCTCTTTTGGAATTTATTCTCTTCATGCATTACTAGCAACCCCCAACCTTATTCTTGATTCCATTCTGTGAAGCCTGACATAAGATATTGGTGCACTATTTTGTCTCTGAAATAATAATAATGAAAAACACTCCAAAGAGAAATTAATCAGATTAATGAATGCAGCGAGACCTCCCGTTCTACAATTTGAAATTGCTATGGAGAAAAAGAATTTTAATTTAGAAGTTATACAGCTTTAAATGATTGGGTAACTTTTATAGATATAATTTGATTAATCTGGGGAGGAAGGAAACACAAGAATAAGATAGACAAACTCTAAATGTAATTGTAATATGTCTGTCTGTATAAAGACAAACACACACAGATGCTTGCATGCGCGCACACACACACACACACACACACAAAACTAGCACTCTGTCAGTAGCAATGATGCATGTTCCACTTGATCCAATCAATGTAACAGCAGCCTGCTTGTGAAATTAACATGCAAGTGGCTGAGCACTCCACAGACATGTGTACTCTTAACATAGTTCTCGGGGAGATTCAGCATGACACAGAATGTGACAAGGCTGGCCCTTTGAATTACTGGTACAACTGATTTTTGCCAGCTGAATGGACTAGAGCAACGGGAAATAAAGTGGCACGTAAAAGGGCACCATTCGAGCGTGATCGTTACCAACGTCACTGTACTGGCACCTGTGCTGGTGACATGTGTAAAAAGATTTGAGTGAGGTCATTGCTAGTATCGCCTGACTGGCCCCATGCTGATGGCACATAAAAAGCACCCACTACACTCTCAGAGTGGTTGGCGTTAGGAAGGGCATCCAGCTGTAGAAACTCTGCCAGATCAAGATTGGAGTCTGGTTCGCCAGCCCTCAGTCAAAATCGTCCAACCCATGCTAGCATGGAAAGTGGACATTAAACAACGATGATGATGATGATGACGATGATGATGATTATTATTATTATAATAGACGCAACACACTGCCAGGAATTGAACTCATGACCTTCTGTTCATGAGTTGAATTCCCTAATCACTAAACTATGTGCCTTCAACAAGCACATGCTAAATCAATTTTTTTTTTCTACAGTGTTCCATTTATTCTTACTTTTCCAAAGGAAACAATAGATTTCAGTTCAAATATCCCCATATTGTTTAGAAATTTCATGAAATGGATGAGGCAGAAGATTTTTACCTCCAAGTAATTACTTCACTTTTAAGATTGTTTTTAATAATTAGTAACTGACATTGAGGCAATTTCCATGGTTCAAAATGTTTGCATATCTTATTATAAATGAAGCTGCACTAACTTCAGTTTGCAATATAAGTTTAAAATGGTTTGATGACAGGAAAACAGAATCTTCTCTTTTTATAATTTTAAATTAACTTTTTTATTACATTACTTCTCAGGAATTGGGTATGAAAAATCATCTACATCGAAAAAAGCTTCAATTAGCTCTGGAAGCAGCTCATTCTGGTCTTAAGGATCGTATATTAGAACTTAACCACAACTGGGTTACAAGTAAGTATGTGGGTTTCACATGTTGAATCAGTTGTATGTAATCAGATGTGCCTGACTCTGGCTTCAGCATAGTTTGGAGCCTGTTTTAAAGTCGATGAACTTGCATGTCTTCAGACTAGTAACTAACTATGTAACATAATTTTTACTATTTTTAATAGATTTTTTTTTTTATCTTTGAATTTGTTTCAGTCATTGACTGCAGCAATATTGGAGCGCCTGTCTTGAAGAGTCTTTTAGTCAAATGAATTGACCTACTACTTTTTATTTTCTTGAACTGATACTTATACTATCAGTCTCTTTTGCCAAACTACTAAGGTATAAGAACATAAAAAACCCGACACTGGTTGTCAAGCGGTGGTGTAGAACAGACCACACACACACACACACACTGTGGGGTTCTTTGAGTTTCTTATTTCTTTATTGCCCACAAGGGGCTAAACATAGAGGGGACAAACAAGGAAAGACAAATGGATTAAGTCGATTACATCGATCCCAGTGTGTAACTAGTAAGGCAAAGTTGACCTCGGCGGAATTTGAACTCAGAACGTAAAGACAGGCGAAATACTGCTAAACGTTTCGGCCGGTGTGCTAACGTTTCTGCCAGCTCGCACCCTATTTGGGTTCTTTGAGTTTCTACCTAGCAAATCCACCCACAGGGCTTTGGTCAGCTTAGTGCCCAAGGTGCCATGCAGTGGGACTGAACCCATAACCATGTGATTGAGAAGTAAACATCTTACCACACAGCCATGCCTTGTTATGAAATATGAAATTTTCTCAAAACTCATTTCTATAATTCTGAAGAATTATTTACCAGAATAAAACTAGATTAGATGATCTACTTTGGTTATTGATTTTACTTGTATTTCATGTAGACACAAGCACGACCATGTGGTTAAGAAGCTTGCTTTTCAACCATGTGGTTTCAGGTTCAGTCCTACTGTATGACCCTTTGTGCAAGTGTCTTCTACTTTAGACCCAAGACAAGGAAATTTGGTAGGCAGAAACTATATGGAAGCCTGTCCCATGTGTGTGTATGTTTTTGTGTCTTATGTTTGTCCCCACACAGCTTGAGAACAGGTATTGGTTTGTTTACATCCCTATGACTTATGTTCAGCAATAGAATAAGTTCCTGGCTTAAAAAACTACATTACTACTGGGGTGAATATGTTCATCTGAGCCCTTCAATGTGGTGCTCCAGCATGGCTGCAGTCCAATGAGTGAAGCAAGTAAAAGATAAAAGGTAAGTCTTGAAGGTAGCAATCTGAGAATATAATGATCAGAATATAAGGTATTTAACATCATTAAATATAATTCATAGTTCCACCACTCTTAATGATTTTGTGTGCTTCAGGATGGTTGGATGACATTGGAATTCCTCAGTACAAGGACACTTTCTTTGAGGCTCGAGTTGATGGACTCATGCTGCATTATTTGACTGTGGTGAGTAATTTTCAATTTATTATAAACATTATTTTACCATTTAATGCTTGGAAATAAACAAAATTGTATTTTGCTGTTGTTTTTTAACCCTTTAGTGTTCAGATTACTCTGTTAAATGTAATATTTTTTTACTCAAATTGTTTTGAATTAATCAAGCATTATCTTATAGCTTTGAGGTTTCAATGATGTGATTGTTTATTTTTAGAATGTCAATGTAGGTTAGGTGTGAGATGCTAGATATGGCCAGTTTGAATATAAAACATATAGAATATTTTGTCCGGATATGGACGGTTTAAGCACTAAAGGGTTAAATGTTTTCCAGAAAGCATAATAATATGAGGGAATATTATTCCAAACTTACAGGGAAAAATTCAATTTAGAAATACTAAATCAAATTTCACAATATATAATATATATATATAAATTAGAAAAAAACCACCTTTTATCAATTCAATAATGAAAAATTAAATTATACCATTTAGAAAAATTACATATAGAAAGATTAAATATAAGATAAAACATATAACAATGATTAAGTAATGTGAAAAATAATAAATAAAACGTATATATTAGGTAGAATAACGACACGTGTTTCGTGGCTATATTTAAGAAATGATAATAGTAATAATAATAGTAGTAGTAGTAAAATATTTGAGCGGTTCCAAGTGGTGCTGTTTTCTGCAAGTGCTCCACCCTTATTGCAGCTCCTATTTGTTCCACGTATTTCTTGAGATTTTTGCTCACTGTTCCCAGGGCTCCGACAATTATTGGTACTACTACCACCTTTTTCATCGACCACAACTGCTTAACTTCCCAAGCTAACTTGTCATATCTCTCGACTTTTCTTTCTTCCTCATCGCATACCTTGTTGTTAGCTTGGCATGCTATGTCTATGATCCAGCATAGTTTGTTTTCTTTCTCAATTAAGACTATGTCTGGCTTCCATTTTTTTATTATTATTTCATTTGAATTTTTTTTTTTTTTCCTGTATTTCAGGAAGATTTACTTGCACTGAAAGTCTCCAATGAATTGCATCACATAAGTATCAAACGAGCTATCCAGACATTACGAATGCACAATTTCAACCCTCAGTGTCTTAAACGTAGACCCTCAGCTGATGAAGTAAGTTCTTATAATAATAGCTGCTGTTGTCAAACAAACATCATCAGTGTCATTTGATACTTCAACTAACCATTGATACAATTTACTAATCGGTGAAACTCTTTGATTAGAATTCTTATCTAAAATAATTGAGAGAAACACAGAACATCTCATTTGTTAACTCTTTTGATACCAACCCACCATCAATTGAGCACAGGATTAAGTAGAGATACCCAAGAACAAATACAGACTATCTGACCAGTTACAACATGGTTTCCATTTAACAGCTGTAACTCATAAGGTAATGGCCAACCCAAGGCTATGGTACAAATCACTTGCTGAAGGTGCTACACTGTAGAATGGAATCTCAAATCCTGGGGTTAGCAAACTTCTTAACTCAACAGCCATACTTCTACCAAACTAGTGCTCCTGTTTAAAATAACTGATTACATATTTATAGGATTCTAGTCGTATATATTGTACAGGATATTAAGCGACTAGAATCCTTCGATCACCTCTGTCTACGCTGCATCCTTCGTTTCCGATGGCATCACTTTGTCTCCAACAATTCAGTGCGATACCAGTGCAGAATCACCTTCCTCTGACAAGTCATCCTAATGAGACGTCTGTGTTAGCTGGGTCATGCCCTCCGTCGTCAACCAGGAGAATTCATCTACGAAGTAATTGCCCCAGCTCCCCTTCAGGGTTGGCGAAAGCAATGTGATGGACAACGAAAAACCTGACTGATGATAGTCAAGGCTGATCTGGAACCCAACCTAGGCCCCCATGTCTACAGCGTTCGCCGCTGGAATAAAGAGTGGTTGGAGATCACACAGTTGTTAGCCTCAAATCACCAGGCCTGGTTGGCATTTGTGAGAGATGCAGCATTGAGGATGAATGAAGCCAGCTCAATCCACCCCCGGTGAATGCTGTCTCAAGACAAGACAAGATATATATAGAAGAATTAAGCATACCTCATATCTCTCTTTCTCTCTCTCAATCATGATTGTAAAATGTAGTTTAATGTTGTTTTTAGTGTGTCTCTTAATGCAAATTCTAACTTAAAATACTCTCATGAATTCAGATGAGAAGTCTAAACAGTGTTTTGAATATTCTCATTTACTGTATTTGATGGCATAAAAGATGCATTGGTATATTAACCCTTTCGTTATCAACCCAGCTGAAACCGGCTCTGGCTCTGTAGTACAAATGTCTTGTTTCCATAAGTTTTGAATTAAAATCTTCCACCAAACTTTAGTCACAATTAATGTTCCTGACCCTAGCTTAATGATAAATAAGTCATTTTACTAAATTCTTTGTTATACCTAAAATAATTTAGAGAAACACAGAGCATCTCAAAATAAATACAGTAACAAAAGGGTTAAACACAACACAATTTCAGCAGCACATATTCAGGATCAAAGATATTAGTGCATTAAAGACCAAAATTAGCTTATGGGAGGTCCACCTTTGATATAGGACATGAGGTGGGGGGTTTTGGGGGTGGTTTTTTGAGACATTTTTTGTGGAAGAAGAGTGCATCTTATGGGCCATCAAATATTGTAATTTATTTGAAATTTTACTATGGGCCACACTATTGCTTTCATCACTAAGATGACTGTGTAAGCTTTTTTGAGGTTTTAGATCATTTTGAGTTCGGCAGTGAACCATTGATATTATTCCTGTTTGATAAAGCAGCAAGCTGGCAGAATTGTTAACGTTCCAGACAAAATGCTTAGTTTACATTTCTTCCAGTTTTACTTTCTCAGTTCAAATGCCACCTAGGCTGACTTTACCTTTCATCCTTTCAAGGTTGTTAAAAGAAGTACTACTTGAAAACTGATGTGAATGTAATCAACTTCCCTTTCCCTCAAAATCTACTGGCCCCTTACCAAAATTAGATAGAATTATCACTGTTTGATCATTTCTGTTTTAATCTACTTTATTGATTTCATTGCATAGAATTATGCTTCATGATTTGTTTTTATTTTTATTTATTTTTTTATAAAGGTTAATAAACAGAATATCCCAGGTGAAGTTATTCTGTGGTCAAATCACAGAGTAATGGAATGGCTGCGTACTATTGACCTTTCTGAATATGCTCCTAATCTACGAGGAAGTGGAGTGCACGGAGCACTAATAGTAAGTAATCTCCATACAATTTGAATTAGGGGGGCAGGGGTAGATGTATTTTGGTTAAATGGGAATTTCCCATTTGCTTAATCTAATTGTATCATTAATTGTATTGTGATAGTACCATGAGGTAAATAATGTTGCTACATGATCTCCAACCAGCTGTTTCCTGTCACTGTTCTGGCCTCATTCCAGCTTCACGACCCTTTTTTGTCTCCTTTCCTTCTCAATAGCCCTTTGCTTTCTGGATCTTATCTGAGGATGTGTCTGATCCAGTTCCAGTGTCTGCATCTTATATTGTCACTGATCCTGTTGTATGTATTGTACATTCTGATGGTCATTCTGTCAACTGTAAAGCAAACAGATTAGAGAATCAACATTTAATGTCCGTTTTCCCATGGCTAGAAGTCCTTTCTGTCAATAACCATCACTTGTTTCCAAATAAGGTAATATTTTCTCATGATCAAACATCTTTCCATGGAAGATTGGAAAGAAAGGACACTGCTTGTGTGACGGTGAGACTCGTTTACAACTATGACATAATCTCAAACGTTTTCATGTTGTATTAAGCGCCAAGTTAATTAAAACTAAAACAAATATTAACATAACCGTGGCACTCCGTCGGTTACGACGACAAGGTTTCTAGTTGATCCGATCAACGGAACAGCCTGCTTGTGAAATTAACGTCCAAGTGGCTGAGCACTCCACAGACACATGTACCCTTAACATAGTTCTCGAAGAGATTCAGCGTGACACAGAGTGTTACAGGGCTGGCCCTTTGAAATACGAGTAGTTAGTTAGTTAGTTAATTAGTTAATTTTTTGGCTCAAAAAGCAAAAAGCAAGGCCATGTAGGGGGACATGGAGTTATGTACAAGGTGGTGTTCATGCAAAGAGTTCAGGCCATTTGTGGTCAAGGGAGACTTTGAACCGAGCGGTCGTCGGCATCTTCACTATCTCGTCCAGCAGCTTATTCCACGGATCCGCAACCTGGACGGAGAAAGCCCCTCTCCTTCGATTGAGATGAAATCGTTGCAGATAGAGCTTTTCGGAATGACCCCGCAGCCGACGCTCTGAAGCAGGAGTGAAGAACAGCTCTTTTGAGAGGTTACACTTTCCGCTTATGATGTTGTGAGCAAGAATGAGATCACCACGGTGTCTGCATTTTTCTAGAGAATAATAGAAACAGGAAGAAAGAGTGAGAGAAAGTTATGATGAAAGAATAAATAACTAATCCCAGCAAAAAAATATACCACAGAGGAAACAACCCCAAAATCTTAATTAAAATTAAAATAGAATAAAAATTTTAATTAAAATTGAATGACTTGTGGAAAATGAGTTTGATATTTAATAGTGCAGTGATGACTCTACTGATAACTTGTTTCAACCTGATTGGACCTTCATAATCAAAGTTAGTGCAAACTATGACACTAAGATCTTAGAAAGACTACAGCAGCAGTTCCCAACCAGTGGTCTGCAAAGGTAGTACTGGGGGTCTGGGAACTAAATTCAAAATTTCATATATATCTGTGTGTGTAAAGTGCATGACTCAGTGGTTAGAGCGTCGAGCTTACAATCGTGAGGTTGTGAGTTTGAATCCCGGACTGGGCTGCGTGTTGTGTTCTTGAGCAAGACACTTTATTTCACATTGTGACGTCACAGGTGCCAAGCTGTATCAGCCCTTTTGCTTTTCCCTTGGATAACACTGGTGGTGTGGAGGGGGGAGTCCGGTATGCATGGGCGACTGCTGGTCTTCCATAAACAACCTTGCCCGGACTTGTGCCTGGGAGGGTAACTTTCTAGGTGCAATCCCATGGTCAGTCATGACCGAAGGGGGTCTCAAATATATATATATGTATATGTATACATACATAGACATAAGGATAAGCATATTAAAAGGGGTCCCTGGGAAAACTCATTTAAATAAACAGTGTCCTTGGTTGTGAAAAGGCTGGGAACCACTGGGCTAGAGGTATAAGTTTTTCATGAATAAGCACTGAGTAATATATGAATTACTATAAAAAAATACCTGCTATGTCACTAATTCTCCTCCAGGGTCCATATCAGATTTTGTTGTTAAAAATCATGTGCAGTAAAACAGTTATACTTTTTGCAATACATAAAGTATTTGAATAATTTTTTTTTATATATATATAAATCCGAATAATATTTAATTACAAAAGTATAATGAGATTTTAAAATATCAAATGGCTTTAAGAGTCCCTCCGAGTAAAATTGGGATCCACGTGATCCGTAGTCTTAAAAATGGTCGAGAACTGCTTGCATATTTGACATAATGAACCAAGGGAGACAACCATGAAATTTTACCATGAGGCTGTTAGCGATGGGAGAGCATTAGTGAATACATCGTTCATAGAGATGTATTTATATCAAGGCTTTATAAGTACCATTTATGCTTAAAATATTTGCAGATTTCTATAATCATAAAGAAACACAGATTCAAGGAGAGGTCAATTTTCAAAGGTGGAAGGAGACTAGCATATTTTATAGCCATTATTCTTTTACTTGTTTCAGTCATTTGACTGTTGCCATGCTGGAGTACTGCCTTTTAGTCAAAGAAATCGATCCCCTAGACTTATTCTCTGTAAGCTTGGTGCCTATTCTATCAGTCTTTTCTGCCGAACTACTAAGTTACAGGGACATAAACACACTAACATAGGTTGTCAAGCAATAGCAGTGGGGACAAACACAGATGCAAATACACACACATAAATAAATATATATATATATATACACACACACACACAATGGGCTTCTTTCAGTTTCTGTCTATCAAATCCACTCACAAGGCTTTGGTCAGTCCAAGGCTATACTTGAAGATATTTGACCAAGATGCTACGCAGCAGGACTGAACCTGGAACCATGTGGTTGGGAAGCAAGCTTCTTACCACACAGCCATGCCTGCACCTTGGTGTAATTTGTTTTAAGTTATTTGTGAACCCAAACAATAGAGCAGTACTGGCTGTATGGTGATATTTAATTTTTAGATTAAATGGCCCAAATATATTATATAGATTTTTCTGATATAAACAAGCTCATTTTAGTGTACTTAATTTTGGTAGATGTAAATCTCACCAACACTATTAAACTATTTTGTCTTTTTATTCATCAAGGACATATAAATTATATATCTCAATGGCCTAAATAATTGATGTTCTGTCAAGAATTAGTTCAATACTTAATGACTTTTCTTGTAATATCTCCTGCTGTCTTTTTTTTTTTTTTGGTTAATAAAATACTTGGGAGCAATTGAACTTATATATTGTTTATTTTCTTGTCTGAGATCTGGTTTGATTCAGTGGATATATAAACAAAGGCATTCCAGCTGTGACAATCCCACCTTTTTTTTTCCGATCTTTCTTTCTTCCAAATATAGTGTACCTAGCATTACATTCTTCTTCCTCTGCTTTTCATCCAGGTGCTAGAGCCTCGTTTCAATGCTGAGCTCTTCTCTCAGGTATTATCCATTCCTGGCAACAAATCTCTTCTCAGACGACATCTCAGCACACACTTTGTTGCACTTATTGGCAACGAAATGCAACACAAGAAAAGGGAATTTGAAACTTCTGCTGACTACCAACCTCTCTTTCCTAATTCTAAAGTAAAAGTGAGTAGTTAAATTTTTTGACTTTAATTAAAATATTCTTCAAATTCCTATGAATGCTCTTACCGGTCGTTACTTACACAGATAAATCACAGCATTTGCACTGTGAAATAATAATGTGTTTTTAATTGAATATTATTGATCTCTAAGAAGTTGCCATTGATATCAGCATTTCTAAAAATATATCTTATATCACAAAGTCATTTTAAAAGAAAATTATTCTAATTAAAATTTTGTTGTTTTATATTTCTTTATTTTCCAGCGACGAAATAACTTTCTGCTGTTTGGGCATAAACGAAGCAAGTCTGAAAGTCAGACGGAAAGCTTTATCTGTCCAATTAAAAATCCATCTTCAGTAAACGGTACTGACCATATGTTTAATAAATTGATGTCTTGTCAACACAATAACGGAAGTATAAAAGAGGTTTGTGTTTCATTAATTAATCTTTATTATTATTATTATTATTGGCTCCTGTGCAGGTGGCACATAAAAAGCACCATCTGAGTGTGGCTATTGCCAGTACCACCTGACTGGCCCTCGTGCCGGTGGCACGTAAATGCACCCACTACACTCTCGGAGTGGTTGGTGTTAGGAAAGGCATCCAGTTGTAGAAACTCTGCCAGATCAGATTGGAGTCTGGTGCAGCCATCTGGTTCGCCAGACCTCGGTCAAATCGTCCAACCCATGCTAGCATGGAAAGCGGATGTTAAACGATAGTGATGATGAAGGCAGTGAGCTGGCAGAATCATTAGCACGCTGGATAAAATGCTTAGTGGTATGTCACCTATCTTCATGTTTTGAGTTCAAATGCCACTGAGGTTGACATTGCCTTTCATTGATTAAATAAGTACCAGTCACACACTGAGGTTGATCTAATCAACTTAATCCCTTCCCCCAAATTTGAGGACTTGTATTTTCAGTAGAAAGGATTATTATTATTATTATTACTATTATGTATGAAACAAAGGCGAGAGCTGGCAGAATTACTAGCATGCCAGGCAAAATGCTTAACGGCATTTTGCCTGTCTTCACGTTCTGGGTTCTAATTCCACCAAGGTCAACTTTGCCTTCTATCCTTTTGGGGGTTGATAAATAAGTACCAGTTGAGCACTGGGGTTGATATAATCAACTAACCTCCTCCCAGTAAATTGCTGGCGTTGTACCAAAATAAAAAAGTCATTATTATTTATGAAACATTGCTTCTGAAATTTGAAAAATTATTTCCATTTGCTCAATATAAATGCATAGTTTGTAACTTATTATCAAGTCTTATAGATCTTAAATATTTTTGTGCAACTAGAGCAGATCATATGTAAGCGATGAACTCAAAAACTCAATATGCCAAATATGATGTAATCTAGAATTACATATATTATTTTACCGATAACGATTTTCTCAGCCTGTAAATCAATATTAGTTTCATTTATGCACAGATATGGGCCAGTTAAATTTTCAGATGTATTTAAGTTTGATTCCTGTGATTTTACATATTCTATTGAGAATCTGTGTGTGTGCGTGCATGCACATATATGTTGATAATATATCTTGAAAAACAGTTGGGAAAAATCTGTGATGCTATGTTGGCATTCCTTGTTAAGAAATCACGCTATGGCCCTAATGCTTTCAGAGACAAGTGATATCCTTTTCTCGAAAAGCAAGTAAGGATTAGTGAGAGCAAAGTAATCTGACCATAAAATAAAACCTCAACAACAAATTTTCATCCAACCCATGCTAGCATAAAAAAAAAACATCTTAAACAAACAGGCATAGGAGTGGCTGTATGGTAAGTAGCTTGCTTACGAACCACATCGTTCCGAGTTCAGTCCCACTGCGTGGCACCTTGGGCAAGTGTCTTCTACTATAGCCTCGGGCAGACCAAAGCTTTGTGAGTGGATTTGGTAGACAGAAACTGAAAGAAGCCCTACGTGTGTATGTTTGTGAGTCTGTGTTTGTCCCCCCAACATCGCTTGACAACTGATGCTGGTGTGTTTATGTCCCCATAACTTAGCGGTTCAGCAAAAGAGACCAATAGAATAAGTCCTGGGGTCGATTTGCTTGATTAAAGGTGGTGCTCCAGCATAGCCACAGTCAAATGACTGAAATAAGAAATAAATGAACTTTATGTACTGCTTAGTTATTAAAACTTACACTTTCCTCTTCGTATTTATTGAAATAACTTTTATGCTTATTTTGTTTTGTTTATTTAATTTTTCCATTCATTAAAGCGAGATGAAATTGCTGCAAAAGAGATTGGAGCAGTGTCGAAAGAAATCAGTTCATTAACGGTATGTAACGCTTATTTCTGTTAACTGTTAGTTTGCATGACAGAACCAATGTGTCCTTATTGCAAGCAAATGTAATCAATAGAGGATTAGTTGCTTCAGTTTGGTCATTTGACTTGATAATTGACTATAAGGGAGGAATGGATGGAAGTTGTTGTGATACATCTTTTATTTTTTTTTAGTTCTTTTACTAGAAGCATTAGATGTTCAATTTGAAAATAAGAATGATGGTTATTACCTACATACTGACAACTCAACTCCTCTCAACAAATTTAGCATATCACAGTAAAACTACTGTATTTACTTGTGTATAAGACACTTTATACTTGGTTGAAACTGAAAAAAAAAAAAAAACTGGTGGTGTGACTTGTACATGGGGTGAAGCTGAAACTATGAAAGGAAAAAATTTTATACCAAGATTTAACATTAGATTAGGGGTATTATATATACACAAGTAAGTATGGTAGCATATTAATAAAAAAATTATTTCATTCCTATACATCTAGCAACTGATTTGGTATTTGGAAATTTAGATTTATAGGTCACATTTTGTTATTCTCAGTACTGATTTGAAACCCTGGCATTAGTAGTCACTAAACTGAAGCTTTTGTTAAGAGTAAAGAAGTTGAAAACATGCTCTTTAACCCTTTCGTTACTCTATTTATTTTGCGATTCTCTGTGTTTCTTTCAATTACTTTAAATATAACAAAGAATTTAGTAAAATAATTTCATTATCATTCAGCTTGTGTTAGGAACCTAAATTGTGACTAAGGTTTAGTGGAAGGTTTTAATTCAAAACTTATGAAAAACACATTTGTACTACAGAGCCACAGCCGGGTTGATATCAAAAGAGCTAAGAATTGTTTCTCTATTATATATTTTAACCCTTTCATTACTGTATTTATTTTGAGATGTTCTGTGTTTCTTTCATTTACTTTAAATATAACAAAGAGTTTAGTCAAATAACTTAGTTATTATTCAGCTCGTGTTAGGAACATAAATTGTGACTAAGCTTTGGTGGAAGATTTTAATTCAGAACAAGACATTTGTACTCAGAGCCAGAGCCAGTTTTAGCAAGGTTGGTAACAAAAGGGTTAACACTAGATTAGGGGTATGATATATAAACAAGTAAATATGGTAGCATATTACTAAAACAATTATTTCATTCCTGTACATCTAGCAACTGATTTGGTATTTGGAAATTTTCATCTCATTTTAGATTTACAGACCCCATTTTGTTATTCTCAGTACTGATTTGAAACCCTAACCTTGGTAATGAGTTAGAACTCTAGTCACTATACTGAAGCTTTCGTTAAGAGTAAAGAAGTTGAAAACATGCTCTTTAACCCTTTCGTTACTCTATTTATTTTGCGATTCTCTGTGTTTCTTTCAATTACTTTAAATAGAACAAAGAATTTAGTAAAATAATTTCATTATCATTAAGCTAGTTTTAGGAACATAAATTGTGACTAAGGTTTAGTGGAAGGTTTTAATTCAAAACTTATGAAAACAAGACATTTGTACTACAGAGCCAGAGCCAGTTTTGGCCAGGTGGATATCAAAAGAGCTAAGAATTGTTTCTCTATTATATATTTTAACCCTTTCGTTACTGTATTTATTTTGAGATGTTCTGTGTTCCTTTCAATTACTTTAAATATAACAAAGAATTTAGTCAAATAACTTAGATATCATTCAGTTAGTGTTAGGAACATAAATTGTGACTAAGGTTTGGTGGAAGATTTTAATTCAAAACTTATGAAAACAAGACATTTGTACTCAGAGCCAGAGCCGGTTTCAACCGGGTTGGTAACGAAAGGGTTAACACTAGATTAGGGGTATGATATATACACAAGTAAGTATGGTAGCAACTGATTTGGTATTTGGAAATTTCCATCTCATTTTAGATTTATTGACCCCATTTTGCTATTCTCAGTACTGATTTGAAACCCTAACCTTGGTAATGAGTTACAACTCTAGTCACTATACTGAAGCTTTTGTTAAGAGTAAAGAAGTTGAAAACATACCCTTTAACTCACAATATTTATTATTGTCCGCTACATACTGTTATATATCTTCATAAGCTTCTTCTCTTAAATCCTTTAATGTTTAGTTCAGGATTGTGGATTGGCAGAAGCGTTAAAACACTGAGAAAAGTACTTTGCAATATTTCTTCTGACCCTTTGTATTCTAAGTTCAAATCCTGTGAAGGTCGATGCTGCCTTTCATTCCTTCAGGGTTGATAAAATAAAGTAACAGTCAAGTACTGGGGGTTGCTAGCATTGATTAATCCCCTTCCTTCAAAATTACTGGTTTGGTGCCTAAATTACAAACAGTTGTTATTATTTATTATTATTATTATCATTATCATCATCATTATTGTTGTTGTTGTTATTATTAAGGCTGCAAGCTGGCAGAATCATTAGCATGTCAGGCAAAATGTTTAGTGGCATTTCGTCTGTCTTTATGTTCTGAGTTCAAATTCCTCCAAGGTTGACTCTGCTTTTCATCCTCTCAGGGATTGATAAAATAAGTACCCGTTGAACATTGGAGTCAAAGTAATCAACTTGCCCTGTCCCTTGATTTTGCTGACCTTGTGCCAAAATTTGAAACCTTCATTGTTGTTGTTATCATCATCATCATCATGTCTCAATCAGAAGGGCAGTGGGTTAGCAGAATTGTCAGTGTGTCTGTCAAATTGTCTTTGAGCATTTCTTCTTGCTCTTTTCCTTCGAAATCCTGCCTTAGTCAAGTTTTCCTTTTGTTCCTCCAAGGTTTATAAGATAAAGTATCACTCAACAGACACATTTGCCCAATCCCAGGCAAAATCCATACCTGGATTCAAATTACATTCATATGTGTCCATCGCAAATAGATGCAACCTCTTTAGTTCTTTTATTTTTGAAGTTTTTTTTTCTTTAAATCCTCTCCTTCAAACACTCATACATCAAAATCAGTAGGAGTGTCCATCATCATTTTTATTATATTATTATTATTATTATTATTATTATTATTATTATTATATAGTAAGACGGCAAGCTGGCAGAATCGTTAACATGACAGGTGAAATGCTTAGCGGTATTCCATCTGCTGCTACGTTCTGAGGTCAACTTTGCCTTTCGTCCTTTTGAGGTCAATTAAATAAATACCAGTTACACACTGGTATCAATGTAATCGACTTAATCCCTTCCCTCAAGCTACCCATGTGGCAAAAATTTGAAATCATCATTATTATTATTATTATTATTATAAAAGGCAGTGAGCTGGCAGAATCAGTAGCATGCTGGACAATATGCTTAGCAGCATTTCTTCCAGCTTAATGTCCTGAGTTCAAATTCAGCTGAGGTTAACTTTGCCTTTCATCTTTTCGTGATCAATGGAATAAGTACCTGTTAAATACTGGGGTTGAGGTAATCAACTAGCCTCCACCCCCTCCCTTCAGGCCTTGTACCTATAGTAGAAACAGTTATTATTACAATATCTCAATGTTTTGTATCTGATTAAGCTGTCAGGTTTAAGTATCTGTTGTGTTATCTTTGAAGGATTAAGGTCAGCGTAACGCATAATACCACTAGAAAGGCTTTAAGCACACCTTTTTTACTTGTTCCAGATCTTAAAATGAAAAGCATGCTCAACTATAAAAAAGGTTAGTGAATTTTATACATGAGAGGATCTGTCATTAGGACACATAAAAAAAATCTTAAGCCAATGATCTCAACTGCAAATTGTGTTACTTAGTGGGGTGATGGTTTTTCTTCCTTTTTTTTTTTTTTCGTCCTGGCTATATTTCTAACAAGTTCACAGCTGCTAACTGAAATTTAACCAATTTCCTCCACAAATGTGAAAGTAATTTCTCATATATATTCTGATATATTTTTGCTGGCTCCTTTTAGTGGATATTGCTTTTGCAGGGTTTGTTTGTGATTTTTTTCCACATTTTCTATTACCTAAATGTTTGATATTATTGAAAAACCTCTAAAAAGTCATCAAGCTACTAACTTGTTTTTGGTCACAAATCTCCAACTAATATTTGGTATCGGCACCAGATTCTTTGGCTATTGAAGCTTTTTTTTTCTTTTTCTTTTCTTTTTATTTCTTTGTGGTTCACGGCTAACACACAACTTCACAGATACCAAACTAATTTATATTTTAATACTTGATTTCTATGAGAATTAAAACTTTATATCTTTCACTTGTCTGATTACTTCAAACCACTTTATCCTCATCTAGAGACCATCTACAAAACTCATCATTATTTAACGTCCGCTTTCCATACTAGCATGGGTTGGACGGTTTTGACTGAGGGCTGGCAAACCAGATGGCTGCACCAGGTACCAATCTTGATCTGGCAGTTTCTACAGCTTGATGCCCTTTCTAACGCCAACCACTCCGAGAGTGTAGTGGGTGCTTTTACGTACCACCGGCATGGGGCCAGTCAGGTGGTACTAGCAACGACCTCACTCAAGTCTTTTTACACATGCCACCGGCACAGGTACCAGTAAGGCGACACTGGTAACGGTCATGCTCGAATGGTGCCTTTTACGTGCCACTGACACGGAGGCCAGTTAGCCACTTTGGCAATGATCATGCTCGGATGGTGTTCTTAGCACCCTGCTAGCATGAGCACAAGTGCCAGTAAGGCGACGCTGATAACGATCACACCTGAATGGTGCCTTTTATGTGCCACTGGCACAGAAGCCGGTTAGCCGCTCTGTCAACGATCACACTCGTATGGTGCTCTCTGCACCCCCAAGGTGCACACACACTTATTGACCAACACTGAGACTCATTAGTGACATTCCATCACATTTACTCCAACACTAAATCATTTCATTACTATTTTTTCCAATTAATCTAGACATGAACACAGGCGTGGCTATGTGGTAAGAAGTCACACTGAATCTCCCGGAAAATTATGTTATGGGTACGCATATCTGTGGATTGCCCAGCCACTTGCACATTAATTTCACGAGTTGGCTGTTCTGTTGATCAGATTGGCTGGAACCATCATCAGCATAACTGATGGAGCACCAGTTAATTTCTCCATGTGTATAAAAGGGAAAGGGTTTTATCAATTGTGTTCAATTTATATATTATAATCTATCTCTTTCACACTATTTATGCGAATATTTCTGTGCATGTGTACTTGTGTGTATTATGTTTGCCTCCAGTGCTGAAAGCTATTGTCAAAAACAGGGTCAACCATGCCAAATCAGCAGCATTCAAACAGCTGCACCAATTTTCTCATTCCAAGACCTCCTTTCTGGTACATCAGAGAAAAGACTAAATTTAATCTGTCCTGACTGCTGATAATATTATATACCAGCAGGGTGGTGAGCTGGCAGAATCGTTAGCACACCGGGCGAAATGCTTACCGATATTTTGTCTGCTGCTACGTACTGAGTTCAAATTTCGCCAAGGTCGACTTAGCCTTTCATCTTTTCGGGGTCGATAAATTAAGTACCAGTTGCGTACTGGGGTCGATGTAATCGACTTAATCCGTTTGTCTGTCCTTGTTTGTCCCCTCTGTGTTTAGCCCCCTGTGGGCAGTAAAGAAATAAATATTATATACCAGCTACCTATCAGATTTGAAACTTGAATGCTGGACCTGTGTGTCTCTCTAGAATGTTCAGTTACCTACTCTTATGTCACAGGTTTCACCATCATTTAATGTCTGTCTTCTATGCCATCATGGGTTACACGGTTTGACAAGAGCTGGCAAGCCAGAGTGTTGTACCAAGCTCCAATTGTCTGTTTTGGCACAGTTTCTATTGCTGGATGCCCTTCCTAAAACCAACCACTTCACAGAGTATACTGGCTCCTTTTTTATGTGGTACCAGCACAGGTGCTTTTTCAGTGGTGTTGGCACAAGTACTTTTTATCCGGTGCCACCATGGGTGTTTTTTACATTTGTTCAGCATTAAATAAAAGAAACATCATATCAGGAATAGTCACAATTCTATAACATTTTTTCTTTAACATTTCCGGTTTTTGGTGCCATAATTAAAGGTGAAGGGAGAATGGTTTTTTTTTGTGTTGTGTTTTTGATTATTTTTTGTGATTTTTGTTTTAAGAGTTGTATTTAAATTTTTTTTTTTTTCCTTTGAAATTAATATAAAATAATCGCCTGCTGGCACTACTAATACTACTACTACTACTGGTGTTGTTATAGTTTAACCAGCTTCAACTATTTCCCTTGTGAAGTTTTTTAATGTTTATTCTCTGTTGTCCATTGTAGGTAATGTTGTCACAAGAGAAGTTCTTAGAAAATGTACCAACATCGAATGTTTAATTCTCCTTGATCTCCAACAACAGATACCACCAGCCTTTTGATATACAACACAATCGAAATTTGGATTCTTTGCATTCTAGGAATGAGCCTTTGCTGTTTATAGTCAAACCTACAATCATCATTGTCATCATCATCACATTAAATATGCTACTATTATTATTATTACTACTACTACTACTGTAGCGAGCTGGCAGAATTGTTATTGTGTTGGATGAAATACTTACAGCATTTCTCCCGGCTCCCTACATTTTTTAGTTCAAATATCGCCCAGATCACCTTTACCTTTCATCCCTTCAGGGTTGATAAAATAGGTACCAGTAAAGTACTGAGGTCTACGCAATTAAGTAGCTCCCACCTGCAAAATTTGAGGCTTTGTGCCTAAAGTAGGAAGGATTATTTTTTTTTTTTTTTCTACTGTTACTACTTCTACAACTGGTTATGCTACCAATTTTGTTTTTAGATACCATTCTTTCCAGTCCCTGAATTTTCTACTTAGATTTTTAGCACACACACCCCCCCCCCCCCCCTTTTTTTTTTACCTTTTAGTCATTCTGATTTAATTCTTATCAATACACCTGAACAAGTTCTGGAAGATAGCTTTATTATCTGTTTTACCAAAGCTAAACTGCCCTTCTCCTTACTTTAAATTATCCTCCTTAAAAACTTGCAGTTTGAGAGCAGGATCTGTAAAGTAGGGTAATTACCGTTTTCTTTTAATTAATTTCATTTATCATGTTTCTACCCACCTAATGCTCTATTTTTTCATATTGAAACTATTTACTTAGTTTCATGTTTCTTGTGTGATATCAAAAATATATAAATATTTGATATTTAATTATCATTTATTTCTCTACTCTTCTCCTGCTCTTTTAGCTTTCAGTTCTAATAAGTTTCTCATACCATAAATTTGTGGTTCTGTTTTATTTCTCTCAGTATCTCATATTCTTTATTTCTCTGAAGAAGAAAATTATTTAAAAAATAACCCACAAAAACGATGGGAAATTTTTATATAAAATGTAAATGTTTTTAATGTTGGATTAGCATAAACCAACAGACAAACAAAATTTTTATTTATAACTTCATTGTCATTTAAAAATCTGACAATATAATAACTAAATTTCAATGTCTTTCTGAATAGAATTTTTTTTTTCTTCAACAATCAGGCGTACTCAATACATTGCAAAGATGCATTTTATGATGATAATTTACAAATATTTCTATGGTAATTTCTACACAAAGATTTACACCATGATTTCATCGAAAGAGAATTATTTTCATACATTCATTTCTTAATACAATAGTCTGAATAGGTTTGCTGTATATCATTTGTAAAATAAATATTTCTAAAGGTAAATGTTTTCATCCGACTATGACTGACATCTACTGCTCTACATATATATATATATATATTATATATATATATATACACACACACATACATACATACATACATGCACACAGTTTCACTCCCTCATCACTGGCAAACAAGTCATTCATTTCTAGCTTTTTTTTTAAATAAAATTTGAGGCATTCGAGTCTTAATTCTTCTCCTTTGCTCCCTTATGTTATTATCATCATCATCATTATTATTTTTATTTTTATTATTATTATTATTATTATTATTATTATTATTATTATTCCCCAGTAAGTAAAGAAAAAAAGATCAACAAAACAAAATCCTCGGTTACCCTTTCATTTAAAAACAAAAAAGATATCAAATATCAAAAAGAAAGCAACGAACACATTCATAGATGTCTGTTAGTGCCTATGAAACCAGTTGTCTGATGATCTGCTTGGATCTCTCGTATTCATGTAGTTCAAATATGTTTTTTTATTTTCCTTTCAAATACTGGTCATAGTATACAGAGCAGGCTTGATTCAGAATAACAAACACACAAACTTGTAAGAGCAACTTACAAGTAAACCCCTTGATTCCTGATTCATTTCATACGTACCCCTAATACCCCCCCCACACACACACACCTTTTTTTTTTAATCATTGTCTTTTCTTAAAGTTCATTCAACAGTTGTCTTCCATATTTGCTGCACTGTATATCTTCATGTATTGTTTATAATGTAATAATGTCTATATTTTTAAGTTTGGTGAATATCAGTTCTTGGTCGCCAGTGATATATGAAAATTCTGTATTGGACACAAGTTCTGTTGCCATTTTCCTCCTATCGTCTTATCTCTCCTCCTCCTCCTCCTCATCATCATCATCATCATTTGATGTCCCCGTTTCCATATTTGCATGGGTCAGACAGAATTTACTACTGAGGCAGATTTTCTCCCGCTGGATGCCCTTCCTGTCACCAACCTTCACTTGTTTCCTAGTAAGGTAGTATTACCCTGTGACCAGACATGTGGTTCACAGAAGACTGGAAACAAACAGCATTGTCTGTGTGACGATAATGCTGATTTACAGCCATCATGTGATGTCAAGACAAGGCTACACACACACATGTGCATGTGCATGGGCAGTGGACTTCTTCCAGTATCCTTCTCTCAAATCTACTCGCAAGGCTCTGGTCAGCCTCTGGCAATAGTAGAAAATACTTGCCCAAGGTACTGTATAGTGGAACTGAACCTGAGACTACATGGTTGAGCAGCAAGCTTCTTACTCATACAGCCACCGCTGCCCTTATTTATATAATAGTTTTAAACATAAATTTATGAAGCATTTCAGCATCTGTCGTATATTCCAACCTTAGGTCACTATCTATAAATGAATAAGGCTTTAGTTTTTTAAAAAAGTCATAATTTACTTTGTTACAGTAGTAAATAATTTGAGTTACATAAGTTACATTATATTTCTACTTGTCCCCTTTCTGTAATTTGAGACTGTTCCCTGAAACATCTTCACCACCATTGATTCTTTTCCAATTGGGATAACCATGTATCTCTCTACAGCAAGAAAACCTCTTTCTGTCCTTCTGTCATACTTTAGCTTCTCAGCACCTGGCATAGAACCACCTCTCTCAATATCACCACCAGCCCCTCAGTTGAAGGGGGTCTTGTCTTGCAAGTTACTTGGTCACCTCACTAGTGCTGGTGCCATGCAAAAAGCACAGTACACTCTGTAAAGTGGTTGGTGACAGGAAGAGCATCCCAGCCATAGAAATCTTGCTAAAACATACACTGGAGCTTGGTGCAGTCCTCTCGCTTGCCAGCTCCTGTCAACCCCTCAACCCAGACCAACAGATGTTCAATGATGGTGATAATGATATTACCCTTCGTTATTTCACTAAAACAACTAGTATTTATTAATAATGTATTAATAACTTCTGAATTTGTGTTGTCTGACCACAGTTTTGGTTGGTTTAATATAATTTCTCTGCTCTAATTTCTCCCTAAAAATCTTTGTCCCAGTTTCTCTCAGCATCAGTTTTAGTATTTTTGAAAGCAATCACATCAGGAACTCTACCTTTAAACCTAAATCATTCATTTATGTCGTGATTCAGTCATCTTAGAGATTAAGACGATGAGGTGATGGTGAGATGCTAGCTAGTAGGTTTGTTGATCGAGTTTAATTTTAAGTGATTACATTTCACCCCCAGATCATTGTGTAGGTCACATACTTCTGACAGACTTGCTAGCAATAAGCAAGATATGCTGTGGTGGGTCTTATCCAGAATTTCAAGGCATTAAACACTAGTTTTTTTTTAATGGACTTTGTGAAACCTGTTGATAAACCTAGTTTTTCACAGAATCTTTTACCTCCGATCTTTTGAAGTCAGCATTCCAAGCTAACACAATCCTTATTGCCCATAAAATGCGCTTGTGTTGAGTGTAGAAAAACTATATCTCTAAGATTACTACTTAATGATGAAGAGAGGGAACTGAAGTCCAGTGTTCTTGTTCATGATAAGACACAGCATTATTTATATTTTAGTCCATGGACTGATATCTGGATAGTTCTGCCAGTAGTTAATAAATAGTAATTATTACAGTTAATCAAAAAAATCATTGCAATTGTATTCAGTTCTTATATATATATATATATATATAGAGAGAGAGAGAGAGAGACAGTTTAATATTAAACTGAAAATTTACTCAATACTATATTGTAGAGTACATTTTCATTAAACTTTTACAAGAAGAGGGTGATTGTGACTTCGAAGTATTCGACCTGCTAACCTTTGCTGGACAGTCCAAAAAAAGGCTAGCAGATGAAGCTTTCAAGTCATTGTCACCTCTTGTCCTGCAAAAGTTGAATAAATATACATGCATACATACATATATATGTATGTGTGTGTGTGAGATAGAGAGACTCACACCCTAGCAAATTTATTGTACCCCCAGTCGAAGAGGAAGTGAGTTCAATATGTCTTTGCTGCAGAGCTGCTTCATTTTCCTTTTATCTCTGAATCCAGGACATTTTTTTTAAATAATACCAAGCTGTTCCATTAAACAAAAACTGAGTATGTAAATAATTTACCGTAAATCCTTGAGTATAATCCGCATTTTTTCCCCAAAATTTAAAAGTCAAAATCCCTAGTGCATATTATACACGAGGTTAAGAATGAAAATTATTTTCTAAGCAATGTTCGAGTCTCAGTATGCTGTCCGACAATGTTTATTCAGACGCATTTTGTGATGTCAGACGCGAAAATACCTTAAGCTAAGCCAGAAAGCAATGAAGTCATAAAAGAATCACCCATAACTTGCAATAAGCAACATTTATTAAACGTTATTACTGTTATTTCTTTATTTTCTGCAAACAAAATGCCCAAAAAAGCTACACGTTTGCATTATGTTATATATACAATTATAATAAAGGACATTACCTTATACATTTTTACAAATTAAGGACGTTTATATATACCTCCTTGACTCAAGTTAGTGAAGGGGTGTGTATTATACACAAGGTTTAGGTTTTTTAGAGGCACAGCCCCCTAAAAATCCCCTGTGTATTATACTCAAGAGCGGACTATACTCGAGGATTTACGGTACACCAATGATAAATAAATATATAGATGTAAACCTGTGTAATGACGTACACATTAATGTTTGTAACAAATATGTAAATAGTATATTTTCCATACTGTCTGCCTGTAGCTTTCAATGACTGATTCACCACAAGTTGTCTTCCTTTCTTCGAATATGTGAGTGCTGTGTGTTTGTGTGTGTAACTTTGTGGATAAAGTATCCTGTGTTAGTGTAGATTTATTATAGAGATAACAAGATTTCACTGGTTCATGGCTCTATAGTAGTCATATATATTATATACTGTTTGTATTGAGTGTATATGTATATACATTGTTCTTCCTAATGATTATTTCTGATAAAAACCTTTCTACACACACATCTTTCTATAATATACGTTTGTGTGTTTCTGTGTTTGTATGTATATATGTGTGTATGTATATATATATATATATATATAAATATAGTCTACATATTTGTGTGTCAGTGTGTCCCTCTCCTATATATATATATATATATATGTACACACACGCATGCATGCATACACACACACTGATTTGTGTGCATGCGTACTCATTCATATTCCTATATGGTTGAAAAAAAACATAATTATAATAATACAACTAATTTTGTTCTTTGACAAAACTGATCACCATTTCTATTTTTCTCATGTATATATAAATTTCCAAAATGAATCCAAGAAGCTAGGCTTTCTATAGCATTGTAATACTTCCCAAGTGCCTTCCAGTAAAGAGAAAAGCTCTCAGCTTTGCTTTTATCCTCTTCCCTGACTCTGTGCAACAAAATTCATCACATCTACACATTTGTCTAGTGGTATATTCTGTGTGTGATTTCTTAAAAGAAGCAGATAGATATTTAAGTGTGCTGGTGGAATATTTGGACTTTTTTTTTTTTAATTTATGTAATGATTGTTGAACTTTTCTTTTAGAAATGAAGAAAAATATTACATATAAACATGTATGTATAAATGTTTGTGTGTGTGTGTGTGTATATATATATATATATATATATATGAAAAAATGTTTATATTTTAAGGTAGTTTATACCTATTTGGTTTGTCTTCATTGCTGATTGTTCAATATCATGTTATTTTCTTCAGATTACCTGGTTTTCTTTTTTGCCTCTTGTTTCTTTCCCACCAAAATATAGTGTATACATGTGTGTGTAAACTATAACAAGGTTTCTTCATAACAAGAGAAAATCATTACTGTCTAAGCATAGAAAGAGAACGCAATTTTAATTTCATAAGTTTCCCTTATAAAACAATTTAAATGAATCTGTAATTGACTTGAAAAATACCTGTGGTTTTTTGTGGGGTTGTTAATATTTTATTTTAATTTTAGATATTTGGTGTGCTGAAATATAAATAAATCTCTTGTGGTATAGTCCCCAAGCAGGCCTTGGATTCATACCAGAAAGGATTAAGAAATTCAGTCAGGATTATCTTCTTATGCTGTGAATAGTTGACTGTAATTTGTACAAAACTCAGGAACCTGTATAATATCACAGGAATTATATAAAACAAGTCACTCTGATTCATTTTCCTATTTAGATTTCTTATTAATTAATTTACAAATGATACCTCTACGTATAGCTATGTGTATGTATTCATTGTAAATATGCAGGTAGGTGTTTGTGTTGATTTTCTTATAATTTCAAGTTGATAGTTTAGGCAGTAAGCTTAGGTTGTTTGTTGTAGCCTCATTTGAGCTAAATCCAAAGACATATAAATGCAATGTGATACACACACACACACACACACTGCTGATATCAAACATTGAGAATGAGTGCTCAACACAGCATTAGTGGATAAATATTCTTTATTTTTAGTTTAACAAGCAACCAATTGTTTCATGTGAAGAGATCTTCACAATTGTTCAAGTATGTCACATGGAAGTGTTAGTACTCATCTCCATGTGGCACACTTGAACAATTGTGAAGCTCTGTTTGCATGAAACCATTGGTTGCCTTGTTAACCCACAAATGAAATATATATATATATATATATATATATATATATATATATATATATATATATATATATATATGAAATATTACTAGAGGTAGATAAAACATGTAAATATTATGATAAAAACACCCTTGGATGAAAAAAGTCAAAGGCTTTTTGTGGGACATGAACCTACATCTTCTGTAAAATTATTTATCCTTAGGGTTTCCAACACAATATTCTACACAGTACTATTTATAGCTTTTCTACTTTGAGTTCCACTATAAAACACAATAGATTTCTCTTGAAGTTTCTAAATTCTTATGATGTAACTGATTTATAGTTTACTTTTCCCTTAAGGCCAGATCAACAAAAGAAAAGTATTCCATTCAGTGAGAGCCTGAACATTGCTTGGAGATGCAAGGTGTGTTATTAAAGCTTGCCTGGACAATGCATGAAACATCTCCAATGCATGAAACTGTTGGTAGCTCGTAACTGTATACTGTGTACATTAAATTATATGTATGTGTGTGTGTATGTGGATGGATGGGGGAATGTGCTGTGTGCCTAAATTTGTGAATAACCGAACACTTTAGATGTGAATTAACTGTATGCGAGTGTACAAAAAAGAGTTGTGTACAAAATAAAGTCCATATCAAGATGACTTAGACTGACACCTTTACTCTCTCACACAAACACACACACACATACATTCAACACATGTGTATCTGTAATCACATTATTTACTCCCCATCATTTCATACATTTTTTGAAAAAATCTTTAAAATTAACAAAGAGTTGGGAAGTACCATCATGGAACTAGTTTTTTTTTTTTTTGTTGCTGTTGTTTGTTTGTTTGTTTTTTCTCTTCATTAACCACTTTGGTGTCCATCTGTCTCCTTACCATTCTCCCATGTGACATTATCGTTCCAATAATGACTGCCAAATAGCATTTAGATTTCTCCCTGTTTCAGAACTTCCATTTCTTATCTGCTGCTACCACAAAACTCTAAACCAATGACTCTTGTTTCAGATTCTAACGTTTGACATTTTTTCCTCTTGTTTGCCTGTCTTCTCTCCCCCTCACCCCCATCCATTCATTTTCTTCCATTTTTCTTTTTCTTTTCTAACGTCTTTCATTTCTTCTCATACACCTTCTCTCTCCTTATATTATAACCCTTCATTTTTATCTTATAGTCTCTCCCATTTCGTTACACAAACAACTGCCCTGGAGGCATACTGATGAAAGATAAAGTCTTTCTTTGGTTCTGTTTTTAATGGCACTGGATTGCTGGAATTTCTCTTTTTTTTCTTTTTTTTTAATAAAAAAAAAATGCATATATAATTAAAACAAGGAACTGTTTTGCATGAGTGTGTGTATAAATATATATGTATATATGTACACATACAAACATGCACTTATATATATATACAAATATTTTATAGTTCATCTGTGGTTTTGCAGGACTTATGAGGTAAAACAAAACTGATAAAGTAAAACAAACAGCCAGATAATTCTGGCTCAAGAAAAAAAAAACCAAAAGTAAAAGATGAACCCTTATATTCTGGAAGTTTTTTCATGAGGCATGTTACAAATCCTAAGAGAAAGACATTTTATATTAAACAATATCAATAGAAACATTTTAATTATTAATTTTTTTTTAATGACAAATATTGTATTAGTTTTTGACTATAGTAAAGTTTTAATTGAATTTATTTATTTCAAGTTTTTATTGTTTCTTTCTTTTAATTTCATCGTCTTTATTTGATTTTTTTTTTTTCTATTTTCTTAAATTTTGTGCATGTCAAGTTAGAATAAAGCTTTAGTTATTAAAAACAACCTGGAGTATCTTCTTGTCATCGATGTAATTCCAATTGTTTCTCTATTGTATTATGATGAAGCGGTGGTAAGTCCTTAACCTTTAAATGGCAAGTATGAATCGATACCTCAGCATCTACTTCATCAGATGTGCCAGAACGGAAGCAGTCCTCATTAATGGCAGAATTCAAATTACAAACGGAAGATTTATACAGCGGTGATAAAAAAATTTTTCACCTTCCTTGATCATCATATGATGATGATGATGCTTTAGATAAAAAAAAAAACATTCGAGCAAGGTCGTTGTCAGTGCCGCTGGACTGGCTCCTGTGCAGGTGGCACGTAAAAGCACCATTTGAGCGTGGCCGTTGCCAGTACCGCCTGACTGGCCTTCTTGCTGGTGGCACGTAAAAGCACCCACTACACTCTCAGAGTGGTTGACGTTAGGAAGGGCATCCAGCTGTAGAAACTCTGCCAGATCAGATTGGAGTCTGGTGCAGCCATCTGGTTCGCCAGGCCTCAGTCAAATCATGCAACCCATGCTAGCATGGAAAGCGGACGTTAAATGATGATGATGATGTCTGGAAGCAAAAAGAAAGTAAATATTGTACAACAGTTTTCTGATAATAAGTTTGTAAATTTTATTGGGCTAACAATTATCATAGTTTTTGTGCTTATTTAAAGTGAAAATAGGTATAAAAATTATCATCATTTAACATGTTTTTCATATTGGTATGGGATTTGATGGTTTGACAGAATCCAGTGAGTCACAATTGAGTTCCAGTGTTGACTTTGGCATGGTTTCTACAGCTTGATGATGTTCCTAATGCCAAGCACTTTACAATGTATATTGAGTGCTTTGTTTCGTGCTACTGGCACCAGTGAGGTTGTCAAAGTAACTTGCTGGACACGAAAGAGTCCCCTCAACTATTTATGTGGTGGGTGTAGGTGGCTTTAAGCCAGATGCTGAGAGGCTAAAGTACAATAGAAGAACAAGCACAAGTGCCTCACTATAAAATAAGTACCAGTTGAGCACTGGGGTTGGTGTAATCGACTTGGCCCTACCCCAACCTGAGTTTCAAACCAATATATTAGCGTAAGTTTTTGACTTGGTGCAGACCAGTCTGTTTCATTTTATGAGCTATGTGGCTATGTGATTAAGAATATATATATATATGGTTAGGATTCCTGGCTTTCACCCAGGCAGCCCAGGTTCAATTCCCGGCCTGGGAGCACATGCTTTGTAGGCACAGGAATGGCTGTGTGGTAAGTAGTTTGCTTTCCAACCACATGGTTCCGGATTCAACTGGTTCTTATTTTATCGACTTCGGTAAGATGAAAGGCAAAGTTGACCTCGGTGGAATTTCAAATCAGAATGTAAAGAGGGACGAAGTACCTATTTCTATTCCTTTACTACCCACAAGGGGCTAAACACAGAGAGGACAGACAAATGGATTAAGTCGATTATATCGACCCCAGTGCGTAACTGGTACTTAATTTATCAACCCCGAAAGGATGAAAGACAAAGTCGACCACGGCAGAATTTGAACTCAGAATGTAACGGCAGACGAAATAATGCTAAGCATTTTGCCCTGCATGCTAACGGTTCTGCCAGCTCACCGCCTTAGATAGATAAATATTAATAAACTATACAGCTATACGGTATAGATTTCCTACAAAAATTAATGATCGAAGCGATACACATAACATAAGGCTAATATAAACACAAACACAACTTATATTTGACAAACAGGATATGCGTGTAACTGATGATTTGTAACTCTAGTAGCTTGAATATGTGCCGGATAATAAGAAACAGTCAATTCTGGTTGTGAAAGCTGTACAAGTGACAAAAAAAAAAGATACAATACAGAAAACAATATGTCCTGATGATACCGAAATAAACAGGGGAAAATTGTTCCAACAGCACACACACACACACGCACACTGAATCAGGCTCCAGTCTGATTTGGCTTGGTTTCTACGGCTGGATGTCCTTCCTAACACCAACCACTCCAAGAGTGTAATGGGTGCATTTTTTACGTGTCACCAACATGGGTGCAATTTACATAACACCAGCGAGCTGGCAGAATCGTTAGCACACCAGGCAAAATGCATAGCGGTAATTCGTCTGCCGCTACGTTCTGAGTTCAAATTTCGCCGAGGTCAACTTTGCCTTTCATCCTTTCGGGGTCGATAAATTAAGTACCAGTTACGCACTGGGGTCGGTGTAATTGACTTAATCCGTTTGTCTGTCCTCTCTGTGTTTAGCTCCTTGTGGGTAGTAAAGAAATAGGTATTTCGTCTGCCGTTATGTTCTGAGTTCAAATTCCGCCGAGGTCGAATTCACCTTTCATCCTTTCGGGGTCGATTAAATAAGTACCAGTTAATCAACTTAATCCTTTTGTCTGTCCTTGTTTGACCCCTCTATGTTTAGCCCCCTGCGGGCAGTAAAGAAATACGGTTTTATTTAGTTTAACAAATCTTCTTAAGCACAGCATGTTGCAAACAGTCTCGGTCTCTTGTCATCACCTCCGTGACGCATATATATATATAATCAGACTCCAATGAGGCTGGTGTTGTTCTGTGTCGGCAAGGCTTATATAAATGTGGTAAAATGGATGAAAAGAGTACAGGGAACTCGACGTGAGGAGAGGAAAATCCAATGTCTCAGACAAAGTCCTCTTTGAAGGGTAAAGATGAATGCTGAAAGATTAATGAGGGACAGCTCAAAGAACCTTTTTCATTTTTTGTGAACTTATAGACAACTAATCGATATATATATTAGTTCAGCAACAATTTAGATTCAAATGAATATGGCACTTAATTTTGATGCACCAGAATTTTTTATGGTGTTACCCATAAAAATATGCGGGGTGATTATAATCAAAAATAAGCAACAAGAATGAATTCGGTAATTTAGTACAATTGTTTCATACTACAACATTTTATTAAAAGCTGTAAATATTACAGCAGATTTAAGATGTTATTAATTGATCTGAGAACTTTATATTATTGGAAAACCTATATAAAATTAGCTGAAGATTACTTGGCATCTTAAATCTGGTGTAATATTTACAGCTTTTAATAAAATGTTGTAGTATGAAACAATTGTACTAAATTACCGGATTCATTCTTGTTGCTTATTTTTTATATATATATATATATACGTACAAACACACGAGGGGCTTCTTTCAGTTTCCGTCTACAAAATTCACTCGCAAGCAGCGCCGCTGGATTAACCATAATGCAAAATAAGCACGTACTTAGGGCATCGAATGAAGAGTGAGTCATCACAGAAATAGTAAATGGTTTACAGCACAAAAGAAATCACTAAATTTGCTTAAATCTTATATGAAGTAACCAGAAATATAATTTCGAAGTGTTCATGGTGTCGCAATGAAGATGTGATCAAAGACTGCAATTAAAAAGAATGAGAAAATTTGGAAGTATACAAGAATAAAACATTATTTTCCATCTTACTGTTAGATTCGTTTTATTTTGAAAAATAAAAATTTTAGGTGCTGGAGTGGCTGTGTGGTAAGTAGGTTGCTTACCAACCACATGGTCCCGTGTTCAGTCCCACTGCGTGGCACCTTGGGCAAGTGACTTCTACTATAGCCGTGTGAGTGGATTTGGTTGACGGAAACTGGAAGGAGCCCGTCGTATATGTGTATATATGCGTATATGTTTGTGTGTCTGTTTGTCCCCCCCCCCCAGCATCGCCTGACAGCCGATGCTGGTGTGTTTACATCCCCATAATGTAGCGGTTCGGTAAAAGACCGATAGAATAAGTACTAGGCTTACAAAGAATAAGCTCTGGGGTCGATTTGCTCGACTATAAAGGCGATGCTGCAGCATGGCCGCAGTCAAATGACTGAAACAAGTAAAAGAGTAAAGAGTATGGTTTATTATTGTTTATATTTTGAATTCTATATATACGGGGGCACCAAAATATTTAAAGTGCTTACGATGTCTATGGGTCTTAATTCAGCCCTGTTCGCAAGGTATTAGTTGAAGGAGTAGAGGACACTTGGTTGTGGCGTCACGCAATGAGATTGAACTGGACACCAAGTGGTTGCAAAACAAGTTTCTTTACCACAGAATCATGTGGAATATGTTTAGCTTATTTTCTTCCAAATTGGTTGCAATGTAAAATGTTGAGGCCATGAAAAATTATACAAAAGCCTAAAAAATCATTAGATTTTATCAAGATGTTTGTTCAGTTCTTCCCGTTTTTTTTTATCTTGTTTAACACCACCACCCACCCCACCCCACCCTATCGGTTTTGTTAATTCAGTCTCATTATCTTGATTAATCGATTTGCAGAGGAAACTCTTAAACAAGGGACGTAATTACTGCTGTACTTCTGTTAGCGATGGGAGATAACTGCTGTTCGCCGCCGATCGCTGAGTCTCATCCCGAGTCAGCCCTAATCAAGCAGATGAGCAAAGACATTCCATTTGTGACTACCCCATTCTTTTCTAGAGCTAGAACTACATTGTTCAGAGTATCTTTTACTTTTGTAAGATGGTGGGGTGTGATTTGAGAGAGATTTAGTGGTTATTTCTAACATTACGATCGACTTGTTTATTAGACTATGGCCCGCGTATTTCGTTTTTATTTCAAAGAGAAGCTGAACTTTACTTAAATATTAGTTTTTTTTTTTGTATTTCGACCTTAGTGTTTCCTTCAATAACATACATACGCTTGTCTAGTTTTATTTTCATCTGATTATCAAGACAAATCGTGGCACTCCGTCGGTTACGACAACGAGGTGGCTGAGCGTTCCACAGACACGTGCACCCTTAACGTAGTTCTCGGGGAGATTCAGCGTGACACAGAGTGTGGCAAGGTTAGCCCTTTGAAATACAAGTACAACAGGAAGGAAGAGTACAGCAGGGTTCACCACCACCCCTTGCCGTGACTCGTGGAGCTTTAGGAATTTTCGCTCAATAAACACTTAAGACGCCTGGTCTGGGAATCGAAACCGCGAGTCCGCTGCCCTAACCACTGGGTCATTGTGCCTCCACATCAAGTCAAATATAGAGTTTGCATTAAGTCTCAGCGGTGGCTGGTCTGCTTGTTTTTTAAACGGCGGTGCATCAGCATGGCCGCAGCTCTGAACTGAAACAAGAAAAACGTAAAACGATATTAGGCAATTTTTTTTTTTTGTATAATCTATTGCATGGCATTTCCAAAGTCCCCCACCGTACACGCACTCAACACTGGAAGAATTATCAGTTTTACTTTATTTTACAAAGAAAACAGTAAATTTTGAAAAAGAATAAACAAAACAAACTGTAAGGAAATATAGTAAAAACGGAACCCGATGGAAATCAAACTAAAAGCATGAACTTGCCCTCAATTGTTGAGCTTCACCTCGTTGGGGCTAGAGCGTGTTGGAGAGGAGAAAATGTTTGCTACCAAAGCAAAGTGAACAGCATAAAGGAAGCAGGGAAGAGATAGAGGAGCATTTATGTAAACCCAGAGCCGGAAACATTTGGGCAACGCTGCCTGAGCTCAGGATACCGAAGTGAACTTTACATTGACCGGCCTTTCCAGTTTCTCAAAAATTAGATTGTCGACGAAATACAGAGACGGCAATAATATGAATAAAGGGCAACTCTCAGAACATTAAACTAACTTTAGAGATACACAAAACAATCTCTAAGAATATAAAAGCCAAGATAGCGCTCAATTACATTAATGTTTTTGAGTAATTGCTTGAACGTAGATATCTTAGAAAGATCAGTTCGGAAGCAAGATTGGAAATTGGGATGTAGTGGAGATCCGGATTATGTGGGATAATTAAATAAAAACATTAATGCGCCCTTTTAGAGCGTAGCCAGGCTCGTAGGCCCGGTTTCAATGGCGTATGTGTTCCCCAGTTGGACGGGACGCCAGTCCATGGCAGCGTTACTCATTTTTGCCAGCTGAGTGGACTGGAGCAAGTGTTTTGCTCAAGAACACAACGCGTCGCCCGGTCTAGGAATCGAAACCACAAGCTTACGATCATGATGCTGACACCCTAACCACTAAGCCACGCGCCTCCACAATGTGCGATAATAAAATCTGTTAGATGTTCCCGGGTGCTGTTCAGTTACTTCTACACGCAGCCTTAGAAACATATTTCCATTCATTAACTCAACCAGCTTCCACAATAGCCAACAATAACAACACTCTCACACGACATAAGTAACACGATAAAATAAAAAAGACGTTAATAGTACTGAGAGATCAGCTGTCGTCATTGGACTGATTCGCGCTGAATCTGTTATTAAAATATAAGTTGAAGAAGATAAGTAACTGGTAATTTTACAATTGAAAGGAAGTAACTCAATACATTAAATTACGCCATCTTAAGACGTAAGACAAATTATTTTACATAAAATATCACAGAATTCTAGAAAAGTTCGCTGCAGGAAAATTAGTCTCAGGAAGTTTGGCCGTAGGAAAGTTCGCCGCAAGACAACGATGAGTTGCCTCCCTTGGTACATAATTGCTTCAACCAATAAGAAGCGTTGTAAAAGCAATTGGATTTAGTTAAAGTTCATTCGCGAAATCAACCTTCTTTAATTTTGCTCAGATTGTCTTCAATTTTGGAGGGATCTGTTTGCTACCAAAGAAAAGGGAATATCATAAAGGAAGCAGGGAAGAGATAGAGGAGCAGATTTTTTAATTAATTTTTTTAAAACTAAACAGTTTGAAACTTAGAATACTGGTAGAATTTCTCACGTAGGACACGGGCTACTCTTAACGTTTTTTTATTATTTATTTTTATATGCATCTCTGCCTGAACTGTGTATGTACTGCCATGAAACTTTACAACGCATTTCAAAGTTTAATATTCCGCATTAAAATTAATTTAATCTTTATCCGGTTGTATTGTTTTTTTTTCCTTTTGCTTACATCGTATACATGCTTCGTTATGGGTTAGATTGAGGTTAGAGCTACGGTTCAGAATTAGAGTTAGGTGACATGCTGAAGTGTAAATGGCCACGTATACTCTATGCTTAAAGTGGCACTAAAGATTAATTGAAACAGATTACCTATCAGAAATTAAGTCATGAAAGAGTTAGCAGTGTCAACACTTTACATCACATTTCTATGTTTCTGAGGGCAATAAAATAAAATATGGTTAATGTTCACATTATTACCCGGAAACAAAATCGAGAAAAAAAAATTAGTGCAAACGGGCGTAAGAAAAGGTGTAGCAACGGGGGTGGGGAGAGGCCTTCGGAAAATTCACAAGATCCGATGTTTTTACCTCATAACTTTTAGAAAAATCGATATCTTTCTTATTTCTTTATTATCCAGAATGGGCTAAACACAGAGGATACAAACACGGACAAACTGATTAAGTCGATTACATCGACTCAAGTGCGTAACTGGTACTTATTTAATCGACCCCGAAAGGATGAAAGGCAAAGTCGATCTCGGCGGAATTTCAACTCAGAACGTAACGGCAGACGAAATACCTATTTCTTTATTATCCACAAGGGGCTAAATATAGAGGGGACAAACAAGGACAGACAAACTGATTAAGACGATTACATCGACCCCAGTGCGTAACTGGTACTTATTTAATCGACCCCGAAAAGATAAAAGGCAAAGTCGGCCTCGGCGAAATTTGAACGTAACGGCAGACGAAATACGGCTACGCATTTCGCCCGGCGTGCTAACGTTTCTGCCAGCTCACCGAAAATCTATGTCTTTCTACTTCACACCCACGTAGGAAACGAATCTGAGAACAAAAATGCACGGAATGCTGTCCTTGAGGTAAAATTCGAAACCGTTACTAGTACTGTTATGGAATGGCTGCCATTGTGACAAAATTTTGCCACAGGGGCAGCAATTCCATAACAGTACTAGTAACGGTTTCCGATTTAGCCACAGTGGTAGCAATTCCTATGTTTTCGATGTGAGGTAAAATGGTGACAGAGACCCATGGTGGACCGTTTCACAAATTTTTGACCGCAGTCTGACCATTCCACGAAGGCGTCATTCAGTTTGATCGCTCTTCTTCAGAGACTTTCAGCGTTCGTTGAGAAGTAAAACAGGACAGTGTGCTTTCTTCACATTATTCGGGATCTTCTTCGCTGTCACGAATCCATACAATCAGAAAAGGGAATAAAAGAATATCTTCAACTTGCATTCTAAACACATTTAAGTCATGGGATATAAATTTAGAGTAACGATTTTAACATGTAAATGGTATTAAAGTATTTCGTTTTGGGATTTGGTTTCCAAGATTCTTTATGAGTTCGTGTGTTGAAGCATATTCTGTTGTGTCTGGGGAGAGTAATTTTCTTTTTGTGCCTTATTATTTAACACACTCACCAATAAAATTTCCACTTTTTTATTATTTTTATTTTCCTAAAATTTTCGTTGCGTCTTGCAACCTTTTCAATAGTTTTGACTATTAAAGTAATTTATAAGAAAATCTTTAATTCAATACATTCATATGCTTTGATGAATACCTCTATTTTGTAATAATATTTCCATTTCCATCTCTATATAATTTTAAATCAGTTGAATTTGGTTATTTTTGTACAATGGAAATCTAACACAAACATTTCCAACTGAAGATTTAAATCGAGTGGATTTGTTTCAAGGGGAAACATTTTCTATCGACACCGCTTCTGGTTAGAGTTACTGGCCCTCATTCAAGATGGCCAACCTTTTAGGTTTTTCTCGTTTAATGACGGGAGTTTCAAGACAAATTGGTGAGTTTTATCGATTCTATTAGCTATTGCTTTGTTTTCAGGGTGTCACTATCATATGTTGTATTAAATCATAGACACAGTGTTGAGCTACAACATATCTGTAAGCTGCTTTTTAATTTCTCATCTAATTATTGGAACCAGTCTTAGACTTTTAATTATGAAATTCTTGTCAAGGACGAAATCGGTTTCAATTTTTAATTTACTTTTGTTGCTGAGATAAAAAAAAACAAACATATTTTGACAGTAAATTAATTGAGATATTTAAATGTGAATGATTGTTCAATCTTAATTTTAATATACTTTTATGTAAACTGTTTGACTGACCTTCAATACAATTTAATATCAATAACAAGAAAGTAAAGGCATAACTACAGAAACGTGCCCCACCGACTTTGTTTCCCCGTAACTCACTGGAAACTGAATACTTTTTAATAAAAATTTATATAAATACTTTTCAGATGGTATAGATTGCGATTGTGCGGTACTGTTTAAGAAGAGTGGTCCTGGTGCGCTCACTCGCGTACCCGCGCTAGCTAGTCGTGACTAGTCGATCCTACAACGACTACCTAGCAAAGTAAATAAAACACAAAATAAATAATTTTTTTACACAAAGTAAGTAATTTTTTTAAAACAAAGTAAGGATCGACTAGTCATGACTAGCTGCGCACTCTTCTTAAATAGTACCCGATTATGCCGAGTGTATCTCATCAAGTATGAGGAAACAGTCGAGTTGTGTGACTCCACAATCTGAAGCGTATTTGTTAAAAACTTTGTTAAAAAGTATCCATGTCTCAGAAAGTTATGAGGAAACAAATTCAGGTGTATGATTTATCTGAAACTCTTTCCCGCCCCAACGGAAGAGTTTTCCTTAACAAATTCCACTCCAACCCTAATATATACCATCTAATCTCTGTATCTCTGTAAAATTTCGAGACATTATGAGGAGACAATGTCAGGTTGGGCACACCTAAAGGAGCAAATCATAATTTCAATTACTAACCACAAAAGTCTCTTGAATCGTAACCAAAAACTCAGATGAGCTAATGTGGGAGCTATTACATGCTAGAAATAGTAGTCTAAACTTCATTAGATCACACTTTATTTGTTGAAAAAGTTGAACGCATTTGATAATCTAGTACTTTAAGTAAAAAAAAAAAAAAAGATAAGAAAGTCTGGAACGCCTTTCTTCACCATCATCATTTAATGTCCATTTTCCATGCTGGCATGGGTTGGACAGCTTGACAGAAACTGGCAAAGCCAAGAGCCACACCAGATTCCATAGACTGCTTAGCTTGGTTTCTATGGCTGGGTCCCCATCCGAATGCCAACCACTTTACAGCATATACTGGGTGACTTTTACTTGATGCCATGCGTAGAGGGAAAGTGAGAGAAGCCCTTTGTATGTATATGTATGAGTGTGTGTGTGTGGTTGTAAGTTGGTGTCTCCTTGTCTTGATGGCAAGTGATGTCCTTCCTTTACAATCTTTCATGAAACCGTGTCCAGTCATGGGGGGAAAAAAGTTACCAGGTAAGGGTTGGTAAAAGGAAGAGCATCCGTTTGTAGAAAATATTCCTCAACAAATTCCATCCTACCCATGCAAGCATGGAAAATTGGATGCTAAATGATGATGATGATGATTAATTTTGTTGTTTCAAAATTGGATGACACTAAAATTGATTTAATTTTCCCACATTGATGTTAACCAGGTTTGTCTGATAGCATTGCTGTCAGATGGGCTTCAAAGAAGGCAGGAAGCAACACAAGGAACAAAGTTGGCAGTACACCTGGCAAAAGCAGGGGATTGAAGAAAAAAGAAGGTTCATTCATCCATAAAGGCGAAGTCATTTTTACCCAGCTTGGACTGAGATATTATCCAGGAGAGAATGTAAGTAACAGATCTTTTTTCCAGTCTATCACTTGGTTCTTCTTTTATATTTTCAGCACCCGGGTTGGTTCCCTGTAAAAAGCACCAGTACTTGTGTCACGTGAAAGGCGCCCAGTACACTCTGTAAAGTGGTTGGCATTCGGAAGAGCATCCAGCCATAGAAACCTTGCCAAAACAGACAGTTGGAACTTGGTGCAGCTCCTCAGCTGGCCAGCTTCTAACAGACCATCCAACCCATGCCAGCATGGAAAACAGACGTTCAGTGATGATGATGATGACTTGTTTCAGTCATTAGGCTGTGGCCATGCTGGAGCACCATCTTGAAGGGTTTAGTCAAACTGTGTCTATTTTTTTAAAGTCTCCTACTTATACTATTGGTCTTTTTTTGCCAAACCGCTAAGTTACAGGGACATAAATCAATGCAGGTTGTTAGGCTGCATAACAGGGTGAACTTGTGGGGACAAACATATATACGATGGGCTTCTACACAGTTTCCATCTACCAAATCCACTCACATGGCACTAGCGGGCCTGGGGCTATTGTTGAAGACATTTGCCCTGGGTACCATACAGTGGGACTGAACCTGAAACCATATGGTTGCAAAGCAAGCTTCTCAGTCACACAGCCATACCTGCACCTTACCAGAAAGCTTGTCATCCATCCGTCTTTGTTGCCCACTATTCCTGGGTGGGTTTTTGGGGATAGAGTTCTCTGGGCTCTCCTTGGGTTCTGTCATTAAACTTCCCTGCTCGGTTCCCAAGTCTGACCAACAGAAATAATGGATATTGTCCAAACATTTCACACTTGGTCTTCCCATAGGTCTCCTGCCTCTTGGCTTTGCTTGAAGAACCTGTGTTGTGATCCTTTCCACATGTCCATAGTACTGGAGCTGTGACTTTTTCTCAGTGCAAAAAAGTACTGTATCAGCCTGGAGAGATTCCCTGATTTTTAAGCTTTGCAGTCCTTTTAGGCGATGTTACTCCAGTGATCCTTTATAGAAATCCTATTTCAGCTAGTTCATCAGATATATTTTTTGTTCTTGTCTTTGTTTTATTTATTTTACCCTGTAGCTTTGGGGACGACCACAAGGTCCAGTTTTTGTTGTGATGTTGTAGCTTGTGTGCCTTAATGATCCTGAGAGCTATACCACAAGAGTGCAAGCACCTGGTAAGATCTCTCATGCTGGTCAGGTCTAAGGAAAGAGGTCAGACTAATAGGGACTACCCCTGCCCAGATGTAAAGAAGGGGTTTGCTTAGGACCAACACCCCTACATAGTGAAAAGCAAATTACTGAAGCATTGATGACAAAAACCACCAAGACCTGAGAGAAGAAGGCCTTTCCTTGGGAAAATGTAAAGTCTGAAGAGAGTACAAAATCTGTATTACATATCAGACCCTGACTTTGAACCAGCAAAGGGAACGGGTAAGAGCTGATGGTCTGAAAATAGCTGGAAGCGAGAAATTGAGGTAGAGCTGAAAAAGCTGGGATCCAGCCAGAAAGGATGTGGGAAGACTGCTGAGTCAAGAACAGCAGAGAAAGTCATCAATGGCCTAGGCTCCTTATGGAGCCTAAGTCATTGATGGAGAAAGGGCAATTCCTGTGTCATTTTCCAGAACCTGAAAGATTGATGGGAGGAAGAGAGAATATTATCTTTAGACTCTTGAGATTGGGTCCAGTTGCTTGCACCAGTATGGCCTCAACCAGATAAATGCAGAGGCTAGGTGGTGCTGTTAAATGGCTGACTGATTAAGTCTATTCCTTTTACAGTAATGTAAAAATCTGTTTCATGTTTAAAGATCTTCAAATATCCATTTGTTTGCCTTGTTTAAATGATTCATTTTTTTTTTTTTTCCTGTTTCCTTCAGGTTGGTTTGCTGCGAGACAAAACGTTAGTGGCGTTATGTGATGGCAAAGTGATGATATCCCACGAGTACCTTGATCCATTCCCTGATAGTCCTCTCTATGAACCTGTCAAAAAGGGCGTCCTTATACGCAAAAAATTCTTTCATGTTATCCCAGTCCCACTACATGCCAAGTTTCGCTTAGTTTCCCAAATCTAACCACCACCACCACCACCACTACCACTACTAGTAAGGGAGGATGTTGACATTAGATGACATTTTGGCAACATCTGTGATGGACTGTTGATAGATACTCTGCTAAATTCTCTCATTTGTACGGAACCCAGGGAACAATTTCAGTTTCCTTTTGGAATTATTTATTATTATTTATGAACATTTTCAGTTCTTTTAAATCATAAAATGTTAAACATGACTTGGTCAATGCCTTGTTTTATTTACAACACCCTGCTACTGTGACCACATATACTCCCGGTTACATTTGGTGACATCTCTCTGGTCGACCAACACTCAAACATACACATCTACATATACATGTGCATGTTTATGCACACATACACACGCCTAAACACCGGTCATCTTTCATATCATCTATTTTTGCTTACATTTTCATAATAATAATAATTTCCTGCATTGACACCGAGTATATTACAGGTATCTGTTGTTTTTTTCTTTCATAATTTATATAAACTATTCATTTAGTTTTATAAATACTTTCTTGTTTTGTTCTATTTTATTTACTCATGTTTTCTATCGACAAAAGAAGTTCCAAGAAGGGCTGTAACAGCAAATTAAGAACTGACTCAGATTGGAGAAACCCTCCTAACTCATGACAGCATGGAAAGTGGACATAAAAATGATGATGATGATTTCTGAAGTGGCTCTGAGTTCAGATCAGACTATGGTGAACTTTGTCTTTTATTCTTCTGGGGCTGATAGAATAAAAATGAGTCCTTCCTAACACCAACCACTCCAAGAGTGTAGTGGGGGTTGCAATCAACTGACCCCTTCTGTCATATTGTGTGTGTATTATGGGAGAGGGTTGGGTGATGTGTTTTTTGAGCAAAGTACTTCATTTCACATGGCTGCCAGCCACTCAACTGGCAAAAATTTGTGAATATAATATGTACATCAGAGAAACTGGAAAACCATTCCTATGCTCCTTTGAGACTCATGTGGACTGACCATTAGAGAGAGAGTATTTGTGAGTGTAGAATGCTCAGTCTTGGTAGCAGTTTCAGGAATTCTAATAACTGGTTGAACTTTTTAGCATTTAAATCAGACATATTTGGCCAAAATGTTCAAAATGGTCAGATTCAGCTTTTCACACCTGTCCTACAATGTCATGCAAAAAGTAGACAATAACATCAAAATCTCAAAGCTATGAGATCATAAATGATTTGTTGAAAATAATTTGGGTAAATTAACATTAAATTTGACAGAGTAATCTGACTGCTAAAGGATTAAACTGAGCCGCCTTTGACTGTAATTCATCATCATCATCGTTGTTTAACATCTGCTTTCCATGCTGGCGTGGGTTGGACGGTTTGATTGAGGACTGGTGAGCCAAAAGGCTGCACCAGGCTCCAATCTGATCTGGCAAAGTTTCTACAGCTGGATGCCCTTCCTAATGCCAACCACTCTGAGAGTGTAGAAGGGGGATCTAAATAAAATACTTGACCCTGTCCTTGTATTATGTGGCCATGTGTTTACTGAGGAGGCCAACTTACAGGTGAGTGACCTGTTTGGGGATCATGTAATCCATGAATGAAGAGTGCATTGAAGTATTGGGTTGTCCAGAAAGTTCGTGCCGATTTATAGTAGCTTACCTTTCGACTTATTTTAGAACATGGTTGAGTCCATAAAATAGGATTTGACTACACCTCCATTTAAGGCTCAGTTCAAGCTATCTTTTCCTGGAAGAAGGTTTATGTTCCTATAACCTGTGTTAATTCTGTAACCCTTTAAAACAGAAGATAAGAAAATTCATTTTCGGCACTTGGTGTTTTGGGAACCAGACAAAAATTGCTGCAGCTCGGCTGGGATGTGTTACCCCAACCACCATATTCACCAGATATTGCTTTTTCGGATTTCCACTTATTCAGATCTCTGCAGAATAGTCTTAATGGTAAAAATTTCAATTCCTTGGATGACGTAAAAAAATACCTTGATGAATTCTTTGCCACGAAACCACCTCAATTCTGGGAAGAGGGTATTTTCAAGTTAAAGGAAAGATGGAGACGCATTGTGCAACAAAATGGTTCATATTTGGCTGATTAAAAATGTAATGGCAAGTATTTATTGACCTTTTTCTTTCCTTTAGAAATCGGCAAGAACTTTCCGGACAACCCAATATTTAGTTTTGTATGGAGGTGTTCATATGGCCTCTGATCCTCAACCCCTGCTATATTGGTTGAGGTTATAGGAGTTCTGAACTGGTTTTTGTTATCTTTGTTAGTAACAGTTCCCCCCCCCCCCGTCAAAGACAATGTTTGAAGCAAGAATCAAGTGTTTGTGTGCGTTTGTGGTGCATAATAGTGAGATTGAGACCTGTCCATGGAACATGGTAAGACCAGTCTTCTTCAGGATACTCAGTCCTAGAGTTGGGATGTTAAACGATTGAGATAAGTGGTGATATCATCATCATCGTTTAACGTCCGCTTTCCGTGCTAGCATGGGTTGAATGGTTCGACCGGGGTCTGGTAAGCCATGGAGACTGCACCAAGCTCCAATCTGATCTGGCAGAATTTCTACATCTGGATGCCCTTCCTAATGCCAACCACTCCGTGAGTGTAGTGGATGCTTTTTACGTTCCACCGGCACAGAAGCCAGTCAAGGCGGCGCTTGCATCAGCCACGTTCGGATGGTGCTTTTTATGTGCCACCAGCACAGGTATCATGACTACAGTTCCCATTTGATATTCATTTTGATGTTGATGTACTTGACTCAATAGGTCTCCTCAAGCACAGCAGGTCATGTTCCACCGGCACAGAAGCCAGTCAAGGCGGCGCTTGCATCGGCCACGTTCAGATGGTGCTTTTTATGTGCCACCGGCACAGTTGTTGTGACTACAATTTCCATTGATATTTATTTTGATATGTTGGGCACAAATCTAACCAAACCCCATACATCATGAATAAACGGATGCAGTAGAATTTAAGAATCAACGCATGGTAAGAGGGTTTTTTTTTTAGTGCGGGGAGGGTGGGGAAGAATAAAGGGACATAATTCTGTCGTTACTTATGGACAACTATTATTGATATGGTTTTGTAATCCTGTTATTGTTTAAAAACCAAACCAATGTTTATATAGACAACAATCTTAACGGGATCGTCTCATTTTATTTTGACTACTAATTATTTTTTTGAATGGCTTCTTTACCCATTGACAGAATATCTCAGCATTGTTTGTAGTTGTGCCAGAAAATACAATGAGTTGGTTGAACGTCTATAAAAACAATGGAAGGGAAGCAATATGCCTTCCTGTAGAGAGATTTTAGGGAGTTTGTTAGGGAGTTTGCTTCTCTCGATGCGAAGGGAGACAAGATGCTGCCAGAAAAATTATCAAAAGCCGCTCTAAAAGTAAGGCGCCACATTTGGTGCAAGGGAGAGGACGTGTGGTGCAACAAGATTGAGCATTTAAGGGTGGTAAAAACACTGAATGGATCTTTTCGGTTTGAACGGCAGTTTTTTAAAATAATTTCCACATAACTAAACATTTTAAAACTTCGTATACTGGTAGAATGTGTTTATAAAACATCTTTTTCTCTTGGCTTTATTGAGAAAATTCTATAGTTTGTAAGATATTTGTTTTTTTTTTTCTTCAATTTCTGCAATTTCAACCAATCAATGACGTCTATTGAGGTGAAAACATTCTGTGCCGTATGAATATGTCCCTCGTTTAAGAAACAGATTGGGTTTATTTACATTTGTGAAGAAAAAAAGATACCCTTCCCCCACCCCTAACCCTAAAACAGATTGAAATGCAATAGATCGATACTAGGGACATAATTAAGGGTGACAATTTCATATGACACCGCTAGAAAAAACTGCCGTTCAAACCGAAAAGATCTCACTGAATTGCATATGACTGAACGAAGCTGGTTTTGTTATGTGGAAGTTTTGTCGCCTACATCGTTGAGTGGGCCCCGGGCAGCTCTGGTGTCGCGGTGGAAGGGGCCTGGAACAATTACAATACTGCTTCAGCTCTTACAGCATATAAATGTTTCCCTAAATGAACAATTTAGCTATGGCGATACATATACTAAAATTGGAACGATACAGAGAAGATTAGCATAGCCCCTGTGCAAGGATGACACGCAAATACGCGAAGCGTTCCACATTAATTCCAGGCGTATGAGTGGCTGTGTGGTAAGTAGCTTGCTTGCGAACCACATGGTTCCGGGTTCAGTCCCGCTGCGTGGCAACTTGGGCAAATGTCTTCTACTATAGTCTCGGGCCGACCAAAGCCTTGTGAGTGGATTTGGTAGACGGAAACTGAAAGAAGCTCGTCGTATATATATATATATATATATATATATATATATATATATGCGTGTGTGTTTGTCCCCGCCCCCCAACATCGCTTGATAACCGATGCTGCTGTGTTTACGTCCCCATAATTTAGCTGTTCGGCAAAAGACACCGATAGAATTAGTACTAGGCTTACAAAGAATAAGTCCTGGGGTCGATTTGCTCGACTATAAAGTCGGTGCTCCAGCATGGCCACAGTCAAATGACTGAAACAAGTAAAAGAGTAAGTCACAGCTCCAATACTGCGGACCTTTGATTAGAAAGCCACAGGAAAGAGTGGCGAGACGGATTCTTGAAGCCAAACCAATCCGAGTAGGAAACCCAGAGGGAGACGTCAGTTGGTGACGTTTGGGAATCCAGCCGGAATGTGTAATCACAGTTGCTACCGTTGCTCCCCATCGAGGAGCTGCCTGTTGACTCTACCCTCTCGATTCTCACACGTATAATGAAAAGATGTTTGGATGAAGGAAAACTACGAGGAAATATAAAACCAATATGGTCGTCTATTTTGTGTGTGTGTATAGTATAACGGAGTTATCTCCCTTACCCTAAACCTGAACGATTCAGCAATCTGTGTTGATAAAAGTCACTAAAAGGAAATAAGTGGACGCAGTATGGTCGAATGGTTAAGAAGTTCACATCGAACTCACGAGGATCCGGGTTCGATAATACATGGGTAAATACTTCAAGCTTATTTAAGCGTTCTGAGGGAAACTGAGGAAGTTCATTGAATGGTTTGTACCCATAATTTCATGAAAAAGTTCAGCCTTATACACTATGTCACACTGACTGAGACTTACATTTAAAAGTACACGTATCTGCGGAGTATTCAGCCACTTACGCGCTTATTCAATAAGTACTCTAGTTGATAAAACAACTAGATACGGCGGGTCGATATGTTTGACTAAAACTCTTGGACAGACACGGGCTACGAGCACACAGAGGCAAAACACAACATCCCGTTATCCTGGAAAAGATTTGAAGGTTCTTTCATTACGAAAGGAAGAAAATTCATCTGAGATTAGCCTGTTCCAAGCCATGTCTGCGGGATATCGAAGACAAGATCTTCTTAGTTCCCACCAAAATATGACAGCGTTCATTATTTTTTGTCTTTTACTGACTGAGGCCACGCTGGTGTGTTGCTTTCAAGAGTTTTAGTCGAGAAAATCGACCCCAGTATTTTTTTATTATTTTTTAAAGTATGGTACTTTATCGGTCTCTTTTGCCGAACCGCTAACTTAGGCAGACGCTAACAAAACAATAGCAGTTGTCAAGTGATGGTGGGGACAAACACCAACACCATACATATACGAGAGTGTGTGTGTGTATGTATGTTATGTATGTATGTGTCAATCTATGTATGTATGACGAGATTCTACACAGTTTCCATTTATCAAATTCACTCAAGGCATTGGTTGGTCCGAGATCACAGTAGAAGACACTTGCCCTAGGTGCTGCGCAGTGAGATTGAACCTGAAACCACGTAGTTGCAAAGCGAGCAACTTAACCACAAGCCGATGCTGAAGGACAAGCATATTGATGCATCTATTCCAGGAGATTGACATTCCAGACTTCTCTGGGTGTTTAGAAGACTATAGGTGGACTTAGTCAAACAATCCAAGAGTCCATGGAAGGGTCACCCAACAGTTGTATGGCTCGACTTGGTTAATGCATTCAGTTCGGTCCTTCACGAAGTCGTCGGCGCAGGTATGGAGCGCGAGGTGAGTCAAGGACTTGAAACTGTGCACTTCATCAATGGAGGAAGGTAGACTTAAATCAAAAGAGGGAGGTGATCCAAGCTGAAGTGAGGCGCAAAGTGACATCTAAGGCGAAAGATCACGTGGCCTGAACTTTACTGTGGCGATTAGAAGATCTCAAAAATAAAAGTCTGCACAGATGGAGGTTCTGGGAGAAGCCCACAGTGTTGATTTTTATGGTGTGTGTGTGTGTGAGAGAGAGAGAGGCATATTGTTGTACACTGACAGGACGCAAGATAGCACTTAGTGAGTGGAGATACAGATGTTGCCATGACAAGGGCCTCAGATTATTGGCTGACTTCTTGAAACATGAGAGATGAGAAAAGTGCCGGACCAATATGAGATCACCCTGTTCACGTCAACAGGGAATGGGGGTAGAACTAACCTCCACCAAAAAGACTAAGACGATCCTTCTGCAGGCAACAATATTGTAAGAAATAAGGGTTGATCTGAGAAGGAAACTTCACTTTCCGCAGGCTGTCCAACCATTTTCCTCGTTCTCTCGCACCGTACGACTATGATCCCAAGAGATGAAAGAAGGTAATTCTATTAATCAGACGATCTCATAGGAAAATGAATGCGAATCGGCTTTGGAGAGGAAAGCAGATCAGCCATTTTTTTTCTTTTACATTGTTAGACCAGGACCTGGTTTAATAACGAAGGGAAAAAGATTGACAGGTCTGGTTATGTCCAGTTAAGGTTGGCTGCAGGAGTATCCCGTCACGGTCTGTGGAGGAAGATGCTGACAGCTTTGAGAGTAGCAGAAAAGGAGATGAAAACAGCTGCTTGTTGGTTGGGAGGGGACAGCGGAAAAGATTCTATTGGTGATTTGGGGACAGCGGGTAGAAGGATGAGATGAGAGCCAGGGAAAGATGAACAGTGTCTGACCATCTTTGCCGATTCAGCAACTGAAGGATCTGATATTTTGGAACCGAAACGTCCAACGAAAGATGGTCAATATCTAACAACATCTCCTGGCAGAAAGCTGCAGTCATAAGTATGCGACTGAATTTTGGGACATCTCTAGATGGATGTATATATGCAGGCATATATGTATACACGAACACATGGCTGCAGATATGAATATCATTGCACATACTAAACTTCTTGAATCGTTTACATTTTTTTACTATCCCTTTGAACAGCTGGTAGCTGTGATATTCTGATTAGGGGTGTTCTGTAAGCTTTTGTAAACCCTAGTTTGTCGGGATTGGTTCTGGGGTAGTTAGTGATGCAACGAAGTACTTCAATAATTATTGATAGAAACTAGAAGATATATTTCGTTTTTGGATTTGGTTTGCAAGATTCTTTATATGAGTTCGTGTGTTGAAGCATATTCTGTTGTGTCTGGGGAGAGTAATTTTCTTTTTGTGCCTTATAATGTAATACAATCACCAGGAAATTTTACCGGTGGGTGTGTTACATTATAAGGCACAAAAAGAAAATGACTCTCCCCAGACACACCAGAAGATATATTTCAGATAGAGTCATCGCTGCTTTCTCATCATTTCAGCATAGATGTTTTCTTTTTCACATACCTTAACATTACGTTGGCATCAATTGGGCAACTGATTTCAATCATTAAGCATAATTTCTTGTCTTCGCCCTAGATAGATTATGTCTCATGCTTTTGTGAGTCAAAGACGGTAACTCATGGTGGGGAATCGAAGAGTTATTTCCCTTACCATAGGAAACTTCAATTTTGAAATCCCAATCAAAACAGACAAATGAAAAGCTCACAGACACTAACCCTTTCAATACTGACCTGGCTGAAACCGCTTCTGGCTCTGTAATACAAATGTCTTGTTTTTCATAAGTTTTGAATTAAAAGCTTCCACCAAACCTTAGTCCCAATTTATATTCCTAACACCAGCTTAATGATAACTAAGTTATTTGACTAAAGTCTTTGTAATATTTAAAATTAATTGAAAGAAACACAGAGCATCTCAAAATAAATACGGTAACGGAAGGGTTACGCCGGGTCTTGCTTGTTCCACCTAGTTAAGGGGTGAACAGAAGGAGTTTCGACAGGTAGTCCTCTGTTATAACAACAAGCAGGTCAAAGTAGAAGATTATTTGTATACCCAACCATAACTCACTGAAAAGCTAGTACCTCTGCTCTATGATCTGGTTTATATCCCTTTCTCCCTTAATGCTAAGACCAGCATACGTTAGACCTTCCTTACGTTACTTGATAAATATTTTCTACTCAAACAAAGGTATGATCGACATTTTTTACGTACTACCCTCTGCTTCAACACAATCCTGGCAACTGATCAGACCTCTCCCACCCTTTCTCCTGGACAAGTGCAACTTATCGGTGTCACTCTTGGGATGGAATGCTCCGTGCACTATCAATAGTTTCCATGTCTTCGTATCCATATTCTTCTGTTCTTTCTTTTGTTTGTTTATGATTCCAATGCCATATCGAAGTGATGCTATCGCCCATGTATTGGGTCGGTGTCTGTCTATTTGTACAGGGTGAAAAATTGAATATTAATTTGATTAATATCAATTTAAAACCAGTGGTTTAGCATATTAAAATCTGAAGATTCAGAAAAATTATATTACATACATATAAGAAAGATGACCACTACGTGGACATCCATTATGCTAGACGTAGATCCGCTATGGTCTTACCACTAAGAAAGGAATGTTCTCAAGAAAATTTAGCAAACGCCAGAACGTAAGCGAGAAAGACAAATGAAAAGATACAAAATATAGATTAGTCATAAACTAATTTCGCTATTAACACTTACGCAAATTATCTATGTAATTGTCCGTAGCTCCTCAGTATGATCGTCATTGCAAATATAATTTGCAGAACTATACACGTGACGTTCGCGTGAGATTGAACATGTATATATTTCTACCAATTACACATGGGGTTATCTTTCAAGTCTTCGTTTTGGCGCAAATATCTTGCTCGCTTACGTTCTGGCGTTTGCTAAATTTTCGTGAGAACATTCCTTTCTTAGTGGTAAGACCATAGCGGATCTACTTCTATCATAATGGATGTCCACGTAGTGGTCATCCCTCTCATATGTATATATATATATATATATATATATATATATATATATATATATATATATATAATCAAAGCAATTAAGATTCAAGTAACTTCCAATGAATTTACTTGAATGTGGTACTTAACTTAGATGCACCAGAAAAACTATATGGTGTTATCCATACAGTAATGTGGGGTGATTATAAACGAGAAAGAAGCAACAAGAATGGATTGGTTTTTAGTACAATTGTTTCATACAAAGACAGGCTTTATTACAAGTTGCAAAAATTGCAGCAGATAAAAGTGTCCCGTACTCATCAGCTAAAATACATTTGAGTTCTCTAGACATCTTAGTGGGTGAGGTTATACTCATGAAATATTGGAGATAGTTCCATTAGAGGCAGATATAATGGAACTATCTAATGGAACTATCTCCAATATTTCATGAGTATAACCTCACCCACTAAGATGTCTAGAGAACTCAAATGTATTTTAGCTGATGAGTACGGGACACTTTTATCTGCTGCAATTTTTGCGACTTGTAATAAAGCCTGTCTTTGTATGAAACAATTGTACTAAAAACCAATCCATTCTTGTTGCTTCTTTCTCGTATATATATATATATATATATATATACTTTATTTAAAAGCAGCAGACATTCTGCTGCTTTTAAATAAAGCATATTACTCTACCCCTGGTATTTGAGTACTCTTTTTTCCATCTTGTTTCACATTTATGTGTTTACTCCGGTATATATATATAATATATATATATATATATATAAAGCGATGGCGGCTTTTGAATACATACCCAGCTTTTGCTTTCCTCAGAATCAGTGTTAGTGGTATCAAGCACAGTACATAGATCAGTGGGGATAGGCAGTCTCCTTGGAAGATGCCCTTTCTGATTTCTACTGTCCCTAAACTTCTTCCGTATGCTGTCAGGCCCGTCCATTATTATTATTATTATTATTATTATTATTATTATTATTATTATTATATTATTATTATTATTAATATTATTATTATTATTATTATTATTATTATATTATTATTATTATTATTATTATTATTATTATTATTATTATTATTATTATTATTATTATTCTATGTTTGACTTTTGCTTTATGTTTGTACAAGTTGGCTCCAAGTCTCACCCAGAGACCTCAAGAGACAACAGGTTGGAAGTTCTGTGCCATATATTGGGGGGGGGGGGGTTGTACTAGTGACTGTCTAATACATAAAAATAAAAAAATAAAAAATAAATAAGTTTGTTTTAAACCTTGGGATTACATAGAGAGTATTTTGCGTAGGATATGAGCAGTTCCCATGAGCACTATCTTTTGAATTTCTGCCATTTTGGGGTTTCCTGGTATCTGAGTTAGGTAGCAATCAGTCCCTTTCGCTATCATTCCCAGGGCACCTATGAAAACAGGTATTGTTTTAGTCTTCAGCTTCCACATTTTGCTGCTTTCTATTTCAAGATCTTTATATTTGCTCAGTTTTAGGTAGGTCTTGACAGATACGTTTATATCGATTGGGACAGTCATATCAATGAGGAGGCATGTTCTTTGTCTGAAGTCTTTCAATATAATGTCTGGCCTATTTGCATCTATCTTCCTGTCAGTTTGAATGGTGAAGTTCCAGAGGAGTGAGATGTGGTCATTTTCAAGCACTGGAGGTGGATTGTGTTCCCACCAGTTTTTTTCATGGGGCAAATCCAGGTGTTTGCAAATTACCCAGTGAATATATTGTGAAGCTCTATCATGCCTATTGAGGTACTCTGTAGGCGCTAGAAGACTGCAATGGTTTCATTTTGTTGTCGGCATACACGACATGTTGGGCTACTGCCATTCTTTAATATGTTGGCCTGGTAGTTTCTTGTTGGTAGGCATTGATCTTGAGCTGCTATGATAAACCCCTCTGTTTCAGATTTTAAGCCAGAGGCCATTAGCCATTGATGTGTCAGGGCTTTGTCGATATCTGCATTATTCGCTCTCTTTGGGTATTTGCCATAGAGAGGTTTTTCTTGCCATTTATTATTCAGAATATCTAAGGCCGCAGTTTTGGCACGGGATTTCATGCGACTAGCTTTTTCTGTGCTTGTTTCTTGTATGTCTATCTCTAATTCCGAAATTGGTTGTATTCGGAATTCACTTAGATATTCCTTTGCCTGTTTTGTGACTGATTATGATGCTTTCTTGTTTTCATGTTTTGAGACAAGTTTTAACATCCAGTCCTCAGAGTTTTTCAGGTAGGTGTCTAGGCCAATTGTAGTAATCTTCATTGTTATTGCCAGTTGCAAAAGACCACGGCCTCCCTCTTTTCTTGGCAGATAGAGTCGTTCTGTATCTGCCTTAGGGTGGTGCATTCTATGCATTGTCAACAGTTTCCTTATTTTTCTGTCGAGCTGACATATTTCAGTAATTGACCAGTTAACAATATTGAAACTGTAAGTCACGACTGGTATGGCTAATGCATTGATCGCTTCGATCCTGTTTCTTGCATTCAACTCTGTCTTGAGTATTGCTCTCACTCTTCGATAGCATTCTCTCCTGATCCTTTCCTTCATCTCTGAATGCCTTATTCCGTTCCCTTCAATTACCCCTAGGTACTTGTAGCTCTCCGCTGGGTCTAGTTCTTTTTCTTTTATTATTATTATATTATTATTATTATTATTATTATTATTATTATTATTTATTATTATTATTATTATTCAGTAGTTTTATTTTTATAGCGTGCTTTCACTTCACTACCGAGCGCAGCTCTGTGTGCCTTGGGTATGTGCTGTGATTTGTTGTGATGCTCTGATGGTTATTGTATGGAAAGTGTTCTGCGTAGGATGTGTGCAGTGCCTAGTAGTGGCAATTTTCTGTATGTTATATGTGTTTGTAAGTCCTGGTGTTTTTGTTATGTATTTGTCTGAATATTTTTTTATCATGCCTAATGCACCTACTATGATAGGAATTGTTTCTGTTTTCAGGTTCCACATTCTAGTTACCTCTATGAGAGTTTCTCCATTTCTTTTAGAGACACGTTGTCATCTGCCGGTATTGATACATCAATTAGAAAGCATTTTTTTTCTTCATGATCTCTGACAACTATATCTGGTCTGTTGGCCTTAATTTCTCTATCTGTGTGTATCGGCATATCCCAGAGTATGGTTGCTTTCTCGTTTTCTGTGACCTTTTCTGGTGTGTGCCTATACCATCTTTTTTCTGTTGTTATTCCATAATGTTGGCATAGCTTCCAATGTATGTAGGTTCCAACTCTATCATGTCTGTGAATATATTCCTTCTTAGCCAGGACTGGGCAGCTAGAGATAATATGATTTATTGTTTCTTGTCCATCTCCACATATTCTGCAGTTACTTGTAATATTTCGTTTCATTACATGTTTTTGGTAATTTCTGGTGGGGAGGCTTTGGTCTTGTGCTGCAATTAAAAATCCCTCTGTTTCTGCTTTGAGTCCTGAGCTTCTCAACCATTGCTGGGATTTTTTTCTTTGTCTATTTCTTTTGCGTTTAGTTTAGTGCAGTATTTACCATGAAGGGGCTTTTCTTGCCATCGTTTTATCATGGATCGTTGCTGTTCTATTTTTAGTTTGGATTTCATTTGTTTTATAGCTTTTGTTGTTTCTTCATCATCTTCTTATTCTTCTTTGTGTTTATTAGGTGGTATGATTTCTTGTTTGTATTTGTCAGCTTCCTTAAATACTGAGAACAGTTTTTTGTTTTGCTCGTGTTTTGCTGCTATCTGGATCAGTTTTCCTTCCTTCTGAAGTAGGTATTTTTGCAGTCCTATGGTGGTTATTTTATAGTAGTTTTCCAGCTGTATAAGGCCTCTACCACCTTCTATACGTTGTATATATAGTCTTTCTATGTCAGATTTTGGGTGATGCAACCTAGATCCTGTCAGTATTTTTCTTGTTTTCCTATCTATTTTGGACAGTTCATTTCGTGTCCAGTTAAGGATATTGTAGCTGTAACTTATAACTGGGACAGCTAAAGTGTTGATACCTATTATCTTGTTTTTAGCATTGAGCTCTGTTTTTAGTATTGATCTAACTCGTCTATAATATTCTTTTTTTATTTTCTCTTTCATTGTGTGTGTTGTGTCTTATCTAGTTCATGGATTCCTAAGTATTTGTAAGTTTGGCTTTGGTCTAATTCTTTTATTTCATTGGTTTTATCTAGTGTGATGTTGTTACTCTTAACTAGTTTTCCTCTTTTCATGGTTACTTTGGCGCATTTTTCTAATCCAAATTTCATATCTATTTCTTTGGTAAATCCATGAACTGTCTTTAATAGTGTTTCCAGCTGTTTGTCATTTGCAGCGTATAGTTTTAGGTCATCCATGTATAAAAGGTGGCTGATCGTTTTGCCGTAACATTTATATCCGCATCCAGTTCTATTTAGCATATTAGATAGAGGTGACAGTGCCAAGCAGAAAAGGAGTGGAGAGAGCGTGTCTCCCTGGAATATTCCTCTTCTAATGGGGATGTCTTTGGTTTTCATGAGTCCCTCTTTTGTTTGGAGGTGTAGGACTGTTTGCCATTTATTCACAATTATTATTATTATTATTATTATTATTATTATTATTATTATTATTATTATTATTATTATTATTATTATTATTATCATCATCATCATCATCATTAAGGCGGCGAGCTGGCAGAAACGTTAGCACGGTGGGCGAAATGCTTTGAGGTATTTCGTCAGCCGCTGCGTTCTGAGTTCAAATTCCGCCGAAGTAGACTTCGCCTTTCATCCTTTCGGGGTCGATAAATTAAGCACCAGTTACTCACTAGGGTCGATGCAATCGACTTAATCCGTTCGTGTGTCCTTGTTTGTCCCCCGTGTGTTTAACCCCTTGTGGGTAGTAAAGAAATAGGTATTTCGTCCGCCTTTACGTTCTGAGTTCAAATTCCGCCGGGGTTGACCTTGCCTTTCATCCTTTCGGGGTCGATAAATTAAATAGCAATGAAACACTGGGGTCGATATAATCGACTTAATCCGCATCCCACAAATTTCAGGCCTTGTGCTTCCAGCAGAAAAGATTATTATTATTATTATTATTATTGTTATTATTATTATTATTATTATCATTATCATTATTATTGAGAGAGCAGTGCATGCCATGAGAGTGACACTGGGGTAAAATATATGAACTCCATTATTATTATTATTGAGTGAGAGAGCAGTTCATGCCATCAAAGTGACACTGGGGTAAAATATACGAAGCCCAATATACCCATCATGACTACCCGTCTGATAAAAGTACACCAGGCACATGCATCACAACCATATGTGCGCGACATGGTGATCTCATATCAAGATAAACAGCACATGACCTTGCAGGTGGGGCCCAGTTAGAATTTTCTTCAGGTTGAGTAGCCCATCCCGCTCAAACGGTCCCTGAATAAGGGTTGCTTAAGGATGTTGAAAGAACCACCCATGTTTCCAGAGGTGAACTATTCAAACCCCAAAGAATCCCTCTCAACACATGGCTATGATGCTCCCCCACTACTTCTGCTCGTGATCAGAGATGCACATATCGTCAGCCACTAAGGGACATGCTCAACTGGTTAAGGTCAAACAACTGACAAGCAAATCTGTGGTATTGAGCAGAATATTTGCTGTAGCCCATCTTTTATACCAAGACAAAACAATGTACATGATAACACTTCCAATCAGTTAAGATCAGAAGCCATGAGAGCCACTGCCTGGTACTGCATCAGGGCTATTATTATTATTATTATTATTATTATTATTATTATTATTATTATTAGTAGTAGTAGTAGTAGTAGTAGTAGTAGTAGTAGTAGTAGTAGTAGTAGTAGTATGTCGTTTCATCCATAAGAACCACATCAAAGTTTCCTTGGCATCACTCCCAGTCTGTTGCCGGTATTGCCCCTTGGTTACAGACCCTCCATCATAAATATTTTAGTCTTTATGTTGTCTCTCCCTTGTAAACTGTAATTTGTTGTCATTTTGTTGGGGAAATAAACAACTTGGATCAAAATTGAATTTTTTTTACCATCAAATCTCTGTCAGTTTTTCTCTTTCGTACCTTTTCTCCTTCTTTTATTTTCACTCTCTCTCTCTCTCTCTCTCTCTCTCTCCCTCTCTCCATTCCTCTCTTTTCTTATCTTTAAGATTGTTTGCTTAAGCACAAAGCACATTCTTCTTTGTGAGTTGTTACGTGATCACCGTCCATGTGGTATCTTTGAAGCGAAATTAATCGCTAAAATAAACAATTGCCGTGTTGCACCCAAAACAACCAACGCAATATAATCGTGTCTTTTATACTAAACAACTTACACCTGCCCAGGTGTCTGTAATTGGATTATTTTCTCGACATGGTTCACTTACCACAGGTGGTTGTTAATGAAATGAATTCCGCGAGAAATGGAATCTGTGCACCCGCTTTTCTAAGAAGGCGACGCCTGGTTTAGATCTCAAAATCGAAACTCTACGGAGAACGGAAGGCGATATTTACAGCCGATACAGAAAGAAATTATCCACAAACAAGAAGAATGACTGTAAGCAACTATTTGTCCATTTTCGCTATCCATTATCTACTGAAGGGTCACGGGAGTAGACCCCTCTGACATCTCTTCTATAGGGTCCTATCAGAAACATCTGTCCATGCAAGCTTCTTTCAGTTTCCGTCTACCAAATCCACTCACAAGACTTCGGCCAGCCTGATGCTATAGTAGAAGACATTTGTCCAAGGTACTACGCAGTGGGACTGAACCCACGACCATGTGCTTGGGAAGCAAGCTTCTTTCCACTGTCATGCTCGCGCCTTTTTATAATCTTCTTCCTGTCAATCAAGCGGGTCAAGGACGAAAAGTGTTTGACAGCTGTCGGTGGGTTTTATGAGATACAGAGCTGAGGGATTGTTCGTTTGATATAAACAGAACGTGGCAGGATGAAACTGTTTGGATTGAGGTCAATGGTACGAAATACGTCTTTAGACCTTAACACAGGAACGGAATAATAGACACTATCACAACAACAACAACTACTACTACTACTACTAGCACCACTACCACCATTATTACTACAACGACAACCACCACCACCACCACCACCACCACCATCACTACTACTACTACTACTACTAGTACTACTACTAGCACCACTACCACCATTAATACTACAAAGGCAACCACCAGCACCACCACCACCACTGCCGCTGCTACTACTGCAACCACCACCACCATCACTACTACTACTACTACTACTACTACTACCACCACCTCCACCGTCAACATCATCGCTGCTGCTACTACTACAACTGCAACCACTACCACTGCTACTACTACTAGTACTACTGCTGCTGCTGCTGCTACCACAATAACTTCTACTACTACTACTACTACTACTACTACTACTACTACTACTACTACTACTGCTGCTGCTGTTGCTACTACTACTACTACTACTACTACTACTACTACTACTACTACTACTGCTGCTGCTGCTGCTGCTGCTGCTGCTGCTGCCGTTGCTGCTGCTGCTGCTACTTCTACTACTGCAGTTAACCAAACTCTATCGCCTGAACATGACACGTTCAGTAATGTATTCCTCGATCAACTGTGCCTGTAAAAGGACGGGTTAATCACGGATGGCATGCCTTTGATCACTGGTTCTACTCAGCATCAGGCGATCAAGGATAGGGATCAGCGCCCCTTCTCCCACCAACACTATCATCACCAACATCACTAATACATTGCTACAAACACCGTGGCGAAGCATAAATAAAAGCCATGTCTTTATTACAAAGTTGAAGGAATATAACGGGAAGCTTTATGAAAATAAACAAAAGACTGAAGGCAGGTGGAAACAAACAACAATTGTATTAGTATGGCGCTCAGGAATATAAATAAAACAAGTCTTTTACGTTTCGAGCCTACGCTCTTCGACAGAAAGATACACAGAAAAGAAACACGGAAAGAAACAAGGAGAGAAAAAAATGCGTGCAGAAGCTTGCGATTCAACATGAGGACAATGCCGTTGCAGGAATTAGCCTAGAAGGGGACAGTTCCAATACAATTTTCCTCAGGGCGTTGTGTCCCTGATTCAGGGTTCTTGAAACGCTTGTCATGATGGTTGTTTGGTGTGTTCGTGACTGGATACTTGGATGAAAATGTTTCTTGGATGCATGAAAGAAATTAACTTAAATAATATAGACAGCCAGGAGTGGGTGTGTGGTAAGTAGCTTGCTTACGAGCCACATGGTTCCGGGTTCAGTCCCACTGCGTGGCACCTTGGGCAAGTGTCTTCTACTATAGCCTCGGGTCGACCAAAGCCTTGGGAGTGGATTCGGTAGACGGAAACTGAAAGAAGCCCGTCGTATGTATGTATGTATGTATATATGTGTGTGTATTTTTGTCTGTGTTTGTCCCCCCACATCACCACCTGACAACCGGTGTTGGCGTGTTTACGTCCCCGTAACTTAACCGTTCGGCAGCAGGGATCGATATATATATATTTCTTTACTACCCACAAGGGGCTAAACACAGAGGGGACAAACAAGGACAGACAAACGGATTAAGTCGATTACGTCGACCCCAGTGCGTAACTGGTACTTAATTTATCGACCCCGAAAGGATGAAAGGCAAAGTCGACCTCGGCGGAATTTGAACTCGGAACGTAACGACAGACGAATACGGCTACGCATTTCGCCCGGCGTGCTACGTTTCTGCCAGCTCGCCGATATATATATATTATATATATATATATATATATATATATATATATATATATATATATATGTGTGTGTGTGTGTGTGTGTGTGTGAGTGCGCGCGCGTGTATATGTGTATGTTTGTGTATTGTGTTTGTCCCCCCAGCATCTCTTGACAACCGATGCTGGTGTTTGCATCCCCGTCACTTGGCGGTTCGGCCGGAGAGACCGGTGGAATAAGTACTAGGCTTACAAAGAATAAGTCATGAGGTCGATTTGCTCGACTGGGGGTGGTGCTCTAGCATGGCCGCGGTCAAATGACTGAAACAAATAAAAGAATAGAAAGAAAAGAAAAAGAAAAAGAATAACATCCGCGAACATTTAAGTGAAGTATTTATTGTTGCACATAAAAAAAGCAATTTGCGTTGGTGATTCACAGTTAACAAAAGCAATAATTACAGACTGGGAGAGATATGCTGCTCTGAGATTAGATAGCTATCGGTACAGCAATGTGCAGCCGGTCCAACATACATGAAATCAACTGCGTTATCTTCGTGGCAATGCACATCCTTAATCGTCTTTTCTAGGCCATCCGTGTTGGCCGTCTGCTGGCCAGAACGGAGGTACATTCTGCAATTAATTACCGCCAAAAGCGGTCCTTTATAGATTACTAGCACTACGACCTGGCAACGCCAGGTAATAGTGCTAGTGCATGCATATTAAGCTGCGTGCGTGCGCACATACATGCGAGTACTGTCCAAATCTCCGACCAATCACATACAGCTAGCAAGCTTTCAATTGGCATATCAAGTTTCGGGCATTTTGATTGGGTTTTGGATAGAAAATTCACAAAAAAGTCACTTCTATTGATTTTTAATGGCTTTACCGGGTGACTGGGGAAATGTGAAGATGTGCACGACCACCCTTGGACGGTTTTGAATGACCATAGCAAGTGCGAGCCCTCTAACTGAAAAATGTGGATTTGTATAATGGACACACACACAGATAGACATTTTGCCGTTTATATATAGAGAGATAAGAAGAATATTCTAGAAGACTAAATCATGCCATAGCTTGACGTTGATTGATTGCTTAATAAACCGATCGTGTGAAACTGTTGCGGTTCGCTCGTGACGTCCGACCACGTAATTAGCGATTCGGTTTCGAATCACCGCTCCACGCTCAAATAGCTAAATCCACCAGCCCTTAAAACGGCACTGCTAGGAAAACCAGATTTAAACTAAGTAACGCGCTACGCTATATAAAACCCTAAGGTCCTCGTTTTTACACCAGAGGGACTCACAAAACTTGATAGTACAGTAATGTTAAAGACTGCTTCATTAACTTGTATTACTAATGCCCACGTTTCATGTAGGTAGAACCTGGATAAGCAGGAACGTAAGAGTGGGTCAGGCTGATACGATCTTAGATTCTCCCTTAATCGAATGACTCATAGCAGTTGAGCAATAACCTGTCGTTGTAGAACTAAAGTAACATCCTTATATTGTGCTATCTCTCTCTATAGTTGTCTGTGTATGGCAGGTTTAGTAGCCTTCAACTAACACTATCTCGTCCGAGACCCTGCGGCGCAAGTTGACCAAAATTGAAAGTATGATAGAAGAAGGCTTGCTCTTCCTTCCGTAGAAGAAAAAATTCAAATCGGACCATGTTAACACCAAAAATTATTTACATCAAAAAGGTGCTTTTTTTTTCTATGAAAACCCCTATTTTTTACGATTTTTTGACTGCCGTGTCGCCATTTTTCGGTGTATTTCAGCCAGAAAAATGTTCACTCAAAGAGAATAACAAGCTACATAATGCACAATTTTTACTTTTCAAAAATTCCAATTCTAAAGGGTCGAAACAAACCCTATTAACGCCGGGCGATACTGCTAGTTATGAATAAATATTGTTTTGAGGCGTTCTTATTTTAAAGCAAGCACACTATGTTTGGTTTAATGGAGAAAAAAAAACACGAGAAACGTAAACTAGTTTTCATTTATATCGACTTACGTCAATTTATACATCATTTCCTCTTTCTTGAACTTTTGGATGCTGACCCGAAGATACACATTCTGCTCAGCATCGGCTACTCTGGCAGGAAACTTTTTAAAACTTTGTTGCAACGTAACCAGTCAAAGGACAGGACATCAGACTGAGTCTCTTAATCAATTATGTATCACCAAATGTATTTGAATACATTACCGATGTGTTTATTTGACGGCTGTTAATGTTCTGCAGGCTAAATATGTGAAACCAAGCAATGACGTAAATGAACAGCAATTCTTGGCTACTCGTCAACGAACCATTAGACCGATATCTACAAACATTAAAGGCGGCGAGCTGGCAGACACGTTAGCACGCCGGACGGAATGCTTAGCTGTATTTCGTCTGCCGTTACGTTCTGAGTTCAAATTCCGCCGAGGTCGACTTTGCCTTTAATCCTTTCGGGATCGATAAATTAAGTACGAGTTACGCACTGGGGTCGATATAATCGACTTAATACGTGTGTCTGTCCTTGTTTGTCCTCTCTGTGTTTAGCCCCTTGTAGGTAGTAAAGAAATAGGTATTTCGTCTGTCTTTATGTTCTGTCTTACTGTGTAGATGAAAATAATAAATTCGCATCAAGAAACATGTTCTCAAGTTTTCCTTAGCGTTCGAGAACGTCTACGACACATTCCACTAGCTGATTGGATACAATTGGGTGAAATGCCGCCTTGTGGGTAGTAAAGAAATGCTTAGCTGTATTTCGTCTGCCGCTATGTTCTGAGTTCAAATTCCGCCGAGGTCGACTTTGCCTTTCATCCTTTCGGGGTCGAATAAATAAGTACCAGTTACGCACTGGGGTCGATATAATCGACTTAATCTCTTTGTCTGTCCTTGTTTGTCCTCTCTGTGTTTAGCCCATTGTGGACAGTAAAGAAATGAATATCTACAAACATTAAAGCTCTTAGCAAAGGATTGTAACCTTAAAGCAGCAACTGCCTGGCAACACAGGCGATGGAGCTGTCTGTACAAGGGACGTTATTATTAATCCTAGAAAAAAGTGACATAAACACATGAAAGTGACCACAAGTCTAATTTTCATTGAAAAATATATACAAAATATAAAAAAAAATTAATTGAAATAGGCGCAGGAGTGGCTGCGTGGTAAGTAGCTTGCTTACCAACCACATGGTTCCGGGTTCAGTCCAACTGCGTGGTACCTTGGGCAAGTGTTTTCTACTATAGCCTCGGGCCGACCAAAGCCTTGTGAGTGGATTTGGTAGACGGAAACTGAAAGAAGCCCGTCGTTTGTGTGTATATATATATATATATATATATATATATATATATATATATATGTATGTATATATATGTGTGTTTGTGTGTCTGTGCTTGTCCCCACAACATTGCTCGACAAAAGGCGGTGCTTCAGCATGGCCACAGTCAAATGACTGAAACAAGTAAAAGAGTAAAAAAGAGAGATTAAAGAGAGAGAAACTGTTCAAATACAAAGCTGTTCCATACGTGTGGCCTTCACCTGCAAAAATCTGACATTTTTGACGGCGAATTCAACTCTTTTTCTTTTTATCTGAAGGACAAATCCCGTGAAATCCTCGCGAGTCACCTGTTTCTTCTCTTTTGGATACTGGAATTATTTCAGTAGGTTCTCCATCATCAAGGAGTTCTTCAACCAGCATTTTAAGAAATTCCTGTCTAGATAAGGGTTTGTTCTTCTGTTTGAATCATGGGTGCTTTTCAATATATCACAAAAAAGCATTGTATGCTGTTGTATCAATCAGGTTGAAACAAAAATAGCCTTTGGTCATCTTCGTGTGGTTCGATCCACCCAATAGTATCCAATCAGCTGGTGAAATGTGTCATAGAAGTTCTCCAACTCTAAGGAAAACTCGAGAAATATGTTTCTTGATACGAATTTATTATTTTCATCTACAAAATAAGACACAGTGCTGACAAGACCACAGCCGTCCAGTCTATGTTTCTACGGAACTTTTCTGAAATTTAAAACCCAAACTCGGAATGAAAAAAAAAATTTGCCAAAAATCTTGGGATAAGAAATTCAAGATACTGTTAATTCATCGTGCCATTAATTTTATTATATTTAAAAAAAAATAACAACCCTTTAGCATTTGAACCAGCCATATCAGGCCTAAATATTCTACCTTGCTTTATGTTGAAACTGGCCAGATCTGGTTTCTAATATCTACCTTACAATGTTATTCTAAAAATAAATAATCACATAATTGAAATTTCAAAGCTACAAGATAATGAATGATTAATTCAAAACAATTTGGTTGAATAAGCATTACATTTGACTGAGAAATCTGAATGCTAAAGCGTAATCACAAAAAAGAAGTTGTTTGTGTATGGCAGGTTTGGTAGCCTTCAACAAACACTATCTCCTCCGAGACCCTGCGGCGCAAGTTGATCAAAATTGAGAGTATGATAGAAGAAGGTTTGCTCTTCCTTCTGTAGAAGAAAAAATTCAAATCAGACCATGTTAACACCAAAAATGATTTACATCAAAAAGGTGCTCTTTTTTAAAGAAAATCCCTATTTTTTAACGAATTTTTGACTGCTGTGTCGCCATTTTTCGGTGTATTTCAACCAGAAAAATGTTCACTTAAAGAGAATAACAAGCTACATGATGCAACATTTTTACATTTCAAAAATTCCAATTCTAAAGGATCGAAACAAACCCGAACAACACCAGGCGATACTGCTAGTCAAGTATAAACCATGAAAATAGCTGAAAAATAATCTGCACCTTTTGCCCGACCCCTCTAAATTAATGCAGCTGTGGTTGGTCCTCAAAAAAACTCAGTAGGAAAATACTATTCGTATGCTCCTAGATTACTCTTCAACACTTGCAGCAGTTATCCCTAAGTAGTTCTTCTACGCTTTAAAGTAACATCCCCGATCAAAATTCCCCGCCAAGGAAGCGTTATGTAATAATTGTGACTAAAATAGGACATTACACCAAAGTACGCCAATCTCCTTAATCTTCAGCGACATCCACAATAGCTACACTCTCCGCTGCTCCATTCAATGTCTGTCACGTGCTCTTGTGGACAATCGAATAAGTGGAAGAAAAACCAAGGCATTAGGGGACACAGGGAGCTCACAAAGCTTCCTTAACAAACAAACAAACAAACACAAGTTGAAGGTAAATCTAACAAATGGCTATACCTCGCTGGCATTCAGCTCCCTTACTTTTGAAATTAATGAAGTGTGCCAAGTCAGCGCAGGATTTTCAAACGGTTATTACGATTATGCCATATTATCTGTTATCCATATAACCAGTCTCAGCACTGTCTAAAAAACATCCTATAACCATCCATTAATTCCACAAACCTCCATCGACTCCACTTTCTGCAATGTTTTCACTACTTTCGACAAAAAGGTTACCTACGTTATTTACATTTGACGGATATTTGTCCTCATCTTGTTTGTTGTTCACACGACGTTTCGGCTGATATACCCTCCAGCCTTCATCAGGTATCTTGGGGAAATTTCGAACATGA
>NC_043003.1:12686204-12711204 GCF_006345805.1 Octopus sinensis
TTTTGTTTTAAACATTCCCAAACATTATCATTATCATTATTATTATTATTATTATATTATTATTATTATTATTATTATTATTATTATTATTATTGTTGTTGTTGTTGTTGTTGTTGTCGTTGTTGTTGTTTATAATATAACTGTTCATTATTTAGTAGATTGAGACAAACTTCTACTGCATCACCTGCTATATCTCCGTGTTGCTGGGGTGTATGCAGCATTGCGTCTTCTTTTCTATTGTTGGAAGTGCGCAAACTCTTTCCGGTATTGTATTGTGTTAGTTTTTGTTTCCTCTTGATGTGTGGTGCAGTCTTTTATTGTACTACTGCTTGTATTGTGTGTTGAGTGAGAATGCGTTGGTTTTCTAGCTTGCTTGTGGAAGTTTATTTCACTGGGTAATTGCTGTATAGACTGTGTCTTGTGTTTGTGGGTTGTTTTGTTTAGATTGTATTATTGAATTGATAGTTTCATGCGTAGGATGCGGGCTGTTCCTAACAAGGCAATTTTTTGAATAGTGTGTAGTGTTGAGGATCCAGGTATAGTTTCAAAGTTTTTGTTCAATATGTTTTTTTTTATCATGCGTAATGCTTCTATTATTATTGGTATTGTTTTCACTTTCATGTCCCACATCTTGAATACTTTAATTTCGAGGTCTTTGTACTTTGACAATTTCTCCACTTCTTTTTGGACAATATTTTGATCAGAAAGGACTGCAATGTGTAAGCAGGTGTATTTTCCTCAATCCTTGATTATTATGTCGGGGTTTTTAGCTTTAATTTCTTTGTCGGTTTGAACCGGCATATCCCTGATGATTGTAGCCTGCTCGTTGTCTTGTACCTTGTTTGGCAAATGTTTACACCACCTATTGTCAGTTTTAATGTTGCAACGTTGGCATATTGTCCAGTGGATATAACTGCTTACTCAGTCGTGTCTGTACATATACTCAGATTTGGCAAGGACTGGGCAACCAGAGATGATGTGGTCGACAGTCTCATTGTGCTGGTTGCATATTCTGCATTTGGTGTTAGGGTCTGTTTTCATTATTTTGCTTTTATAATTGTTGTAACATTTGACTGCGGCCATGCTGGAGCACCGCCTTTAGTCGAGCAAATAGACCCTGGACTTATTCATTGTAAGCCCAGTACTTATTCTATCGGTCTCTTTTTGCCGAACCGCTAAGTGACGGGGACGTAAGCACACCAGCATCGGTTGTCAAGCAATGCTAGGGGGACAAACACAAACACAAATACACAAACACACAAACACACACACACATACATATATATATATATATACATATATACGACAGGCTTCTTTCAGTTTCCGTCTACCAAATCCACTCACAAGGCATTGGTCGGCCCGGGGCTATAGCAGAAGACACTTGCCCAAGATGCCATGCAGTGGGACTGAACCCGGAACCATGTGGTTGGTTAGCAAGCTACTTACCACACAGCCACTCCTGCGCCTATATTATATTTATATTTATTTTTATTTATTTTATCTTATTTATTTGTAGTCCGGCATTATCCTCATCATCATTATTATTATAGGAAAACTCACAGCTCATTTTGCTGGGTATGATGAAGTGTCGGCTTATAATAATAATAATAATATAATAATAATAATAATACTAATAATAATAATAATAATAATAATATAATAATAATAATAATAAAATATAATGATGATGATGATGATGATAATAATAATAACTATTATTATTATTATTATTATTATTATTATTATTATTATTATTATTATTATTATTATTATTATTATTCCGTAACGGAGGGAAAGAGCAACGATGTACTCGGGGAAACTCTAGGAGGGATCAACTAACTGGCCTTTTCCGGAGGACTTTCGAGCCGGGGCCTATGCGTAACTTCCAGAAATCCTTGGCCTGGCAACGCTACAAGGGAGCTCTGCCGAATCGAGACAAGCTTTACAGACAGTGAAGTGCTATCAGACGGACCTGTCCGGGGTATGCCCAGGGCTACAAAACCGTCCTGCTTGCATTCGTCCAGTGTCCGTGCATTACTGACTTGTTGGAGCTTTGTTAAACATCTGTTGTCGCGTGTAGGACGGATCCAGCTTACGTATCAGCCGAGTTGATCGTGAAGATCGTCCCGCCGCCTTCCTTTGGCTGGGAAGGAAAGACAGCTTTCCTCTGCCTGGTGGCTATGGCGAAGAAGGTTGTGAGGTGGACGAGATTAAAAGGACTGAAGACAGATACTTTCCTCTTCGGCCAAGCCCTCAATTGGCTTTTTCAAGTTCCACCTGAAAAGGAAAGTGAGAGTTTGGCGGGAAGTTCTGCCCCCCTCCCCATTCAGTAAATTTGTTACTAGGTAGGTGAATGTGGCGAGGTTAGCCCGTAGGAGTGGGTCTATTCTGAACTTTTGTTTGTAAACCGGAAGGATTTGAGGAGGGAGGCGCCTGCTGTGTGGTGCATATGGCAGTCGGGATAAACAAAATGTGCGGGGTTCCTTGGTTATCCCTGCGAGGAACTCCCACTTTTGGGGAGTTTTATTGTTTAATTGTTTTTGTTACTTATTGTATACACGGCATTGTTCAACGCCCTACTTGTCCCTTGTATTGCATCGTCTCTATGTGTTTTGTGTGCGGTCCTTAGACCAATTAAAGAACGTATTATTATTATTATTATTATTATTATTATTATTATTATTATTCTATGTTTGACTTTTGCTTTATATTTGTACAAGTTGGCTCCAAGTCTCACCCAGAGACCTCAAGAGGCAACAGGCTGGAAGTTCGTATTGTTGTTATGCATAGTGTGCCATATATTTGGTTTTGTATTTAGTGTTGTACTAGTGAATGCCTAAAAAGAAGAAAAAAACGAAAGTTATGTTTGTTTTAAACCTTGAGATTACATAGAAAGTATTTTGCGTAGGATATGAGCAGTTCCCATGAGCACTATCTTTTGAATTTCTGCCATTTTGGGGTTTCCTGGTATCTGAGTTAGGTAGCAATCAGCCCCTTTCGCTATCATTCACCAGGGCACCTATGACAACAGGTATTGTTTTAGTCTTCAGGTTCCACATTTTGCTGCTTTCTCTATTTCAAGATCTTATATTTTGCTCAGTTTTTGGTAGGTCTTGACAGATACATTTATAACGATTGGGACAGTCATATCAATGAGGAGGCATGTTCTTTGTCTGAAGTCTTTCAATATGATGTCTGGCCTATTTGCATCTATCTTTCTGTCAGTTTGAATGGGGATGTTCCAGAGGAGTGAGATGTGGTCATTTTCAAGCACTGGAGGTGGTTTGTGTTCCCACCAGTTTTTTTCATGGGGCAAATCCAGGTTTTTGCAGATTACCCAGTGAATATATTGTGCAGCTCTATCATGCCTGTTGAGATACTCTGTAAGCACTAGAAGACTGCACTTGGAGACAACATGATCAATGGTTTCATTTTGTTGTTGACATACACGACATGTTGGGCTACTGCTGCCGTTCTTTAATATGTTGGCCTGGTAGTTCTCTATTATTATTATTAGTATTTTATTATTATTATTATTATTATTATTATTATTATTATATTATTATTATTATTATTATTATTATTATTATTTTTTATTATTATTATTATTATTATTATTATTATTATTATTATTATTTACGGCGGCGAGCTGGCAGAATCGTTAGCACTCCGGGAAAAAAAACTTAGCGGCATTTCGTCCGTTTGCACGTTCTGAGTTCAAATTCCGCCGAGGTCGACTTTGCCTTTCATCCTTTCGGGCGTCGATAAAATAAGTACCAGTTGAGCACTGGGGTCGATCTAATCGACCTACTTCCCCCCCCCCACACCGAAATTGCTAGCCATGTGCCAAAATTCGAAAACATTATAATCATCATCATATTATTATTATTATTATTATTATTATTATTATTATTATTATTATTATTATTATTATCGTCTGCATTTGTGTAGTGTACATTATTCTAGTTACCCCTTCCTCTTTCAACAAAAGAAACCGCATTACTGGCAACAATTCCAAAACAAAAATATTGACATTTCTTGTATTTGAGCTGGGTTTTTATTTTTGTGTGAGTGTGTTTGTTTGCTTCTTCTTGTTTTCATTGCTTTATTCATTCATTAGATCATTATAAACATCCAAGAACAATATAGCCGTCTAATTCGATTATACACCCGCCTCTTGGGAGGGGCTGCTCGCAGTTCTGCCATTTCTATTTTCTTTTTCTTTTTCTTTTTTTTCGTCCAAATTTATTTCATGTGAAAATGTTTCATCAAAAGCAGGCACTGGAACATGACGCAGTGAACGCTACCCACATCCGATACTCACTCTTTGTGTTTGTACATGTGTGCGTGTGTCTGTGTGTGTCTGTGTGTGTGGGTATGTGTGTGTGTGCGTGTGGGTGTGAGTGTATATATATATATGCCCACATATGTGTGTATATATATATATATATATATATATATATTATATATATATATATATATACGTATGGATGTAAGAATGTACATATACGTATGTATATATGCGTATATATATTTTGCATATATATATATATATATGCATGCATCCACGCATACATATATACGCACATATATACATATATATATATACCAACTTTCTCTTATATATATATACATATATGCATATATACATGCACACATATATATACATACATATATACACATGTATATATATATGTGTGTACATATACATATATGTATATATATCACTAAATGAATGTATAAGTGAGAGTATATATATATATATATACACCCACCCACCCACACACATTATAGAATGTAATACCTAGTGAATTAACAATTTCACTGTCCGTTCCAGAGAATCTGTCGCTATAGATAGATAAGATGATTTGCCAACTTTTCTCCATGCAACTTTTTTTCTTTCTTTGTTTGTTTGTTTTTTTGTACTTTATTAAGCACTTTTTCTTTTATATTTTTTCTGCATTTATATTCAATTATTTATACATTGACATTGTTGTTTCTTTCTCTTTTGTATCGTTTCTATGTTAGTATATGTAAATATGCTAAAATTGGCGAAGCAGATACAACATGAAAATAACGATTTCCTATGCGATCAGAAACCTTGAAGTATAATGGAGAAAATATTTGAGTGACGATTATCATTTTTTTTTTAAGCAGAAGCAAAGGAAAATAGCTCCAGTCCTTGTTGCAGCGTACTAGTTTGTGTGCCTTAATGACCATAAGAATTATGCTAGAGGAGCACAAGTTTCTGAGAAGGCCTCCTCCACTTTGCTGAACAAGTCAAAGGATAATGACTAGATTAATGTGGATTACCTCTTCCCAGAGGTAAAAAAAGGCGAGCGCCCCTAGGTAGAAAAAGCAGAGTTACAGAAGTATCAACGACAGTTGAAACCCTACAAGACTTGGGAGAGGAAGGCCCTTTCTTTAAGAAACATATAATGTGGTTGAGTAAAATCCAAAAGGTAGAGCTGAAAAGCAGAAAAGACAGTCCAAAGTCGAGAGCTGTGGGAAAAAAATCAATTGCTTATGTTCCACGGGGAGCGAAGATCTTAACGGTAATGACAGAAAAAAATTAGATAAAAAGAAATCTTCATTGACCTCTGAGGCCCACTTCATCGGCCTCTAATTCCAGTTTTGTTTTCCCTTCAGTGTTTATGTAGATAACAGAGTGGATAATAGCGATGGAGGGGTTTGCCTCCCATCAACTTTTCACTAAAAAACATTTAATACTGAGGTACACAATCAATTGTCAGTCACTCTTTCTTTTTAACCTTTAAATATTTCATTTAAACGTTTACCGCCGCCGCCACCACTAGTACTTATATCACAATACTACTAATTCTGTCGGTGCAATAAAAGAAGCTACTGTAAGAAGAAGGGACCTGCTGTTACGAGTCATGGCCTTTTATTGATAAAGGAAGGTTATCTAAAATAACTGACCCCTTCCTTTCTTCATAGAAGCTTCACTTAAATCAGCTCACTTCTTTCTATATTATTTGTTACTGATTCAAATCTCTACTAGTCTCCTCCAATACTGGATTTACCATACCATTAACAACTATAACTATAAGAGTGAAGGCGCGTGGCTTAGTGGTTAGGGTCATTCGGCTCATGATCGTAAGGTCGTGGGTTCAATTCCCGGCGGCGCGTTGTGTCCTTGAGCGAGGCATTTTATTTCACGTTGCTCCAGTCCACTCAGCTGGCAAAAGTAGTACCTGTATTTCAAAGGGTCAGCCTTGTCACACTCTGTTTCACGCTGAATCTCCCCGTGAACTACATTAAAGGTACACTGTTTGTGGAGTGCTCAGTCACTTGCACGTTAATTTCACGAGCAGAGCTGTTCCGTTGATCGTATCAGCTGGGACCCTCGTCGTCGCAACCGACGGAGTGCTCTTAACAACTATAATATAATCACATGTATACTGCGTACTAATGAATCAAGTGTTATGAACATATAGTCGTCTTGAAGATGTTGTTTTCCTGCGACGAAAAACAACAACAGCGATTGGCATTTTCACGTTCGAATCTGTTGGAACGTTTTAATAATAAGTGTGTAGTTCATTGTATACTATTACCTCTGCATTGAACGTCTCTTATCACATAATCATTATTCCGATCTTTTCAAAACCACGCCTTCTTTTTCTTGCCTCTTTCAATTATTTTCCATATATTCCTATCTCACTTTCTCCACCCCCTCTCTCTCTCTGTTCCTTTCTTTGCCTCTTCTCTCTCTGCCCCCCCCCCTCTCTCTTTCTTGAGGAAATTTTTTCTTTTTTTCCAATATTTTGACCTGAATGATCTGAAGCAGACCTGGAGTAGAGGGGGGTATATCATTGATGAGGTCGCGAATGGGAACGAATGAACTTTGACAAGCTAGGTGATTGATTAATCGATCGAATGATTAACCAATTCACTAATAATAATAATAATAATAATAATAATAATAATAATAATAATAATAATAATAATAATAAAAGAAGTGAAACAGAACCAGTGTATGTGTGTTTATTATTAACATAATGACCATCTTCCTACCGCGAGTTACATACTACAAAACCTGTTTTAACATGAGTTCACTTGAAGAATTTGGCGAACCACATTAAAAAATGAATGAAATAAATATTATAAAACTTTTTGAATCGAGGGCAAGATGAGGTTTTGACTGTTGGCGTGGATTAAGTCTTGTGATATCTTTTTTCTGTTGCTTGTCTCAGTCACTGGACTGTGGCCATGCTGGGGCAGCGCCTGGAATGATTTTAGCCGGACGAGTCGAACCCAGAAGTTGCTTTTAAGTCTGGTGTTTATTCTATTGGTCTCTTTTGCCGAACCGCTAAGTTACGGGGACGAAATCAAGTCATTGCTGGTTATCAAGCGGTGGGAGGACGGGCACAAGCACAGACATACATACATGACACGCACGCACATACAGACACAGAAGCATGCACACACACACACATACGCACGCACACACACACATACAAACACACACGTCAGACTCCTTTCAGTTTCCACCTACCAAATCCATTCACAAGGCTTTAATCTACCCGAGGCTAGAGTAGATGACCCTTGCTCAAGCTGCCACGCAATGGGACTGAACCCGATGTTGTTGGGAAGCAAATTTCTTACCTCAAAGTTATGTCCGAGCCTGGAGATAAAAATATAATTATTTGAAAGCATGAAGGAAAAGAAAGGAAACAGGGTTGAGAGAAAGAAGGGAAGAAGGAATAAAGAAGCGTGTGAGAAAGAAGTTAAAATTTGAGCTTCATGAGAAAGCAGACGACAAGCGTATGAAGACGCGGCTGATCAAATATTAAGAGCAGGAGTTGGGGACAAACTTCACAGTAATGCGTTGAACGTTGAGATTTTCCGTGAAAAATCTCTTGGCAGACTCCGTAATTGATTCTAGACATACGAGAGAGTTGATAGATTTTTCAGTGACAGTCCTCTTCGTGAATGAATTCACGAACATTTTACGCCACGCCGCTGCCCGTCCGAGACATTTTTTCTGGTTTTATGCTTGTTGGTTACTCTGAACTTTCACCAACTTGTACCGACAGCACTGGATTGACCTCGACACGTTGTGTTCTACCTAAATAAAAAATTAAAAAAGAAGGAAAATATAAAAGAAAAATTGTCTGCCCAAAGGCTCCATGAATCATTCATATACAATTTTGTGCAAACGCGTTGTTCGAATTTGTCAGCCATATTAAAAGTCACTGAACCGTCTTAACGCAACGTTACAAAATTCTAATAATTGGATACAAGTAGATAGAGAGAAACCTATTTGTGAATTGATTCAGCATGTTGTCTGGCTACAAATGGAAGTTGGCTGCGCACGCATATCTGCTGAACTGACCAATCACAGTACATGCAGTCCAGAAATATCATGACAGCATTAGTGATGTGTGTGTGTGTGTGTGTGTGTGTGTGTGTGTGTGTGTGTGTTTGTGTGTTTGTGTGTGTGTGTGTGTGTTTGTGTGTTTGTGTGTGTGTATTCATGTGGTTTCTTTGTGAGTGAATGTGTGCATGTGTGTTTGTTTCTCTGTATATTTATGTGTGTGTGCGTGTGTGTGTGTGTGTATACGCGCAGGCGTGGCTACTTTCCAATCACATGGTTCCAGGTTCAGTCTCGCTGTGTGACACCTTGGACAAGTGTCTTCTACTATAGTCTCGGGCCGACCAAAGCCTTGTGAGTGGATTTGGTAGACGGAAACTGAAAGAAGCCCATCGTATATATGTATATGTATATATGTGCGTGTGTCTGTGTTTTCCCCTCACCATCGCTTGACAATCGATGTTGGTGTGTTTGCGTCCCCGTAACTTAGCGGTTCGGCAAAAGATAACCGATAGAATAAGTACTAGGCTTACAAAGAATAAGTCCTGGGGTCGATTTGCTCGACTGGAGGGCGGTGCTCCAGCATGGCCGCAGTCAAATGACTGAAACAAGTAAAAGAGAGTATCTAAATAGAGAAAGAGAAAGAGAGAGAGAGAGAGAGAGAGAGAGAGAGAAAGTATATAGACATACAGACACATATACGCGCACACACACATCTATATATGTACGGGTGTATTTCAAAAAATCGCAAAAAAACCACGGAAGTGGTCACTGTCGGAATGCTTTCGCTCACAGGTCTCCTGGTCAGTTAGAATTGACCGATGGGTAAACAAGAACGACGTTGCGACAACGGCGATGCGGGCGACGGTAGCGTTAACGATGGCTCTTATCTGTTAATAGCTTAGACTAATAGTATTTATTTTAGATTACTGATGTCGGTAGGTCCAATTCTACAACACCTCCACTACCACCACCACCGTCATCACTGCCGAAGCCGGCGCCGCTGCTACCACCTCCACTACCACCACCACCACCACCGCCGCCGCCACCAGATCAAACAATAGCGATATAAATCTTGATAAATCAATTTCTTAATTAGACATGAAGTTCCCAGCCATTATCTATCATTCTCTTCGCTCTCGCTCGGTCGTTTATTTGCCTCGCTCTTGTTGTCTCGGTTTTAATGAGTCAGACACCTCTAGCATCCCCACCACCACCACCACCACAACCACCACAACCACCACAACCACCAGAAAAATAACAACAGCAGCAACAGTTACAGCAACGACGAAGAATCCTCTGTGCAGTCGCTCGACCTATTAAAAATGGCAAACTTGAAATCCCTACCGTCTTTGAAAAGGGAAAGAAGTCCATGATAAACTATGTAGTTTCTATCACATATATATATGTGATCTTTCTTTCTTGGTTCGGCCGTCGTCCGTGCAACATTTATATTCCTCCCTGTACCTGTGTAATCTTGTATCCCTGCCGTAAGGCTTTATTTCCACACACGCCAGTTTAATTCAATTCGTCCTTAGTCGAAAGACACCGGTTGTTATGTCCTGTTATTTGTATTTGTGTAACATTCTCCGTTTTTTTTTCGTCCTTGTTTTTGTATACATTCGCTGCTTTCTTCCAAGGAATCTAATGCTCTTAGCTTAGTTTTTCCTTGGGGCTGGCCAGATTTGAGCTATTTCGAGTATAACCAGCCGAAATTGCAATGATAATCTGGAAATCGACTGAGGAAAGAAAACTCTGAATAACCCGTCCTTGTTTTCTTTGTACCGTCTATCTGGATGTTTAGTAGTCCCTTTTTTGTATCACCTGGATGTTTTGCGTTCTTGTCCCATTTTGTATTATATATATATATGTAGTTGAAATTTACAGAAAAACGATGGCAGGTGTATAAACAACAAGCAGGTGTATTAGTTTGACACTTGGGAAGGTGAGAAAGTCTTTTACGTTTCGAGCCTACGCTCTTCAACAGAAAGGAACACGAGGAAATAAACAGAGAGAAAATAAAAAAAAAACTTATGGAGTTAGCGGTCAATCATGAAAAATGCATTAAAACGTACACGTAGAACAGACACCTGAACCCTAATATTTCATCGGTTATCGACCGAAAAATACTAGTACATAGTTTCATGCCTTTAATGTGGCTCAAAGAACAGTCTACAGAATTTTAGGGGCAGGGATGCATGCTCTCATTCGAATGTTGAACATTGCTATTGAGAGAAACGGTGACTACGTTGAGAAGTAGTGATGTAATCCACAGAGGACCGGCTTCATTTTGATGTATGATACATGTTCCTGTGTTGGTAATTATACCTATCCTAAACAAAATGGCATACTTTTTGACTCACTCCTCGTATTAATTTCATAATTTATCCTTGATTTATTTTTAAACCATAACACAATAAATCCCCTAATAGCCAACTCTAACTCCCACTCATAATTAATTTGACATTCAACTAGCTCTCTCGACTACCTACATACCCATAACCCCCATTGCTTAAGAATAACTCTACAGCCACTGATCTAAGGCAGAACGGACACAATCAGTCACTACTAGATTTCTTCCTCAATAACTTTAGACTTTAAGACTACCACAGACACCTACTACTCTCTCTAAATTCCTTTCATTTTGCTCTATTTTTTTTACCTTATCTTCCTCTACCTCCTCACCATCTCCCTTATCTTCTCCGCTACCCCGTACACAATTCTTAGACACCATACACCTATACACCTTACTTTATCCTAGAGCCAATCCTAAAATCCCCTCCCCTTCACTCTAATCTACCCCTCTTTCTATTTATTTTCTTTTCTTTCCTTTTACCACTTAATAACCACCACTGCTACTATTCTGGTGTTGAACGTTGATATGTTCGCGTCCGTTGATATGTTCGCGTCTCTTTTCTCTGGATGTCTACTGTATCAGGATTTTAACCCACCTGGATCTACGCAGGATTGCACCGCAGGACTCATGCTCTGGTTTCTATGACGTCGGAAAGTTAAACTATGAACTTTAATGCTTCTTTTTTCTTCTTTCTTTCCATCTCCTTATTCATTTACCTTCTTCCTCTATGTCGTCATCTCATTAATATATACCATTCTCATTTTTCCTATCTTTCCCTATTTGTCTTTTATGACGGAATATCCCATACTCGAGGATATCCCAGAAACAGCTGTAAGACTTTGAATTTTTTCCAATAATAATATTGTACACGACTTGAGATGTTTGCCTTGCCTTACTGTTTGATGTCCTGTTTATATATATATATATATATATATATATATATATATATATATATATATATATATATATATATAATTTTAATCCAAACGGGAAACAAAAAACAACAACAATGGAACAATTACAGTATTATTATTAATAGGCGCTCAGGAAATGGAAGCAGGGAGGTATGACGTTTCGAGCGGAGCTCTTCGTCGGAAACATAAAGAAGGAAGAGAGAGGAAAGAAAGATCCCAGAGCGGGCAACAGGGAAAGAGAAAAAAGACGACTGGTGTTTACGAGTTGCACATGGTGAAAGGCGGTGTTTACGATAACAGAGCAAAGTGGGTTTTTAAAGGCAAAAGAGTGGAGACAAGGTTGGTAACGCAACAGATGTGTGTGTATGTGTGAGTGTGTGCGTGTGCGTGGTGTGTTATGTGTGTGTGTGAGGCGAGATGAAAAAACAAAAAATATATTGGTGTGTTAGGGTGTGCGTCTGTGTGTAGGCGTGTGAGGTAGGGCAGAGATAGTGGTCAGCTTAGCAGACAAGGTCAGTAGTAAGAAAAAGAAGGAAGAGGAAGGGAGGGAGGGAAGGGGTGGGGGCGTATGTAGCGTGCCAGCGTGTGTTGAGTAGTAGTGTGTGTGTGTGTCCAGTGTCGTGGTGGTATTAATGGCGGCGAGTAGATTGAATGTGTGTAAGAGTAATGTATATATTTAAGCAATGTGTGTGTATAGTGTGCGCGCGTGTACCCTGACGAAAAGGGGGGGGTTAAGAAAAAGGATTTCCAGCTGAGGGGAAGATGGAGAGTGGGCCCGCGGAGACGGGCGTGGGAAAACCCAACGACACGCGACGGTCCCAGGAACGGGCGGGAGGTCTCGTCGGGTCCAAGAGCGAGGTGCATGCGGCGCGTATGCGTGCGCGAACGGCGCAAGCGCGTGTGTGCGCGCGCTGCGAGTATGTAGCGCGTAAGTATGTATGTGTGGGGATGTGTGAGTGTAGTGTGTGTGTGTGTAATGTATGTGTGGTGTGTATGTGTGTTGTGTGTAGGATGTATGTATGGTGTATGGGTGATGTAGCGTGATTGTGTGTATGGATGTTGTACGTGGCGTGTGTGTGTGTGGATGCGTGTAGGTGTTGCGCGTGTGTGCATGCATGCATGCATGTGCGTATGTGTGTGTGTGTGTGCATGTGCGGGGTTATAATGTATGTGCGTATATGTGTGTGTATATATATTATATATATTCTTTTATTATTTCATTTGTTTCAGTCATTGACTGCGTCCATGCGAGCACTGCCCTTAGGCGGCCCGAGACACTTGCCCAAGGTGCCCACGCAGTGGGACTGCAACCGGTAGCATGTGGTTGGTAAGCAAGCTTCTTACCACACAGCCACTCCTGCGGCCTATATATATATATAATATATATATATATATATTATATATATATAGATATATATATAGATATATATATATATATATATATATATATGTAGGTCCAGGGTTGAGTAGGGGTTAACCACAGTAAATAAGGTACTCCAATACATAGCCAGAGTAGTAAATTAATTTATTTTATAGAAGGAGCTTCTACAGGACTAGAACTGTGTCATCAAATGAAATCATCAGGAAGCTTCCTGATGATTTCATTTGAATGAAACAGTTATAGTCCCGTAGAAGCTCCTTCTATAAAAAATATATATATATATATATATATATATATATATTATATATATATATATAATATATATATATTATATATATATACGTATATATATATATATATATATATATAATATATATAATATATATATATATATAAATAATAATAATAATATATATAATATATATATAATACGTAAGTCGTCTAAAAGTCATAAGCCAAGAAAAGATGCAATCGTATATCTGTAAATAGAACGGATATATTATCTGAAGTGTACAATATTATATATCCCTCACGGCTGATCTTACCAATTGGTTCTGCGCTAGGGTGGACATATAATACTGTACGCTTCAGATTACCCATCATCCTCATGTTTGGTCGAAAGGCCATATTTATTCCGTCTTCGTCTGTCGTTTCAAATTATAGTTGTTTACTTTCGTACGTACCCCCTGTATAGTCTTGTTTGCTCGAGGCATAATTCTACGCAAAATTTGCGAGTGCCGCCGATATACGAAGTTCTCAGTCTTATCGTTAAAGGCATGAAACCAAGTATTAGTATTCTTTGGTCGATAACTGATGAAGAACCATGGTCCTTCCGTGTCTGTCCTACATGTACGTTTACATGTAATATTTAATGCATTTTTCTTTCATTAAGTAACTGAATGCCACGCATCCCGACTTTTGTTAACAATACATTTATATATATATATATGATCCTGTCTCCTCTCATCACCCACGAACTTCTACGGATTGTACACCACCCACCAACTTCCACTGGACTTTCTACACTTCAGCTGCACCCCACCTGTCCATGGATTACACTGGACTCCTCTGTTGATGAAAAATCGCTCCAATACACCAGGACGTCTGAAGCTTTTGAACTTTTCGTAACTTTTTTTATACTTTCTCTCCTTGTTTCTGTCTGTGTTCCTTTCTGTGTAAGAGCGTAGGCTCGAAACGTTAAAGACTTTTTCACTTCCCGAGCGTTATACTAATACATCTGTTTGTTGTCTACACCACCTGTCTTCGTCTTTTGTTGTTGTTTTTTTTTGTGAATTTTCCCTATATATATTACTATTACTATTTTACTTGTTTCAGTTATTTGACTGCGGCCATGCTGGAGCACCACCTTAAGTCGAGCAAATCGACCCCAGGACTTATTCATTGTAAGCCTAGTACTTATTCTATCGGACTCCTTTTACCGAACCGCTAGGTTACGGGGACGTAAACACACCGACATCGGTTGTCAAGCGATGTTGGGGGGACAAACACAGACACACAACATATACACACACATAATATATTATATAACATATACGACAGGCTTCTTTAAGTTTCCGTCTACCAAATCACTACGAGGCTTTGGTCGGCCCGAGGCTATAGTAGAAGACACTTGCCCAAGGTGCCACGCAGTGGGACTGAACCCGGAACCCTGTGGTTGGTAAGCAAGCTACTTACCACACAGCCATTGCTGCGCCTATATATATATACATACTAGCAGTATCGCCCGGCGTTGCTCGGGTTTGTAAGGGAAATAACTATATAAGCATTTTTAGAGAGTTACTTCCTTTATAGATGCCAATTCGGGCTTTCTTAGCCATTTCTGTTTTGGTGTCTTCAAGCCATGAAGTCGTTGTTCTAAAAAAGAACGCTGGTCTCCTTGACAACGCATTACGACGTTGATTTCCTTAAACTCCCTTCCCCACAGCTTCACGAGGGAGGGAAGAAGGGGGAGAAGCAAACACAGGTGCAGGTGTTTGAGCGTGGACGCCAACTCCGCCGCCATCGACACACGAAAAATTATGCATTAAAATGGAATAAAAAATTATGTTAAATTATTTTTAAAATCGTAGACTAATCGTAGACGCACGCTAATAGCCAGACGGGCTCGATATGAATCACGACTATAAGATACCCGAATTTGGTTAAACTGCACCGCAAAATGTGGGAGGAGTTAGGAATCTAAATCGTAGGAGACAGACACTCACACAACTACAATTTTATATATATATATATATATATATATATATATATATATATTATATATATATATATATATATATAGATAGATAGATAGATAGATAGATAGATAGATAGATAGATCCTTTCAATGTTTTTGCAACATGAACTGAGAGAGCTACTTCTGTAAAGAGGCTTCACCACCACAACCAATGCCAACACCATCACCGCCGCTGCTGCCACCGCTATCGCTACTGGCAATATTGCAACCGTTGTTCACTGCCATCGCTTCCACCGTTTCCGCCTGTCATCGTTGTCAGCACCTATCATACTGCTATCAAAAAGAACGAAAAAAACAACCTCCTCCATATCTCCTCCATAACTCTTATCTCCATATTCAAGGTTACGAAGCCATCGTGGCAGTAACCTTGTTATGTTGATGAGGTTTGTCTGTCTGACCTTTTCGCTGTTCGGTTTCCCGCCACTGCACGAGTCTCAATCAATTTATTAACGAACAAACATGTCGTCAGTGATTCAGTTGTGAGATTTCTGCAATGATGGATCTCTAGACGGGAGGAGAAAGAGAGAGAAGACAAAATGGTGGGGCGGAGATTATTCGGGACGGGGGAAAAAAGCAGAAGATAAGGAGGGGAGAAATAAAGAAAGAAAAGAAAATGAGAAGCAGAAAGACAGAGACATCGTTGTAGAAGTGAGAAAAGGGGGGAAAAGAAAAGATTTAAAAGATTTAATGAACTGAAAGAAGTTAAAATATGGAAATCAATAATGGAGGAAATAAAACGGAAAAGGAATAACAAAAAAAAAAAAAAGGAAGCATAATAGGAAGATAAACGTAAATTGATAACAAAGAAAAGCAATACACACATGCATATATATGCATACGTGTGTGTGTGTGTGTGTGTGTGTGTGTGTGTGTGTGTGTGTGTGTGTGTGTGTGTGTGTGGTGTTTTATCAAAGCCGATAAACTCCTCCAACTCATTCAAAGTTTCACGTAAAACTGATCATATTTTAGCGTTTAGTGATTTTGAGTTTGGTACTATTTAAGAAGAGTGGTCCCGGTGCGCGAACTCGTGCATCGGCGCTAGATAGTCGTGACTAGTCGATCCTACAACGACTACCTAGCGCGTGTGCTCGTATGCAAATGCTCATACAAATGTTCGTGCAAATATATAACAAATGTTCATATATAACAAAAATGTTCATACAGATTCGGTTGAAAGTTATTAGAACGTAAAAAGACGTTTTAAGAGAATGATGGGGGTACCAAAAACAGTGCGTAACTGGTACTTAATTTATTGACCCGAAAGGATGAAAGGCAAAGTCGACCTCGTCGGAATTTGAACTCAGAACGTCAAGACAGACAAAATACCTATTTCTTTACTACCCACAAGGGGCTAAACACAGAGGGGACAAACAAGGACAGACAAACGGATTAAGTCGATTATATCGACCCCAGTGCGTAACTGGTACTTAATTTATCGACTCCGAAAGGATGAAAGGCAAAGTCGACCTCGGCGAAATTTGAACTCACAAGGTAACGGCAGACGAAATACGGCTACGCATTTCGCCCGGTGTGCTAACGTTTCTGCCAGTTCGCCGCCTTTATTAATACATCCATTCATTACTTTTCGTAATGTCGATTTTAAAAATTTCTTATCTATATATATAAAACTGTAGTTGTGTGAGTGTCTGTCCCCTTCGATTTAGATTCCTAACTACTCCCACATTTTGCGGTGTGCAGTTAGTTAACCAAATTCGGGTATCTTATAGTCGTAATTCATATCGAGCCCGTCTGGCTATTAGCGCGCGTCTACGATGAGTCTACGATTTTAAAAATAATTTAACATCATTTTTATTCCATTTTAATGCATAATTTTTCGTGTGTCGATGGCGGCGGAGTTGGCGTCACGCTCAAACACCTGCACCTGTGTTGCTTTTCCCTCTTTCCCTCCCTCGTGAAGCTGTGGGGAGGGAGGTAGTGTAAGGAAATCACGTCGTAAAGCGTTGTCAAGGAGACCAGCGTTCTTTTAGAACAACGACTTCATGGCTTGAAGACACCAAAACAGAAATGGTTAAGAAAGCCCGAATTGGCATCTATAAGGGAAGTAACTCTCTAAAAATGCTTATATAGTTATTTCCCTTACAAACCCGAGCAACGCCGGGCGATACTGCTAGTTACAGATAAAAGAATACGAAGGGAGGCAATCTTTAACTCTGAAACCTTTCTGTACTTGTCTTAATATTACTTGTCTTAATGTTGTCTTGATATTTCTAAGCCTTCACCAAATTAGCTTAATTTTGTTTCCCATTTACTCAAACATACGCTTTGCAATAATCTTACTTCTATTCATTGCACGTTATTCTACCTTCTGGGCGAATTGTATTATCCGGAAATAAGGAAGGGAATCGTATCATAGCCCTATTTATAATCCCAATCAATGCCATTATCGGATTTCCAATTCACTTCCTGCAATCCGGGGAATATTAATTTCTTTTTCAGCAATTCGTTCGTAATAATTCTTCTCTTCGTCCTGCTTTTTTTTCTGTCGTGGCTGGAGATTTTATTGCTATATTTTGAAAAGGCATTGATGTTTGTAAAACACACTTTTGATACAATATCTGCCAACGAGGAAGCTTCAGCTTAATCGCTTGTCTCGCTAGAAACAGCAGCCGAATCTCTTTTAAATCATACCCTGTAGTCTTTTTAAAAAGGATTGGGAGATATTGAAGTAGTCTTACGTAAAGTTTGTCAGTAAAACGATTAAGTGGTCGTGGTTGGAGCAACTTTGATTTTAAGTGTATTCAATCAGAAGTGACAAATGATTAAATAACAATGATTATTGATAGGATAAAATGACAGAATCGATAGATCGATAGATAAAATGCGTTACGCAATTTAGTTCAGGAGCTTTATTTTCCTAATTCAGATCCTTGCGGGACCGATAACATGAATTTCTTTATAAATACTTGAGGGTCGTTATATTCCTTCCCAAAATATGTGAACTTGTACTTAGGTTGACGAATGCTGTAGACCAGTCACGCAGACTTTGGGCCGCCTCCGGGAAAATCAAAGCACTCGGCCCTGTAGTATCTATTAAGTGGTCGTGGTTGGAGCAACTTTGATCATAGGTGTATTCAATCAGAAACCACAGCATACACAAATCAGAATTGGACCCCAAGGTCCATGAGGCCCCTGGGCAAGTGCCAGGACTTCTAGTAGACTTCTAGTTAGATGATCGTGCTGTGTCGTTTCAGTGTTTTTTTGGTTTTTTTAAGTCATTTTGCTTCGTTGAAGACGAAAATCTTTTACAGATATAAATTGTTAATGCCGGTTCAAGAAGAGAACCATCGTTTCCGATATTGTGGACTGCTACGTTCATCTTTTGGATATATTGTTATTATGTTGCGAAATGTCTTTAGGCGACGAGCTGGCTGACTCGTTAGTACACCGGACAAAATATTTAGCGGCATTTCGTCTGTCTTTACGTTCTGAGTTCAAATTCCACCCAAGTCGACTTTGTCTTTCATCAAGTACCAATTGACCACTGGCGTCGATGTAATCGATTAGTCTCCTCTCCCAAAATACAGTTGAAAGAATTAGTTTATGTGTAGTAGTTTATATATAGCAAATAGGCGTAGGAGTGGCTGTGTGGTAAGTAGCTTGCTTACCAGCCATATGGTTCCGGGTTCAGTACCATTGCGTGGCACCTTGGGCAAGTGTCTTCTACTATAGCCTCGGGCCGATCAAAACCTTGTGAGTGGATTTGGTAGACGGAAACTGAAAGAAGCCTGTCGTATATATATATATATATATATATATATATATTTATATATGTGTGTGTATATGTTTGTGTGTCTGTCCCCCCCCCCCCCACCCAAAAAATCGCTTGACAACCGATGCTGGTGTGTTTACGTTCCCGTCACTTAGCGGTTCGGCAAGAGAGTCCGAGAGAATAAGTACTAGGCTTACAAAGAATAAGTCCTGGGGTCGATTTGCTCGACTAAAGGTGGTGCTCCAGCATGGCCACAGTCACATGACTGAAACAAGTAAAAGAGTAGAAAGAATTACCTGTAGTAGAAAAAAAAATTAGTTTATAATGTCTTGTATGCGGCGAAAGTCCGTGACCCAGTGGTTAGTGTGCTGCACTCACGGTTCCAAGATCATGGTTTCAATATATGACCGGTGTATTGTGTTATGTTCTTCGGTAAAACAGTTTATTTCACGTTGCTCCGGTCCACTCAGCTGCAAATGTGTGACGGAGTGGCATCCGGTTCAAAGGGAATATTATGATATTGCTCACTTATACCGCCTTTATGTGTCCTAGGACTCAAGACAGTACCTGCTTTTTCTGTTAGTGTGTGCGACGGTGAAAACATTTGAGACAGGACGGCGACGTAATTGTTCCTTTCTTGGTCCGCTACCGAGTTGATGTAAGCTCGACAAAGCGGAAATACCGGTCAATATAAAATAATGATAATAATAATGAAATTATTGTATACAGTGCTCAGGTGCACCACAACTTGTCAAAGCACCACAACTTGTCAAAGTATAAAAATCTTCACTCGGGAACAAAAAAAAACCCCAGCTTGGTGGGTGTTAACAAGTATGTAGAAAACGAATATGGAAAAAAATGCGCGCTGACGACCCTGGGGGTGGGGAAGGGACTTTCAGAAAATTAACAAGATCCGATTTTTCCGTCATAACTTCCGGTAAGATGGATATATATTGAATTTTTTTTACGGAATCCCACGTTTTTGGTTATGGAGGATCCGATTCTGAAGGTCTTTATATTGACCGAAGTACCCCCATCGACTGAAAACTGGATTTATCAGAACCAAATTGATATTCAGTAAACATTGATACAGCTTCTCAAGAGACATCGTGTCTGACTGTGGTGTAAAGTCGTGGTTTGTTCTCTGAAACACTCAATGAGATACCTTCTAACGCAAAAGCCATGCACTTCACTATACCTCGCAAGGTACAGCAAAGATACAGAAATGTCTATTCAGCTTTCATCATCATCAACACCTAAGTATTACTGTGTCGAGTCCTGAGACATGTAGGGCGAGGTATCCAGTTTTGTATAAATGACAGGAATCACGATATTTCTCTCGTTTAAGGCAGCGAGCTGGCAGAAACGTTAGCACGCCGGGCGAAATGCGTAGCCGTATTTCGTCTGCCGTTACGTTCTGAGTTCAAATTCCGCCGAGGTCGACTTTGCCTTTCATCCTTTCGGGGTCGATAAATTAAGTACCAGTTATGTGATGGCGGGAAATGCTTATCAACCAACCTAAGAAAAGTCTTACGCATGTCTGGACGTTTAGGGAGAAGTGGGGAGCGAACCATAAGGTCTTGCGGTGGCGTTTCCTTCTATGGTTGCTCGACCCTCATGTATATACTATATGGTCCCTGAACCCGCTGGCCGCGAGCGCCTCATTGTAAGCGGGAGCCGCTGCGACGAAAATATCTTTATTTGAATATAGTGCGCCTAGAAGGTGGCGAGCTGGCAGAAACGTTAGCACGCCGGGCAAAATGTGTAGTCGTATTTCGTCTGCCGCTACGTTCTGAGTTCAAATTCCGCCGCGGTCGACTTTGCCTTTTATCCTTTCGGGGTCGATAAATTAAGTACCAGTTACGCACTGGGGTCGATATAATCGTCTTAATCCGTTTGTCTGTCCTTGTTTGTCCTCTCTGTGTTTAGCCCCTTGTGGGTAGTAAAAAATATTATATTTCTCTCGTTTACAGCTGAATGGACTGAGGCAAAAATGAAATGAAGAGTTTTGATCAAGAATACGACGCACCGTCCGGTCCGGGAATCGAAACTAAGATTCTGCGATCGCGAGTGCAACATCCTAACCACGAGGCTGAACAAAGAGCTAACTGAAAGTGAAATACATTCGATACGGATCTCAACTATACGCTAATGTCTTCCAGAGAAAAAAGCTGAGCGCCATGACTAACATCAAAATCCCTGCCATCAAAAATATTATTTTTCCTTGTAAACAAATGACATCATTATGCTCGCGTCGAATTAACAATCTATTATCGTTATTGTAAATCGTCTTATAGAAAGAAACAAGCGTTTAGCCAAAAAAGGATGAGACTCCCTGATTGCAATCTATACTGTTAACGTCGAAAAGACAGAAAGAACCTCAGTGTTTGGGCAGGAATAATGCACGGTTCAGATAACGTTTCTGCTGGGATTATAGACTTTCTGAATCTTTGGTTAAATCTAAAAATCCATTGATTAAATCTGAGTTGGTGCGTGTTTGTCGTTTTGCATGCGATTTGTGTGTGTGTGTGTGTGTGTGTGTGTGTGTGTGTCTAATGTTGGTCTTTGTGTGTGTGTGTGTGTGTGTCTATGTTGGTCTTTGTGTGTGTGTGTGTGTGTTGTGTGTCTATGTTGGTCTTTGTGTGTGTGTGTGTGTGTCTATGTTGGTCTTTGTGTGTGTGTGTGTGTGTGTGTGTCTATGTTGGTCTTTGTGTGTGTATATGTTATCCAGTGTAGTATATGCGTGCTTGTGTATGTTGGTCAGTGTGCGTATGTGAGTATAAGCGTGTCTGCAGGTGTGCGAATGTTTTTGTCTCTCTCTCTCTCTCTCTCTCTCTCTCTCTGTATGCGTACAGATTGTATCAATCTAAACTGGTATTAAACTGTAATTTGATATGTAGGTGTGTATGTGTGTGTATGCGTATGTACGTGTGTGTATGTGTGTACGTGTGTGTACGCGTGTATGTGTGTACAGTGTTGTGTGTGTGTGTGTATGTTTGTATACGTGCTAGTGTATGTGTGTGTGTGTAAGTGTGTGTGTGAGTGTGAGTGTGTGTGTGTGTGTGTGTATGTTTTGTAATTACACATGTATGCCGGCTTATATTACTTAAAGTCCTCCACATGTGTCAGCGCACATGCGCACTGCTCTTTACATTTTCCAGTATTTGGTATTCGTGATGGTAATAGTAGCAGTAGTAGAAGTAGTGGTGTTGGCAGTAGAAGTAGTGGTGGTGGTGGTGCTAGTGTTGGTGGTGGCAATAGTAGTAGAAGGTAGTTGTTGTAGTTGCAATAGTAGCAGCAGCAGCAGCAGCAGCAGTAGTAGTAGTAGTAGTAGTAGTAGTAGTGTTGGTGGTGTTGTTATTGCTATTGTCTCTTAGTTCCGGATCTTACACAGTTCCAGATATCCCACATGAGTTGAAAAATTGTTATTAAATGATATTACCTATGCAATTAGTAGACAAAACCTTCCTCTATGTGTGGTTATAATCTAAAACAAAAACCAAAAAACAACAACAAGGTATGGAAATGGGAGATAATTCCCCTGAAGAAGGAGTTCGAGGATCTACACGGGACTCAGGCTACTAATTCAAAGGAATTTTTTACTCAGCCCTTTGCATACTCTCTCCCCTCAGATTAAGGAAGAAAGAAAACAACAGCTGACTCTCTTTAAAGGGAAAACTTGGGACCAAGAAATAACCTGTTCAGCCTTATCTGGAGTATATACAACGGGATACGGCACTTTGGTCTAAAACACCTTGGTGTAAATCACTTTAGTCTAAGACACTTTGGTCTGAAAGAATTTTGGTCTAAAGACACTTTCGTCTAAGTAATTTCATCTGAAGAGAAAAAGAATTTTCAGAGTATAGTTAATTAGGTCTTTTGCACTTTTTTATATTCTATACTCTTTTACTCTTTTACTTGTTTCGGTCAATTTGACTGCGGCCATGCTGGAGCACCACCTTTAGTCGAGCAAATCAATCCCAGGACTTATTCTCTGTAAGCCAAGGACTTATTCATTCTATCGGTCTTTTTTGTCGAACAGCATCGGTTGTCAAGCGATGTTGGGAGACACACACACAAACATATACACACACATGCATACATATACATACATATATATATATATATATATATATATATATACTTTGATACTTTGATACTTTGATAGGTTTCGGCCATTATTGGCCCAGGCCATGTCTAACTTAATAGCACCACCTGGTGAAGTCTTTCAAGTCAGAATTTGGGCACTATGGCCCACTCAAGTAGAGAGTTATTGTTTACAGAGACATATCCGGGTGTAAGGGGTTTATCCGGATTTCTTGAAGGAATCTGTCCAAAGACTTCTTGAACCCTATAGGGTCAGTTTCTGTTTTAATGTGTTTTGGTGTAATGTTAAAGAGAGCGGGGCCAATTGAGGTGAAATAATTGTGCCGTATTGTTGTTATGAGATGAGAGTGTGCGATTTTTTGTTTTGGGCGGATGGCACGGGGCCCAAGCCTTGGATGTACCTTAAGGTGATGCCAACATCATTTGGGCAATGCTGATGGAATATTTTCCACATCATGCAGATGATGTAGCGCTCACGACGACGTTGGAAGAATAGAGTTTTAGCTTTTCTAGTCGACCCCAATAGTCGAGGCCTGTCATGCCATCTATCTTTTTTGTGATTGCCCTTTGAGGTGCTTCAACTTTTATGATACCTTGTATTGTGTGGGGAGACCACAGTGGACAACAGTATTCAAGGTGGGGTCGGGCAAAAGTGGAGAAGAGAAGGATAATGGTGTGGATATTTCTCGACTGGAAAGTTCTGAGAATCCAGGAACACATTCTGCGGGCCATGTCAACTTTGGTGTTTATATGAGTGGCCCAGCTTACGTTGTTGTCCACAATTACTCCCAAGTCTCTGATGTTGTTGGACGCCGCGAGAGTTTCACCTGAAGGAAGGGAGTATGGGAGTTTCAGGGCATCCTCTTTTCCAAAGTGGATTAGCTCAAATTATCCTCGTTCAGCAGCATATTGTTTTTTTCTGTCCATTGGATAACAGCCAGTAGATCTGACTGAAGGCATGTCCGGTCACTCGCCTCATTTATGACCTTCTGTAGCTTGAGTCATCTGCAAAGATTTTTATGTTGCTGTGCTTGATGATGTCATTAATGTCATTAATGTAAATGATGAAAAGAAGTGGGCCCAGCACAGTGCCTTGCGGAACGCCACTACTGACTTTGGCTGGGCTTGATTTTACCCCTTCAACTACAACATGTTGAGATTTGTCTGTCAGGAACACTTAATCCATTTCAGTAACTTTCCAGAGACACCAATGTTGGATAGTTTTTTCAATAGGATCTTGTGATCGACCCTGTCGAAGGCCTTACTGAAATCAAGGTAGATGACATCGGTGTTGGAGCCCTCTCCCAAAGCTCTCAAAATGTCCTCAAAGTGATGCAGGAGCTGCGTTAGGCAGTCCCTTCCATTACGGAACCCATGTTGGTTGGAGATCAGCCGTCTGTTGCTTTCCAGAAATTGGGTTATTCGAGATCTCACCACCCTCTCAAATACCTTGATGATATGAGAGGTGAGTGAGATCGGACGGTAATGCACTGCAAGGGACTTGTTTCCCCTTTTTGAAAACTGGGACAACAGACTGGGACAGAAGGTTTTTTGGAATATAGCCAGCATCCAGTGAGTTTCTCCACAGATTAGCAAGGGGAGATGCAAGTTGGTGTCGACACACCTCAGGACACAAGCAGGGAACCTATCGGGGCCTACTGCTGAATTGTGTTTTATTTCGTTTATCGCCGCTAAGACATCAGGGGCACTAAACGTTATGTCCGATATAGTGTGTTGGGGGTTGACATCACTGATACAGCCCAGATCGGCCATATCAGGATTGCTGAAAACAGAGCAGTATTGTTTCTGCAGTATCTCGGCCATGGATTTGGCATTATCTTGGAGAGTGCCAGTTTCGTCAATTAGAGGCCTACAGTGGAGACAGTGACCCTGCGTTTCCTCGCAAATGAAAAGAACACT
>NC_043003.1:12720951-12728451 GCF_006345805.1 Octopus sinensis
CCTCTCTCTCCACTCTCTCTGCCTCCCTTATAAACCGAGGGGTCCGCCGCCTTTGATGCAGTCAGATCGATATTGTTTCTTATCGCCTTAAACAAAGCCGTGATGCTGTGTGGAGTGTTGCTGAATTAGAGACGTATCAAGTATTGATTGGGAAATAAATGAGCGTTGTTTAAAGTGTGATAAGGAATCTGACAACGACGTCGATAAAGGAAATCAGGGAGAGATACACCCCCCACCACCCACCACTCCCACCATCAGCTTACATACACTTGAATTAACCTGAGGGTTTATATATATATACATCACCATATATATGTGTGTGTGTGTGTGTGAAGTATATACGTATATATTATATATATATATATATAATATATATATATATATACATACATACATAATATATATATACATATATATAATACATATATATACATATAATATATATATATATATATATATATGTATATATATATAACATATTACACATAAACATATACATAATATGTTAGAGATTGATGTATATCTATGTGGTGTATGTTAACTGTGTGTGTAAGTATATACGTATATATATATATATAATATATATCTATTATATATATTAATATATATATATATATATATATATATATATATATATATAATACATACATAATTAATATATACATATATATATATACATATATATAATATATATATATATATTATGTATATATATAGATACATTATACACATATCAACATTATACATATAGGGTATAGATGTTGTTATCTATGTGAGGTATGCTAACTGTGGTGTAAGTATATATGTATATATATATATTATATATATAATATATATATATCTATATATATATATATATATATATATGATGTATGTTTATGTAAATGTGTGTGTGTGTGTGTTGTGCGCGGTATATTATGTATTTGCACTCAGACTCGGTTCGCAATATAAGCACTGATATATATAACTATATTCCTGTGTACATGTGTGTGTGTGCGTGAGTGCGCGCGCATGTGTGTGTAATAAACGCAAACGCATGCACATACACATACATGTGCATATACATACACATGTGCACAACCATATCGAACTAACAGCGGAAATCAAGGCAATCCAGTGTCACTACACAAAGAAGATTGACTCGGTGCAACAAATGAGCTACAGGGAGAGGCTATAAGTAATGAAGTAATGAAGATCTAGCCCAGGGATAGGGAAACCCTTGCCCGCAGGCGCAGTTTCGCCAGCATGCCCATTTTATTGCGCCCGCAGGCTTATATACTCGTATGTACAAAATACAGTAAAGTTTTCAATTATGAAATTTATACAATGCTCGCATGCCTATTTGCGACATAGGTTGCCTTTTCCCCACGACTTAAAACTGTTAGTCTCGAACAGAAAATCGTCCGGCAATTTCCATTTGAACGGAAGTTTTGTTTTCACTATAAAACAGATATTGCTAAGTTTGTACCGCCCCTCCACTGAGACCCAACTACACTCTAGCTGAAAAATATAGAATACCTCTTTGACTGACAGATTAAAAAAATAATTTTTTGTAACTAAACACTTTCAAACTTAGTATACTGGTAGAATGTGTCACATAAAACATCTTTTACTCTTGGCGTTGTTGAGAAAATTCTGTATTTTGAAAGTTATTTCTTGTTAAAGTTGTCGTATTTCGGTAATTTCAACCAATCAATGACGTGTATTCAGCTGAATAGAATTACTGCCGTGGTTTGTCAATAACAACTATCGGCAGTGTATATTTCGTTTGTCACTGTTATTTATGACATATTTCATCTCAGTTACGTTTGTATGAATAAACGAGTGAAAGTGTTTAGTTACAAAAAATTATTGTTTAAATCTGTCGGTCAAAAGGTAAAGATCCGTGTGTGGAGGCGCAATGGTCCAGTGGTTAGGGCAGCGGACTCGCGGTCATAGGATCGCGGTTTCGATTCCCAGACCGGGCGTTGTGAGTGTTTATTGAGCGAAAGCACCTAAAGCTCCACGCGGCTCCGGCAGGAGGTGGTGGCGATCCCTGCTGTACTCTTTCACCACAACTTTCTCTCACTCTTACTTCCTGTTTCTGATGTATCTGTATGTCACTCTCTGTGTCACGCTGAATATCCCCGAAATATTCTGTGGAGTGCTCAGCCACTTACACGTTAATTTCACGAGCAGGCTGTTCCGTTGATCGGATCAACCGGAACCCTCGTCGTCGTTACCGACGGAGTGCTTCCATTCCAAAGATCCGTGTAAGGGACCGTGCGATGTGAAGTGATGATAATGGCACTTTAGTACCACTTCACACAGAGAATAAGAGAAAATTGAAGAGAACCAATAAATGCCAGATGGAAAAAGACGACCGTACAAGAATGATTAAGAGAACATGTATTGAGATGTTAACATGTGTTTCTGTGTGTGCATCGTGTATACAGAATAATAGACAGACCGTCCTGAGAACAAAGTGTATGTGTGTGTGTAAGCACTCCATGCTGCATCTCCGTGCAAAACATTGTGCAGCACGGAGTTTTGTCAGTGAACAGTTCACGGTCTCAAAGCCACGAAAATATTTTGACAAATTAAATGTTGAATGTTGAAGTGAATCTAACGGTTTTTGTGTGTTTTTTAAATGGCTTATAAACACCTTCCACGCTGCAATTGTTTTCGTTCCAGCACACGATCTCAGATCACGTCACTTGCTATGCAAGTACATCTCCCTGTATATATATATATATGTGTGTGTGTGTGTGTTTCATATATATACTTATATATATATATATATATATATATATATATATATATATATCATATAATATTCAGTCATTCATTTATTTATTTATTTATTTATTAGTATACGCTATAATCTTTTTAGGAACATGGTATATCCTCGTTATACAGCCTCCGATTGGAATTTATCGAATAAAACCGCTTACAACGTATCAGCAAAGGAGTGTTCAACGGCAGAGAGATTGCGAAGCGATGCTTGGAGAACGGTCAAGGATATTGATGTTCGCACCAGAAACAGACAGAAAGACGCTACAAGGAAATTATGTGAGTTGGTTCTTTCATACCAAAATCGGGCAAGAATTTATCTGTTAGGCTAGAATAGCTTCGAATGTATAGATTTTGAATAATTTAGATGAAGTGGGACATCAAATCAAGGAAAACTGTTTAAAAGCCTGTATTTTTGTCTTTATTTTTTTCTCTCCTTTTTAATCTTTTTATTTGTATCAGTCATCGACTGCGGCCATGCTAGGGCATCGTCTTTAAGAATTTTTTATTCGAACGAGTCCACCCTTGTGCTTATATTTTTAAAAGGCGGGTACTTATTCTAACGGACCCTTTTGCCGAACTGCTACGTTACGGGGGCGTAAACACGCCAACACCGGTTGTCAAGCAGTGTTTCATGGCAAAGAATTCATCAAAGGATTCTTTTTACGTCATCCAAGGAATTGAAATTTTTACCATTAAGACTATTCTGCAGAGACCTGAATAAGGGAAAATCCGAAGGAGCAATACCTGGTGAATATGGAGGGTGAGGTAACACATCCCAGCCGAGCTGCAGGAATTTTTGCGTGTCATTTCATAAACACACCACACACACACACACACACACACACACACACACTATGTGACTGGTCTTCCATCGATTACGACGATGAGGGTTCCAGTTGATCCGATCAATAGAACAGCCTGCTCATGAAATCAAAGTGCAAGTGGCTGGGTATTCCACGTAGTTCTCAGAGAGATTCGACGTAACACAGAATGTGACAGAGCTGGCCCTTCCAATTATAGGCACAATTCACAGGGGCCAGTTGAATGGACTCGAGCAACGTGAAATAAAGCGCGCTACCTGGAATCGATCTCATGACCTTACGATCGTGGACTGAATATACTAACTGCAAAGCCATGTGCCTTCACTAGAATGTGACTAAAAGCAAATGAAAACCCTTTTCTGCTGCATAAGAATTTTGATATTGAATCATCTGTCAAAAATCATCTCGTTTTTTGTTTTGTTTTGTGTTGTTGTTTTTTTCCTTTTGCTTCCAGTTAATAAAAATTTGGGTCTAGATCAAAGGTTCTCAACCATTTTTTTTATCCATGGACCCCTTTGATTTCTATTTTATTCAGTTGGACCCCCATATTTCTATTTTATTCAGTTGGACCCCCATATCAAGGGTTCTCAACCATTTTTTTATCTATGGACCCCTTTGATTTCTATTTTATTCAGTTGGACCCCCATAGCCAAGATCAAGGGTTCTCAACCATTTTTTTTTATCATGGACCCCTTTGATTTCTATTTTATTCAGTTGGAACCCCATATCCAGATCAAGGGTTCTCAACCATTTTTTTATTATGGACCCCTTTGATTTTATTTTATTCAGTTGGACCCCCATAGCCAAGATCAAGGGTTCTCAACCATTTTTTTTTATCTATGGACCCCTTTGATTTCTATTTTATTCAGTTGGACCCCCATATCCAAGATCAAGGGTTCTCAACCATTTTTTTATCTATGGACCCCTTTGATTTCTATTTTATTCAGTTGGACCCCCATAGCCAAGATCAAGGGTTCTCAACCATTTTTTTATCTATGGACCCCTTTGATTTCTATTTTATTCAGTTGGACCCCCATAGCCAAGATCAAGGGTTCTCAACCATTTTTTTTTATCCATGGACCCCTTTGATTTCTATTTTATTCAGTTGGACCCCCATATCCAAGATCAAGGGTTCTCAACCATTTTTTTATCTATGGACCCCTTTGATTTCTATTTTATTCAGTTGGACCCCCATAGCCAAGATCAAGGGTTCTCAACCATTTTTTTTTATCTATGGACCCCTTTGATTACTATTTTGTTCAGGTGGACCCTAATTTTCGAGAAACTTCTTTCAAAATTCCTATTTTGTTTTTCACACATTAACTTGTGTAGGTTGAAATATGTAAAATGTTAGACGAAAAATAATAGCAAATTTTTTTCATTTTTTTTTGCAATACATACAAGTTTGTTTGTTCCTTCTCGAGCCATGCCTGGCTCATAAGGGCCGGTTTCCCGGTTTCCTTGGCGTATAGGTTCCCCACCTGGACGGGACGCCGGTCCGTCGCAGGTGAGCTGCAAGATGCAGGAGGAAAGAGTGAGAGAAAGTTGTGGCGAAAGAGTCAGCAGAAGTTTGCCATTACCTTCTGCCGGAGCAGCGTGGAGCTTAGGAGTTCCGCTCATAAAAACACACATCGCCCGGTCTGAGATTCGAACCCGCGATCCCTCGATCGCGAATCCGCTGCTCTAACCACTAGGCCATGTGCCTCCACAATACATACAAGTACATACATGTAAATTTTTTCAGAGTCCCTTAAAATACTATAGTTTCCCTAATTTACTATCTTGTTGCGTTGACCCCCAAAAATGTTATATGGACCCCAGTTGGGAACCCCTGGTTTCTTCTTCCTCTTAAAGTCTGTATTGATATTTTTTAATAGTTGAACGTGTGGCTGATATTTCCTTAATGAGAGAGGAACTTTCTGACGAGATTAATCACATGCATATGGAGATCGACAATTTGAAGGTAACCGATTTGAAGATAAACGATTTGTGTCAGTTAATAAAAATGCCATGACCGTTTTTGCATGGCTTTCTGTGAGACCCTCGTCCGTGTGTGTGTATGTGGAAGAGAGAGCGAGAGAGAGAGAGAGAGAAGAGAGAGTGTGTGTGTGTGTGTGTGTGTGTGTGTGAAAGGGAGGAGGAGGAGAGAAATAGAGACTGTGTGTGTGTGTGTGAAAGAGAACGAGAGAAAGAGAGAGAGAATAGGAAAGAATGTGAAAGGGGGAAAGAGAAAGAGAGAAAGTGTGCATGTGTGTGTGCGTGCGTGTGTGTGTGTGTTGAAAAAGATAGAGAAAAATAGATTGAGAGAAAGAGAGAGAGAGAGAGAGAGAGAATGGTGTGTGTGTGTGTGTGCGTGTGTGTGTGTGTGTGTGCGTGTGTGTGTGTGTGTCTGTTGAAAAAGATAAAGAAAAATAGAATGAGAGAAAGAGAGAGAGAGAGAGAGAGAGTATGTGTGTGTGTGTGTGCGCATGTGTGTGTGTGTGCGTGTGTCTGTGTGTGTGTGTGTGTGTTGAAAAAGATAGAGAAAAATAGATTGAGAGAAAGAGAGAGAGAGAGAGAGAGAGAGAGAGAGAGAGTGTGTGTGTGTTGTGTGTGTGTGTGTGTGTGTGTGTGTGTGCGTGTGTGTGTGTGTGTACATACATGTATCTATTAACCCTTATATCTTTTTTTTTTTTATATAATTCTCACTTTCAGGAATATAAGAGAATTCTTGAACGTGCTTTAGAAGATTCTTCCAAACCTCTCCACATTGGTCAGGAATGCCTGATGCACCGCGAAAAACGCTACGGAATTGATATGGTCCACGACGATGTTGAAAAATCTTTGATCCGAGTAATATCAAAATACTTACTTTTCATTAACTTTTAATGTGTGAGTGTGAGGGGCGCGGGGGCGGTTCTTGAATTTTAGGACTCATAAACCGGCTACCCGGTTTCTATGGCGTATAAGCGGCTGAGATCACAACATTCGCTCTCTCAACAGGGTGCCAGTTTGTTGCAGGTTTTAAGGCCAGTAATTTTGAGGGAGTAGAGGCACATGGCCTAGTGGTTAGGATTAGGATTAAAGTCAGGGTTAGGGTGGATATAAGGTATTTGGTAGATATAGCGAAAGAAATGGTATGTTGGACAAGGATTGGACGGTTGCGTATTGAGCAGTCTTTGTCTGACCCAGACCAGACCAATTTCTTTAAGCAGCGCTTGAATCAAAAGACTAAGTGGAGACAGAGAGAGAGAGAGAGACAGACAGACAGACAGACAGGCAGAAGTACCTATTTCTTTATTATCCACAAGGGGCTAAACACAGAGCGGACAAACAAAGACAGACATAGGTATTAAGTCGATTACATCGACCCCAGTGCGTAACTGGTACTTAATTTATCGACTCCGAAAGGATGAAAGGCAAAGTCGACCTCGGCGGAATTTGAACTCACAACGTAACGCAGACGAAATACCTATTTCTTTATTACCCACAAGGGGCTAAACACAGAGGGGACAAACAAGGACAGACATAGGTATTAAGTCGATTACATAGACCCCAGTGCGTAACTGGTACTTAATTTATCGACCCCGAAAGGATGAGAGGCAAAGTCGACCTCGGCGGAATTTGAACTCACAACGTAACGCAGACGAAATACCCCTAAGCATTTCGCCCGGCGTGCTAACGTTTCTGCCAGCTCGCCGAAGTACCGCTCTTCGGCATGTCTGAAGAAAGAGGGTGCGTAAGCGTGCCGAAAATGGTTTACATAAAAGGACCATGCTTTTGGTTATGCCTGGATTTTTAAATTGAAAAAGGATACGTGACGAGAGCAGAGAATGGCAAGAATCTTGGATGTAGCTTTTCCCTTTCTTTCGTTGTATATAATATTTTAATTGAATGTTTATTATAAGGTGATATACAAGCTTTG
>NC_043003.1:12733451-12815951 GCF_006345805.1 Octopus sinensis
GCTGCAGCCCACTCAGCTGGTGAAAATGAGTCGATCTATGATGAAAGGAAATACTCGTTAGCTTTGCATCACTTACGTTAGTCTGGAGACCTTGAACTCATAGAGCAGGGTACCCAGTTTCCCCATACCTCAAATGAAGTGTTTTGCTCATGAATACAACACACCACCTGGCCTGAGAATTGGAACTACGATCTTGCGATTTTGAGAGCAATACATTTACCACTAGGCTGCACGTTTAATTATCAATTATAGCCAAGATAAATGTGACAACTCTGAAATTTTAATCAATTAAAATTAAGAACTGAATGTGGAAGATATGGTGGAAAGTGAGTTTGAACTTGGTCAATGTTGTGCCAATTCCGGACGTTTTGGTTTTATCGGATCTCCTCAGCGACGCATTATTTGACGGTATAATAAAGAGTAAGATGACTTAAGATAAATCGAGATTTTCCTTCATGAACTAATAACTAAGTAGCTTTAATTATTATTATTATTATTATTATTACCCCCTTTTGACCAGGCTCCCGTGGCTTTTATGGGTTTTTCCACGAGAAACCTTTCGATGTGCCTCCCCCTATTAGGAGTTTTTACTTGTTATATTTTCGTTGTTATCTTGCATTTTTACACGGACTTTTCAAACGGACAAAACCCTTTTTGTAACTTTCCTCTTGTATTTTGTCCTTACATGTTTTATTTGATTTTTATTAGCCCTTGTGGCCAATAAACGTATTAATCATTATTATTATTATTATTATTCAGATATTACAGGAGATTTTCGATACGGAGAAGTCCATTGATTTACTTCGTAAGGCAATTCACAAAAAAGAAGGACCAATGAAAGTGGCACAAACCCGACTTGAAGAAAGGAACCATCGAGTTAATGTTGAACTTTGTAATGATCCAGCTATGAAAACGTAAGTTAGTTATATGTGTTTGGTTGTGTGGTAAAGAGGCTCCTTTGCAATCATGTGGCTTTGGGTTCGGTCCCGTTGCGCGGCACTTCGGGAAAAATTTTTCGGCAATAGCCCAGGGCCGACCCCGTGAATGAAGTGTGGAAGCCCGTCGTGTGTGTGTGTGTGTGAGCGCGTATGACTGTGTTTGTCCCGTTTACCTTTGCTTGACCACTGTCGTTGATTTGTCTATCCTGTAATCTTCCTTTTGTGTATATATAATTTATATTAGACTCTCCTTTTTGGCTTTTCCTTGGTGTCGTAACAGATTGAGGGTTCTTCTGGGTGGGTTGTTCGTCCTCCGGAGAATAGTCGGATGATGGGGCTGCTATCTTGGCGACGAGCCGTGGGTCACCGTTAGTCTAGAACCTCCCCGGCGGTCCGGCCGTTTAAGGTGGCCTGCCAGGAGCAAAGCTCGAGACGGTAGTACTATTTCGGATCTTAGGAACACGCAACCCCCCTCGTCAAGACCAGACCCAAGATGACGCCTCTGGGACCACTAACTTGGAATGACCTCCAGCTCCATCAAGCTAGAACATGTCCTATCCTATCTATCTTACCCTTTTTTTTTTTCAGTCTTCAACGAGAAGTGACAGAAATACGAGAATCAGTTAAAGTTTTACACGACAAGCTACGAAATGCAGAAGCTGCTTTAGCTCGCCTGGTGAAGACAAGGAGTACGCTTGAAAATGACATCAATGTGAAAGAAAATAGCCTGCAAGTTGACAGCAAGCTTTGTATGGGTATGCGCAAAAGCTTTCCGATGGAGCCAAACATAGGACCAATATTTCAAATGCCACTAGATATTTGAATGCTGTTCCTATGTACGAGATATGTCTATAATTTCAAAAACTGTTTTCATGTTTTACAGCGACTTTCTTTTTCAATGAATTGAAAATGCAGAATTTAAAAAAAAAATTGCTAGGTCAAGTTTCAAAAACAGGTCTTTTTTTAAAATTATGTATTGAATATTTTCTAAAAATTATCTTATTTTTATCTCAGAAACTTGGACATTTAATTAGCCCTTTAGCACTTAAACCAGCCATAACAGACCAAAATATTTTACCTACTTTTATGTTCAAACTAGCTAGATCCAACCTATCACTCCTACCCTACAATGTCATTCTAAAAATAAGCAATCACCTCATTAAATGTCAAGGCTACAAGATAATGCAGGATTAATTCAAAGTGACGTGAATAAATAAGAATTATATTCGACAGGTGGAGGCGCAATGGCCCAGTGGTTAGGGCAGCGGACTCGCGGTTGTAGGATCACGGTTTCGATTCCCAGGCCGGGCGTTGTGAGTGTTTGAGCGAAAACACCTAAAGCTCCACGAGGCTCCGGCAGGGGGGGTGGCGATCCTTGCTGTACTTTTTCGCCACAACTTTCATTCTTTCTTCTGTTGGCCTGCTCGCTTAGCCAGCGGGGTGGCGTTATTTGAAGGCTAAAACAATGCGAAGTGCATTGTGACCAGCGATGTATAGCAATATCTGATAGCCTGGTCGGTCACGGTGATCACGGTGATATTTGACAGAGTAACGTGAATGCTAAAGGGTTAAAACTTGGAAGGTTTTGTATCTTTTTTTTTTACAAGCTTATATTTAATATTTGCACAAATTTGTTTCAGGGGAAAAAAAGAATTTGTAACATTGATTTGATCCAAATAAATGTTAATTTCTTCGTGTAACACCAAAATACAATTTCGCCAACGTATAACTAATGAAGTACTATTGTCTCATACATGGCCTCTAAAAATTGACATGTTGCTCATAATAAACTTTCAAACACTCAAAGTATAACATTTTTAATCCCTTCTGGACTCATTATATGTCTCAAGCGTTTTCTTAACTTTGTCCTAAACGTCTTTGCTTGTTTTGGGGACTTTTAGACCTTGTTTTATCATTATTTAACGTCCATTGTCCATGCTGGCATGGGCTGGGTGGCTTGACCAGGGCTGCACTAAACTTCATTTGGCATGGTTTCTACAGCCTGATGCTCTTCCTAACACAAACCACTCCTGAGAGTGCAATAGGTGCCTCTTACGTGACGCCGGCATCAGACACATTGCCTCTGTGAGGCCCAACGCTCGAATGATACTTTTTACGTGCCAGCTACGTAACATCAGCATCGGCCACATTGCTTCCGTGAGGCCCAACGCAATTCTGAATACTATAAAGCCTTCCTTTCCTAAGTCCAAAGTTACTCTGGTAGTTGAAAACGATCTGAGAATGCATATCACGTGATGCATGAACACCAGGGAAATAAGTCCTGTGTATCACGTGATATAGAAAGCAAGCAAAGGGTTAAAGAAGTATATGCTCGTCTTATATTACGGAAGCAGGGGGCGCTAAGCAGTGGTAAGTATAATTACAATGTTATTACCAATCGAAAAATGCTTCAGGCACGTTCGAACTGGGGAACAAGCCATTCACTTTCTCCATGACAAAACACAGTGAATGGTTTGTTCCCCCAGTTCGAACGTGCCTCAAGCATATTTGGACTGGTAACAACATTACTCTTCTTATATTTCGTAATAAAGGTGGCAAGTTCTGTTTTGGCATGGTTTCTACAGCTTCATGCCTCTCCAAACATCAACCACTTTACAGAGTGTACTGGGTGCTTTTTATAAAAATTAAAAAAGAAAAAACTTTTTTTTTGTAATTTTTGTAAAACAAATATTGTATGCAAGTGAACGGTCTCTTTCCTCTTAAAATATTGACGCTGGGGAAATTTACCAAAAAAAAACAAAAAACAAAAAAAAACAATGAGAATAGAAATGAAGTGAAAAGTACTTTTATTTCAATCTAAATGTATGGATAGACAGAACAGATATAGGTTTCTGAGAATTTGACTGTCATAACAAATGAAGTGACTGTCAATGGAGGAAAAAAAAAAAAAAAAAAAAAAAAAAAAGGAAATGTTGAAAGCGCCAGATCTCAGAGACTGATCTGTAAGGAATACAGAATACATTTTGTAAGTCTTGAGACAAACTTACTAAATACATTTTGTCAGTCAATCAGAAGGAAATGGAAAGAAAATTGAGACAAAATAATGAATAGTTTTTAAAGAATTATTTTTCCGCTTCCATTTCTTCAGTGATCATCCCTTCTGTTGGAGTAGGTAGTTCTTGCTCCTCTTCCTCATCGTCTTCCTCTTCGTCTTTGTTCCCATCCTTCTCTTCTTCGATTTCATTCTGAAAAAGAAAGAAATTTTAAAAGATAAGAAAATGAAAGAAATTCCAAACAGAGTAAACTAGCTATTGTGTGTCTTTAACTTGAAAGATTAGGAGAGATGCTCTCGAAAAGTTTCCAAATTGATTTTTAAAAATTACATTAATCAAATGTACAGCAAAAATTGTCATAGAGAACAAATACAACATTGTTTAGAATATCAAACATTTACTCCCATACAAAAGGAATAAAAAAGCCATTCAAAATGATTCAAGGTTTGAAAATTAGGTTCAATGTTAAAGACAACTATAGCAAAACTACCAAGGCAAAAAAAGGGTTGAGGGCTAAGAAAAGCAGGTGCCCTTAAATATATTGAACATGCTCAATTGGCTGTTGCCAATATCACTAAAGACTGCCACAGACAAATATCAATGACTCTAATGTTTGTACGAAAAAATGTAAAGCCTTAAGGCGTTTGGAAATGTCTCTTAGTAAAAGATGACAATGAGAATTTTGGATCAACATTATTTAGATATATCCTCCAATTTTTCCCCACACAAAAGAAATTATTAGACCAAATGTAGTGAATAATTCAGAGAAGCAACAACTTCCACAAAATATATGTTTGGGGGCGAAAAAAAACAAACAAAAAAAAAAAACGTTAAGATTATGGGATTTATGGCCTTAGAGGTTTTTCAGTTTTGTAATAAGAGCTCATTAGAAAGGATTGAAGCTAAATCTGGACATTAGTGATAGTGGAGAGCTGAGAGCTGGGAATGAAGAACAGTGAAGTACCATTGTCATCAGAGTCCTCATGAGACTGACATGCAGTGCCAGTCTCAGGCATTTTTTCACCAAAAGCCTCCATCTCTTGTGGAATACTCATCATGCCCTTGGCCATGTCATTATTCCATTCCCCTACATTATCAAACACATTTCCCTCGTCGTCACAATTACTTTCAAGCTACAAAAATGCAAAGATCAAGGTTAGTGTGTAAAATATTTTGTCTGATTTAAAAAAAAAAAAAAATTATTTTTTTTTTAAAAAGTAACTTTATCTAACAAATTGAATTATGATAAATGACTACATGAAACAATGATAATTTTAAGAAATATTAATTCCTGTCGTGTGAAAGGGAAGTCTTTATTACAAAAATAAACTGTAGCAAAGTTATTTACAAAACATTTTAGATCAACTTTTTTTTTCTTCTACTTTTGTATGGGAAGAACATTTTAAATATCCTGTGCAAGTTCAGAAAGACAAAACATCTTTGATTCCACAATATTCAGGAACGTGGCACATAAAAAGCACCATCCGAACATGGCCGTTGCCAGCGCCGCCTCAACTAGCTTCCATGCTGGTGGCACGTAAAAAGCACCAATCCGATCGTGGCCGTTGCCAGTCTCGCCTGGCATGTAAAAAGCACCCACTACACTCATGGAGTGGTTGGCGTTAGGAAGGGCATCCAGCTGTAGAAACACTGCCAGATCAGATTGGAGCCTGGTGCAGCCTTCTGGCTTCCCAGATCCCCAGTCAAACCGTCCAACCCATGCTAGCATGGAGAACGTACATTAAACGATGATGATGATGATGAATTAGTTTTTTTGAAGTTGGGTTATTCAAAAACAGCTTCAGTAGATTTTGAACAAAACTGTTACAAAATGCAACTGTAACAGCTCTTGTTCTTTAGTAAATGCATATTTTGTTACTTTTAAAAGATGAAAGGTTGAATCAAATCTATGATCTGAACCATAGAATGGCAATGGTTTCCAAACTTGCTACCATTACTTCAATATAATCAGCCAGTTACATCTTTTTAAGACAAACTATGGCATGCATGCTACTTTAGCAACATAAACCTATATTCAATTAGATTTTCAGTAATAGATATACATTAATATTTAGAGCTTTGCTTTTTTTTTTTCTTTTGTTTTTTTGTTTTTAGTTTTCATTAACAGCAAATGATGCTGAAAACAAATTTTTTTTTTAATCATAAAATTAAAATTAGAGGACTGTGCTTTAGCATGATTTCTATGGCTGGATGCCCTTCTAAATACCAACCACTTTACAGAGAGTACCCCACACTAGTGAGGTTGCCAAATAGCTCATAAGACAAGACCCTTTGAATTAAGTGGGATGCAGTATTGAGAGAGGTGGTTTGTGCCAGTTAGCAGAGTGCTATCTGAAATGCTAACAGCTCAACTTGAGGAATATAACCAAACCAATCTTGTCCAACAAAATAGAGTTGCTATAACAACTTCTCATTAAGAACATAGAACAGTTACTGTAGGACAATAAGGCACCAAACTGTAGTTGTGCCTTTACTGTTTTCGCTTTCAAGCAACAAAGCACATTTTTCAATACCAAGTTTCTCCTAGTCTTGAAAAATATTTTATAATTTGGTCAACATGAAATAAGAAACAAGGATATCACCACAAATATACAAAAACTTTTATGATTCCAATACTGAATAATCTAGTTTTAAATTTAATCTTAATATTTACATTAAAAAAAAAAACCGTCCTATTATTACACACTAATAAAAATGCAAATTAACTATTATCCTTAGCTTTATTAAATAACCATATCAAATTAAGAACTAACTAAGATGTCACTCTTTTAATAATCACATTTTATTTCATCTTTAAATCAACTTATTGTTCTATAAAATGTGCGTCTTAAAGCAAAAATGCAATACATTTTTCTTCATTGGCATCGAGCAAAATTGCCTGAATTCTCTGCAGAAAGACACTAAGGAAGCAAATCATGTTTCTCCCTCAGCCATACGTTTGTATGTAATCTAATGTTATTGAAAATTAAATAACAAAATCTATAAATTATGAAATGATTTACAACATATTAAACATACTTATCAATAAAGTCTGACTGAATAACATCCTAAATGTCAAAACAGAACAGCTTTCATCACCCAGAAATAGCCTAATTTACTAACAAAAAAATATGAAACAAGGAAGTCAACTCACCATTATATATATACACATATATAACACATACATACACACACGTGTGCCTAAGTGAGTAAGAGACCGACAAGTGTATATGTATATATATATATATATATATATATATATATACACACACACATGTGCCTAAGTGAGCGAGAGGCAGACAAGTATATATACATACACACATGTGCCTAAGTGAGCAAGAGACATACAAGTATATATATATACATATATATATATATCACCACCCCCTGCCGGAGCCTCGTGGAGCTTTTAAGGAGTTTTCACTCAATAAACACACAACGCCCAGTCTGGGAATTGAAACCGCGAGTCTGCTGCCCTAACCACTGGGCCATTGCGCCTCCACATATATATATATATATATATATATATATACACATACAAACACACACACACGTGCTTAAGTGAGTGAGAGACAGACAAGTATAAAAAGTGTGACAATACCAACCTTGGCATTCTCCATGGTGTATTTCGAGAAGATGTTAGCATAGAGTTTCTTTTCCTTTTCTTTGTAGTCTTTCATTTTCTTTGTGCAAATGATGATGTGATTCTTAGCAGCTTTATTGTCGGGTTCGAATTTTAGCAAGCAATTGAAATCATCCAAGGCTTCTTTGTAGTCATTCTCATTCATCTTTGCCTGTAAAGCACACACACACACACAACCAGATCAGAAATTTACTTAACACTCGTCTCAATCTTAATGATTGAATGAGTTTTATAAAAAGAGAGTGACAACAGAAGAAAATTAATATTTTTAAAAAAGTTAGATAATTCTCCAACTTTCAATCATTCAAGCATGAAGATGCAAAACCTTGGTCAGTTATGCAAACTGGGATGAAAAAGGTAACAATGAAAAAAAAAGGGAGTGGGTTTGAATTCATAACTGAGATTCATACTAATTCAAACAATTCACATCTTTTCAGTCATTGGCCTGCAGCCATGCTGAGGCACCATCTTTCAACCCAAGTACCTTTTTCTTTAAAACCTGGTACTTATTCTAACAGCCTCTTTTGTCAAAACACACCAACACTGGTTGTTAAGCAGTGATGTGTGGATACACACACAACAGGCTTCTTTCAGTTTCCATCTGCCAAATCCCCTCTCAAGGCTTTCGTTAGCCCACCCAAGGTGCCATGCAGTGGGACTGAACCTGGAACCATGTGGTTGGGAAGTAAGCTTCTGAGCAGACAAAACCACACCTGTTGAACATTAAATCATCACAAGTAATGAAACAATTCAATAAGTGTCTCACCAGAAGTATCCATCTGTATTAATTGGACACAGAAGTCAAGAGACCCAAATTCCAATTGCAGGAATTAAAATTCAACTGAGACAAATTGTAACAGCTGGTTTCATGACTTTAGGTTAGTATCAAAGAGTTTTAATTTTAGTGTATTTAAAAATAACACTGTGAAAAATAGTGAAAGATAATTGTATTACCTGCCCTCGGCGGAAGAATCCTTTGACATTTTGCTCATCAATTTCTAATGCCTTATCACAAGCCTGAATAGCACGATGGGAATCATTTGTTTTAAGATGACACAAAGCAGTGTTGAGGTGAGCAGCAAGCAAGAGAGATTTCTTTTGTACTTCTTCATCATCTTCTAGACTGGATTCATTTTCCAAATATGATACAATCTTTTTGTATTGCCTCACAGCTATTTGATATTTTTCACTCTAGATAAAGAGAGAGACAAAGAACTATACAAAAAAAAAGCTCTATGCAAAATACAGTTCATTTATATATATAACAAAATAATGAAAAATACAAGGAAATCACCACATATTGTCAGGGCTACTTTCTGGAAGTACTTGCTGTGCCTGGATAAATAAGAGGCTTTACACCTTTTATGCCAGACACTTCAAAGCATGGCATCACTCTATATAAAGATCTTTCATATAAGTCTGGTTACATTGTGTAACAAATTTTTTTTTTTTGTCTTTGGTCAGTAGATGCTATTTCCTATTTGCTTCTATCTAGAAATGAAAGGAAATGACTACTATTTCCTGCAAACTTTGCATTTGTGTCATGGACATCAAGGTTTTGAAACAGCTATTTTCCACTACATTTCAAACAGATTCAGTGCTCAGTTGCTGAAGCAGAAATATCGCTGGAGCAAATATTCTGCTCAGTACCACAGGTTTCCTTATCAATTGCTTGACCATAACCACTTGAGCATTTCTCCCTCTCACTCTTAGTGGCTGACAATATATGCATCACTGATCATGAGCAGGAGTAGTTGGGGAGCATCATAATCACAGCCATGTGTTGAGAGGGATTAGCCATTTTTCCTGCTTTTTATTATCATCATCATTTAACGTCCATTTTCCGTGCTAGCATGGGTTGGACAGTTTGACCGGGATCAGGGAAACCAGGAGGCTGCACCAGGCTCCAGTCTGATCTGGCAGTCTTTCTACCTACAGCTGGATGCCCTTCTTAATGCCAACCACTCCGTGAGTGTAGTGGGTCCTTTTTACGTGCCACCGGCACAGGTGCCAGGGGAGGCTGGTAAGCAAATAAGTAATAATAGTTGTTATCCAAAGACAAAAATCATGTTACACAGTGTTATAGATTCCACAAAGAATTCCTTTATCAAAGAAACATTATGCAGATTACCTCTTCAAAAAGATTAGAATATAGTAAGAAACTTTAAAAAAATTACTTGGAAATTACAGAGAAAATACAAAATTTAGGACGTTTTATTACAAGTATTGAATATTTCTTACATGTGTTGGTAAACTGGGTAATCATGCATGTGCAACACTCTAAAACTATATCAGATATTTAAACATGCTCATTAATTATATCATACACTAAATGGTCTTATGTTCTCACCCAATAATACTGGATTCAGAATATTACAAATGCTTCATTAAGATCAGTGTAATGAAAGGAAATTTGGACTTAGAGCCACAAGTTAATACTGATATCATTTTAAATTCAAGACAACATCATCACCAAGCATTGACAAAAATGATAACGTGAAGAACACAAAACAAACAGGAAAAGATATTACCTTATAATATTGGGTACCCTTATTTTTGGCTAATTCTGCTTGTTTTAATTTTTCTTTTGCGTCCATTCTCCAAATTTCTTTTGCCTGAAAGAAAAATATTATTTCTAATATATTTAGAAGGTTATTAAAATAAAAATATTTTAACATTCATTCAAGGCCCTTTTACAATCCCATTCACTTAGAATGAGCAGAGAGAGAGAGAGAGAGAGAGCAGGGGAAGGAACATTTAAGACATTTAAGTTAAACAAAATGATAGTAGAAGCAATTTTTAAGAAAATAGCAGTTACACTTAAACCAATTAGAAATTGATTCATCGTTATTCTAATAACAGTTTCTGCATACTAACTGGTTCTATAATACAGCCAAGTGTCACTCATTTTGGTTCTACGCCGTTTCATCTATAGAGTCCAGTACCCAAAAGCTACCCTCATCACATTCTCTCACACTGCATTTACTGACCATTCCAACCTAAGCTGATTTAAGCAACACTATTTTGCCTTTTTTTTAAAATAAATTTAAGAAAATAAAATTCAATTTTATTACTAGTTTTAGTTATCGCAACCAAATCAGAATCACCCCACCCCCACCAGTACTTACTTAAGTCTTATATTTTATCAGTCTCTTTGCCAAACCTAAAATTTACAGGACTTAAAAGAGAACACCACAAACAACAGCTTTTAGACAGGTGCAAAGACACACACCTATACACCAAACATTGTGTACTTTTGCAATTTCCAGCTACTATGTCCACTCACAAGCTATTGGTCACCACATGCAACTTGACTAAATGCTGCTGCAATTCTAAACTAGTTTTTTATGAATAAATTAAGACCATAATCAAATTATGTGTATATAATTACAATGTGGAATCTTTCTCGGTTGACCGAAATATCTCTAAAGTGACGAATAACGTGATGGTTTAATGTAAGAGAAAACATTACACAGCATCCATCACTCAACCTGAATCAGAACCAATATCTAAAACCCAGTGCCCATTGGTCTCAGGTCAGCTGCTAAAACAGATTCTTTTTCACATTCCTCAAGCTTTTTAAAAAAACAAGAACTCAGCATTGCAAGCTAACCTGATTGTAAATAAATAAACATGCGTTAAAGCTATTTACAAGTGGACTTAATCAATGATATTTAACTGATTTTGTGGTACAGATCATGAGATATAAACTGTTAACCCTTTGGCTAAGAAACACATTCTATCCCTTCTGTCATGAAGTGCATTACAGAAGACATTTTTGTTACATGCAGTCAAAAGTCTGCAAGGTTTTCATTTTCCACATTTGCTTTACAAAAATAAAAACAAAATATGAAAATGGGAAAATGCAAAGGAATCAAAGTTCAAGGAAGGTCGTCTGTCAGTAAGTTACAAGTTCAAGTTTAGCCCTTTAGCATTTTAACTAACCTTATCCTAGCCCAAACATTCTGTTTTATGTTCAATCACAGAGTTCTATATTCAAGTGATGAGGAATTATGTACATTATTTACATTCGACAAATATCTGTCCTCAACTTTGTTGTTAACACATTTCGGCTGATATACCCACCAGCCTTCTTCAGGTGTCTTGGGGAAATTTCGAGCCTGGGTTCTCATTCCTAAGGTATTTTTCGATGTTATTATTATTGTTAAGGTCACTGCTTGGAATCGAACTTGGAATCTTGGGGTTAGTTGCCCATGCTCTTAACCACTATGCCGTATGCCTGTGGGGATATGGCATAGTGCTTAAGAGCATGGGCTACTAACCCCAAGATTCCGAGTTCAACTCCAAGCAGTGACCTGAACAATAACAATAATAACAACAACATCGAAAAGTACCTTAGGAATGAGAACCCAGGTTCAAAATTTCCCCCAAGACACCTGAAGGCTGGAGAGTATATCAGCCAAAATGTGTTAACAACAAACAAGACGAGGACAAATATCCATCAAATGTAAATAAAGTAAACAATCACATCATTGAAATCTCAAAGCTACAAGATAATGACTGATTAATTCAAAACAATGTGAATAGATAAAGCATTACATGCTGAGAGAGACCGACATGCCAAAGTATAGACTCAGCACTTCCTCTGCATGTCATAAATGGCGACTAAAGGTGGTTGAGGTAGGATTTTGCACTCGGGCCTTGTAAAAACCCTCAGCAGCAATAACGAGCCAAACAGACCCATGGGCTGGAGGGTTGCTGCCTGAGTGGTGCAAAGGTGTCATATGCCAAGAGTAAAGGAATCAAAAACAAATGGAAGGGGGGGGGGCAGCGATGCACTGCTACAGCACATGCTCCCATACTACTACTACTACTACTACATTTGGCAGAGTAATCTGAATGCTAAAGGGTTAGAGCAACAACACACAAATTAAGTGATAATGAAGTTTTAAGAGAATAAAATGGATTTATACTGACAATCCATGCCAGCTCAGAAACCAGACATGAAATGATGATGATGATGATGATGATGATGATGATGGAGGCATAGAGAGGTGTTTACCTTTTCAAATGATTTCAATGTGACATCATATTTAAGACGTGCATTAGGTGGAATATTGAATTTAGCATTACCCTCTTCACCATATGCGTATTTTGCATCAATTTCAATATTGGAATGTTCATTAAATTTGAAATGTTTCACAGCTATGTCTAAACCTTCAATAATATCTTCTGCATTGCCTTCTCCAATAACAAATGTCACATCACGGTCTTCAAATTGTTTATCTTCATAGTACCCAATATAATGAACTGGAAAAAAAAAAAGAGAAGTTAATTATCAGAGATCAAACACTGGACAAGGCATTACATTTCAAATCACTTCAAGTAATAAACAAACTGATTTTTTTCTTTTGTTCAACATATCTATATCCATTCATTTCAAGCTTCAATTTTGTTTTTTAGTGTAAGTGCAATGCATGTTTGTTTTATAATACACACAAACTTGTTTTTTATTGCAAAATACAAATCTGTTCCTAATAATAATAAAGACTAATTGGTTTCTTTAAGTTACTGTTGCAAATGGGTCATTTGAACCAGAATTCCAATAGCCTTGATCCTTCTACATACCTTGTGCAGTAGACTGTATATATCATATGTATGTTATGTACAATTGTGAGCTACAAAGTAATCCCAGTGGAGCGACAAAAAAAAACCCCAGTAGACACTGTAAAGTGGTTGGCATCAGAAGGGTGTTGAGCTATAAAAATCATGCCAAAACTGAAACACTGGAGCAAGGCAGGCTGGACCCTGTTGAAATGCCTGACCCATGTCACCACAGAAAGTGGATGGGACATCACACACACACACACACACATACATACAGCATACAGACAAGCATATATGAAATGCCAAACATCCATGTAGCAATTATAGAAGCAGCACTTCAATACATGAAGTGAAAGGTAAAGAGTCATAGCATGGTTTTCCAATCCCACAAGTGAACGAGGTCTAAAAATTTACAATAAAAAAATCATTTTGAGTACTTCTAAGTAAAACATTTAATTAGTGGAGCCAATAAGAATAAAATAAATAATAAAATATGAACAAAATAACCAAATGTAACAAAGTTTTAAATCTTACCATTTACAGTAGCACCATCATTTGGTGTGTCCGTGCCCTCTCCTTTTGAGATCATTCTCCTTATAATGCTGTCATCTTTTTTAGGAGACAAATCCTCTGTAAAAAAAAAAAAAAAAGAAAGAAATGGTTAAAATGAATTTACAAAATAGAATGTAAGTTTTCAATTGAGTTAAGAACTGCCAATATTATACAGTTCTATATTCAAGAGATGAGGAATTATGTACATTATTTACATTTGACGGATATCTGTCCTCATCTGATGAAGGCTGGAGGGTATATCAGCCGAAACGTTGTGTTAACAGCAAACAAGATGAGGACAAATATCTGTCAAATGTAAATAATGAGCCAATATTATATTCTCGTTATTTCTAAAATGAAAGTTAAAAAATTTACCTTTCCAATCAAAAAGTTCTACTTCAAACACGAGAGTAGCATCTGGTCCAATTTTGTCAAGAAAACCTCTTTTTCCATAAGCATAGTCAGATTTGCAGGTGAAACGAGAAAGTTCACCTTTCTTCATTGTAGCTACACCAATATCCCATGCTTTGATGACCTTCTCTTTAAAAATAGAAGAAAAACATAAAAATAAGCATAGAATAATAAAAGAGTTGACTTGTATTCAACATACCTTACAAGAAGGGATATTTCAAAAGTGTTATTCACTCTCTGCAAACACCGAGTATACAAAAATGTTACACAGGGACAGTTTAGTAGTGCAAGCACAACTAGACTCTTCATATGACTTGTAGGCAGGTTTTATAACCTAGGTATACTAATCTCTATATATAAAACTAAAGTTGTCTGTGAATGGCAGGTTTGGTAGCCTTCAACTAACCCTATCTCCTTCGAGACCCTGCGGCACAAGTTGACCAAAATTGAGAGTATCATAGAAGAAGGCTTGCTCTTCCTTCCGTAGAAGAAAAAATTCAAATCGGACAATGTTAACACCAAAAATTATTTACATCAAAAAGGTGCATTTTTTTTTCTATGAAAATCCCTATTTTTTACGATTTTTTTACTGCTGTGTCACCATTTTTCGGTGTATTTCAACCAGAAAAATGTTCACTTAAAGAGAATAACAAGCTACATAATGCAAATTTTTTACTTTTCAAAAATTCCAATTCTAAAGGGTCGAAACAAACCCGAGCAACGCCAGGTGATACTGCTAGTTAGTGATATGGCTGGATTGTTGTAGTGAAATATCCTGGAGGATATGCCCAGTATGGAGGACTCACAAGATAAAAATTATCAGCTCCATAGTCATATTTTACAAATACAAGAAAGACACCTCATAGTTTGTATGTAGTGAAGTGATGAAGTTCATTGTTAGAAATGGTCTTCTCTTTCACATCATTATCATCACTGTTTAACGTTTTTCATGCTGACATGGTTTGGTTTGGACAGTTTGACAGGAGCTGGTCAGTCAGGGGGCTGTTCAGACTCCAACTGTCTGTTGTGGCATGGTTTCTACCGTACATCGTGGTATGACAACTGATACTCTGCAAGGAGGAGCTGGGGAATCCAACTGTCTGATTAAAATAGAGCATCGTGTGACTGGCTGAACCTCACAGAAGCAATGTGATTTCTGCTCAGTGCTCTGAATGTCTGAGCAATATTTTAGTATTTATTCATTACTTTGTCAGCAACAGAAACATTTTGTGAATACAACTGAAATAAAAAAACATGTTTAGGTTGAAGTTTAGAGAGCTGCTGGTGTGTCGGCAAACTTCCCATGTAAAAGGAAAACTAGGTGCTACTTTGGCGTGTGATCTACAAGGGAGATTACTTTAGGTGACTTTTTAGTTTACTTATCAATTTCTAAAAAAAACCATAAGATATTGGCGAAAGATTTTTACAATGTGATCAGCAACAAGACAAAGACATTTGCATTTTTACAATGTGTCAGTGCCACTTTCCATGTGATCTATGCAATCAAATTTACTATCCGCTTATTTTAATTATTCTATGGTTTTCTTATAATCAAAAGAGTAACAATTTTGAAAAAATACATTAACAAAGCTAAGTATGTACAAAATAATTTTAAAAGTAACCTAAAGTAATCTCCGCAAACTGTATGTAAATAGAGGGATTCTATACAAACATTGAACATGTATGGCCTGTGGAGTCTTAAGAGAAACAAGTTGCATCTGATTCCCTGAATGGGTTACATTAGCTTCTATAAAAGGTAGAGTGATGTCTGCAAGAGAGATAGCACTGGTACTGATGTGATGCAAATAGATGATCAATACCAGACAGAAGAGTGCTGTTTAATGGCAATAAATGGAAGGTGCCTGGTGAGATTAGATCATAAAATTGTTTATGTCTCCTAAAAGACTTGAAGGCAAATGAAAATAAAATGCTTAGCATCCAACACATACCAACATGGAAATAATGAACAAGGCAAAGTTTTAAACAATGGGTTAAATTGGCAAGGAAGTCATTCAAATGAAAAATATATTAAAATATATACACACTATCATAAAATATCAATGTGTGTGTGTGTGTGTATATATACACATCTAAATCTGTATATGACTGCAAGTATGTGTGTGAATGCACAAGTTCTATAGATGCCATCAAAAAGCACTGCAGCAGTTAATCAGTATATTTAATTCCATTTAAACTGTTTGCCTCTTTAGTATTCTTTTTCCTGAAGTTCTTTCTGGTACATTACAGCTAAGCTATTGTGCAATTTACTATATTCACAAATATCCAACAGAAATCTTTCTTCAGATCAAAACCAATTTATTTTTGAAATATTAATATACAGAATGTCATTCGTGTATGTTGAAACAAAATAGTTTCAGTAGAGTTGTTATTTTTCAGTTTGTCAACAAATTATCTGCTTACTTTGCGCCTTCAAAGACATGTGAATTTAGAGATCCCTTGGTAAGGGTCAGCTACAAGAAGAGCACCAGGTTGTGAAACAATCCCTCAATATTCATTTAACCCTTTCTAGCACGGAAAAATGAACGTAAACTTAATGTAAAACAGACTTACTAATAATAGCAGTTTGTAGTAAAGAAAAAAAAAATGTTGCTTCCAAATAGTTGAAGTCAAGTCCAGACACTTCTAATCACTCCATAATAAATTAATAAAAATACTCCAAGCCTTTAGGATCAAAGCCCACCCAAAATTTAGTTGATTAATGGCATTTAAAGTTCTGTTCTAAATGTAAGTCTCAAAGTTATAGACAAGGGATGAATCTGTGTCACTGCAGAGGATGGCCAACAAATCAAACTGTATCAACAATCTTGAACTAAGAAAACTTACAATGGCACACCCTGTCACAAGCCAACATAACAGCAACAAAATATGTAATTCATAACTGAGTGAAAATTAATAGAAATGCAATAAAAAAATTATAATTACGAACTAGATAAGCTACATTTTTTTCACTGGTGTCAGTCACTGAAGCATCACCCAAGAACTTTATTTCTCGGAAGATAAATGTAGACATTGGTGCAAGGGGAGATAATTCAAGCCGACAAATATTGCAAAACTTTCTTGTTGGACTTATTTTTATACATGCTGATATAAACATATGCACGTGTATCCGTATGCCCATGTGTGTGTTTCAATCAATGGCTACAACCATGTTGAGGCACTGCCTTCAAGAGGTTTAACTCCATCCTATCAACCTCAGCACTTGTGTGTGTGGGTGTGTAATTTTATCGACACAGTATATTAGGATCAGCTGGGCACCGTCTGTGAGAAAAATAACATCATGACACAATTCACTGAGCCAAAAATTTGGAAACGACATGCTGTACTGCTTGGCATTCGCGCCAGAAGCTCCAATACAAGCATTTCAGAGTTTTGGGATGTCAATCTGAGGACATGTATTGAGAGAGATAAAAATCAAACAGCCAGTCAACATCTTGGGTGTTTGGAGTGATCACTAGTGATGGCGACGTTATGCCTCCATTCAAGTTCCCTCACAGCCTAAGACTCAACACAGAGGCCTACATCAAGTGCCAGGAGGAAATAGTGCTGCCCTGAGTCAATAGGGTGGCTGCTGGAAGACCCTATGTCTGACAACAGGACTCTGCACCATGCTACACAAGCAGGAGAACCCATTCATGGCTGTCAAGACAACCTCTGCAACCACTTCACTCCTAACATCTGGCCACCCAACTCCCCAGACTTCAACTCTTTTGATTGTGTGGGGCACAGTTGAGTGAGCAACCAACAAAACTCTTTGTAATACCAAAGATGAACTGGAGGCAAGGACTATGGCAGCATTCACCAACTTAAACAAAACCGTCCAGGCGAGTTGCAGGAGATTCTGAAGTCGTCTGGAGGCCATGGTTGAAGCCATTTTTACTCTTTGGTCAATGGTATTTCAGAGTCAGTAACTTAACCACCACCGTACCCAGGCTATTTTTATAAGTCCCTAACCTCAAGTACCATTACCACCTCTCCACTCATGGATATATCAGAAAGAAAAGCTGAATTAATATGTTCACAGTATTCATAGAGCTGCAGGAAATGCTAGATATTGGTTAAGAATAATTATACATATCGGCCTTAGGGCCATTCCTCAAGATTTTCATTATGTTTACTCCCTTAGCCTTTTCTCACACAAAACAGGAGTTTATCATAATGAGCATAGTTTGTGTTCTCCTGTCGTTCAAACTTGTACTGGTCTGGTGCAAAAAGTGCCAAGAGCTTAGTAGTAACCAAGATGCAGGATTTGTACAGAGTTACCTCCTCTTACATGAGCAACTAAGTTAAAGACCTCATCTGCCCTAGGTACGTTAGGGTGCCTGTGAATGACCTCCTTCCAGAAGCAATTCTTTGACAGGCTGACTAACCCGTAGCCGGGACCTTGACAGGTGCTACCACTCTAGATCTGAGTAGACTTGGGAACAATAGGGACTAAGGGGCGATTCCATACTCCTCAAAACTCGCACTCCCAAACCAGGGCTTCACTACCAGTTGCAGTTATGAGTCATACCCAGCCCATCTTGTTACCAACCCTCACCTGTTTCCAGGCAAAGTAACATTTCTCATGGTCAGACATGTTTCCCATGGAAGACTAGAAACAAACAACATCGTTTGTATGACAGTGATGCTCGTTTACACACACAAACAGGCTTCTTTCAGTTTATGTCTACTAAATCCATTCACAAAGATTTTGTCAACCCGAGATAATAGTAAAAAACACTTTGCCCAAGGTGCCACACAATGGGACTGAACCTGAGATCATGTGTTTGAGAAGCCTCTTGAACCCCCCAGCCACAATGCACCTATCATGAATAGATTTACATCATTATATTCATCAACCAAATGGGAAATATGTGTGTACATGCTCTTATGCACTTACCTTCTCCAAGAGCAAAAGAGAATTTCTCTCCACGGGACCGACTGGAATCAAATTCAGATCCGTCCAGTAGGGTTCCAACATAGTGTACAATAACAGTATCACCATTGGTGGGTTGTTCCTCAGAGGTAGCTGGCCGTAAAATCTCTTTAATGACACCACCATCCTGTTTTGGTGTGATATCAATACCAGCGACTGTAGTCTCCTCTTGAGTCATCTTGGCACAGAACTGCAGCAAATGGATTTGCTTCGATTCCTGTAGGCGTCTGTGGAGAGAGGGAAAATAAAATGCAAAAAAGGAACTTAGCAAGGTTTTTTATAGAAGGATACAAGTTAAATTTCATAAACCTATTATAAAAAAATAAATCATATAGATAATGGGAAACTGTAATAGAGTTAAATTAACTAATTTCTCAGTAGTAATCATTTTATTTTTAAAGTGACAGAATAAACAGACCTGTGTGTGTGTGTGTGTGTGTGTGTAAATATATAATCCTTAAAATAATATTTATCATTCATTGGATGGAAACTATTTTTGTTGATTCCACCAATAACAGAACAATAAACTGTATGTATAGACACACACATATATATATATATATATATATATATATGTCTATATATACAGTGTATTGCTGTTATTGGTGGAATCAACAAAAATAGTATTCCATATATGTGTGTGTGTGTGTATGTATACATACACATTTTACAAATACTTTTCTATACTAGCAGGGTTGCATAGGGGGTTATTTCTGGCAGCTCTCCTTGGTGCCAACTCATATCTGTTTTTCAATGAAGGGATTTCTGTTTCCAGGGGTTCTCAAAAGTACAGAACAACCAGTTATAAGGTCACCAAAGTATGACATTACCTCCACTTTACACAAGCAGTGACAAGCTTGGAAATCAAAAGTCTTGTACAGACACAGACACACAGCAGTAGAAACCTATTGCCAATGTAAGAAATGATTTTCTTTATTTCCTGCTGTGAAACCAAACTTCCTCAGTGTTAGTAAAGTTTCAGCACTATTTGCCATTATCACCATGGTTCAGCTTAAACCAGCAAATTCCTCATTTCAACTGACAAGACTCCCTTGATTATTCAGCAGCCAAAGCCTAACTTTCCAATGAACTATTTCATTTATAAGCTAATTAAATCTCAAGACTATACAGATTGAATTTTCCCCAACTTTTCCACTTGATTCAATGATTGTCTGGAAATCTAATAAGCCGTTGACATTCTATGCAGATTTTAGTACACAAAGCTTATGCTAATCAAGAACTATTAATTTCCTTTATTCAACAGATGTCACATCAATTTCCATTGTTTTGGGATGCCAGCCACAAAGCAGTTTACAAGTGAATAACATGTAGCATTGTAATAACATTTGTGAACACTGCCTTATTGCACCACAGTACAGTTGGATAAAAGTGAGAATTTTGGATGTGGCTTACCCTACCCCACGTAATTTTGTTTCGTGATGCCAAGGGCTACAAATGAGCAACATCATCATTGTCACATATACTTTTCTGTGCTCGAATGGTTCAGGTAGAATTTGTCAAGGCAGACATTCTATGGATGGAAGCCTCCTGTTACCAGCCGTCACCGGTTTCCAAATAAGGTAATATTTCCCCACGACCAGACCCGTTTTCTCAGAAGACTGGAAATAACAAACACTGCTTGCAAGACGCTGACACAGCTTTATAACCATCACACAATGTCAAAGCAAGGAGACAGCAACACATACATACAACAGGCTTCTTCCAGTTTCCATCCACCAAACCCACTAACAAGACTTTGGTTAGCTCAAGGCTTACAGCAGACATTTGCCCATGGTGATATGCAGTGGGATTGAACCTGGAACCATGTTGGGAAGCAAACTTCTTACCTCAGACATGCCTGCACCCATTATGGCAAACACTTTTTCTGAGCTCATTAACAGAGACCAATTAGTGTGATATGAGTTTTATAACTCTTATTTGCTAAACCTGATCATTGCAACATAATTACACACATACATAAGCGCAGGAGTGGCAGTGTGGTAAGTAGCTTGCTTAACAACCACATGAGAGCATATATCCCTGAAGTGAAGAAGTGGCTGAAAGAACAGTCAACAGAATTTTACAGGGCAAGGATATATGCTCTCATTCGTAGGTGGAACATTTTTATTAAGAGAAATGGGGACTATGTTGAGAAGTAGGGATGGGATTCACAGAGGACCAGCTTCATTTTGATGTATGATACATGTTCCTGTGTTGGTAATTATACCTGTCCTAAACTAAATGGCATTACTTTTTGTCTCACCCTCATATATATATATATATGTGTGTGTGTGTGTGTGTGTGTGTGTGTCAGTGTGTCTGGTTACACATATTTAATAAAGAAAGTATATGCATCGTGCTGTTTCACTTCTATTATAATGAAAGTAATACAATTAGTGAAGGTGCTAATATTTTATTCCACCAAGGCGGCGAGCTGACGGAAACGTTGGCATGCCAGGTGAAATGCTTAGCTGTATTTCGTCTGTCTTTACATTCTGAGTTCAAATTCTGCTGAGGTCAACTTTGCCTTTCATCCTTTCGGGGTCGATAAATTAAGTACCAGTTATGCACTGGGGTCGATCTAATCGACTTAATCCGTTTGCCTGTCCTTGTTTGTCCTCTCTGTGTTTAGCCCCTTGTGGGTAATAAAGAAATAGGTATTTTGTCTGCCTTTACATTCTGAGGTCAAATTCTGCCAAGGTCAACTTGCCTTTCATCCTTTCAGGGTCGATAAAATTAAGTACTAGTTGCCTACTGAGGGCAATCTAATCAACTGGTCCTGCTCCCCAAAAATTTTGGGCCTTGTGTTTAGAGTAGAAAAGACTATTCTATTCCACCCTGCCACTTTATTACAATCAAATTGCAACCCGAGTGATATGTTCTCTTTCTCCCTCTCTGAAAACTGTCAAGTGTTCAAAGAATTGTTTTCCTCAAAAAAATTCTTTAAAACGTCATCCAGTTATTTTTCTGTCAACTGGTTTTTTTGGGGAGAAGTGGGCAGCAATTCTGAATGCTTTCTTCACAAATGGCAATATCAAACAAGTCAGCACATAACATGATTATGTGGTTTATACAAGCAAAATGCAGTTACAACCAAAGGCAAGTGTTTGTGTGTATCATCATCATCATCGTTTAACGTCCGTTCTCCGCGCTAGCACGGGTTGGACGGTTCTACCGGGGATCTGGCAAGCCAAAAGGCTGCACCAGGCTCTGGTCTTATCTGGCAATGTTTCTACAGCTGGATGCCCTTCCTAACGCCAACCACTCCGTGAGTGTAGTGGGTGCTTTTTACGTGCCACCTGCACTGGTGCCAGGCGAGGCTGGCATCGGCCACGGTCGGATTGGTGCATTTTACGTGCCACCTGCACGGAAGCCAGTCGAGGCGGCACTGGCTTTGGCCACAATTCGGATGGTGCTTTTTACATGCCACCGACACGGAAGCCAGTCGAGGCGGCGCTGGCTTCGGCCACAATTCGGATAGTGCTTTTTACATGCCACCTGCACGGAAGCCAGTCGAGGCAGCACTGGCTTCGGCCACAATTCGGATAGTGCTTTTTACATGCCACCTGCACGGAAGCCAGTCGAGGCAGCACTGGCTTCGGCCACGAATCGGATGGTGCTTTTTACGTGCCACCTGCACGGAAGCCAGTCGAGGTGGCACTGGCATCGGCCACAATTCGGATAGTGCTTTTTACATGCCACCTGCACGGAAGCCAGTCGAGGCAGCACTGGCTTCGGCCACGAATCGGATGGTGCTTTTTACGTGCCACCTGCACGGAAGCCAGTCGAGGCGGCACTGGCTTCGGCCACGATTCGGATGGTGCTTTTTACGTGCCACCGACACGGAAGCCAGTCAAGGCGGCGCTGGCATCGGCCACGATTCGGATAGTGCTTTTTACGTATCTCCAGTCCAGGCATCTGCCGGGTGCCAGTCATAGGATTGGTTCAATTTCGATTCCAAGCAAAATGCAGTTACAACCAAAGGCAAGTGTTTGTGTGTATGTGTGTGTGCATAGGGAGAGGACATGTCACTGCAACAATCTCAATGATATATCTTGCAGTTACTTGGAAATGCTTTAGGAAAATTCAAATTAATGAAGTCATATTTCAAATAGTGCATTTTTGAATGTTAAGTCCCACTGGATAATATGTATTAGTACTACTGAAACAGTCAATTCAGTGATATGAATACTGCCTAGAAATTTGATCCACCAAAATTCTCTAAGAAACAGAACTCAGTAATTCCAGCTATGAAATCCAAACTGAGAAAAACAATGTTCAAATGTGAAAATTGTATGAGCAGAATCCAACCATGTTGGCCACTTACGGATTCCTTTTCAAGTCTACCCCCCCCCTAACAATCCTATTATACCCTAAAAAATAAATTGTTTGGGAAATTAGATAATTAGAAGCCGTTAACAAAATAAAAAATTTCTAAATGATTTTGCAGCCAATTAAGGCTTATTGGAATTCCAGCAGCAGTGCCTTGCGTGGGTTTCTCTTTTTCCTTTGTTCTTTCACTTGTTTCAGGCAACTGACTGTGGCCATGCTGGAGCACTGCCTTTTAGTTGAAGAAATCAATCCCTGGACCTATTCTTTAAGTCTGGTGCTTATTCTATCAGTCTCTTTTGCCGAACCATTAAGTTGCAGGGATGTAAACCCACCAACATCGGTTGTCAGGCAATGGTGGTGGGGACAGACACATAAATATATACTATATATTGGCCCAATGCTATAGAAGACACTTTGCCCAAAGTGCCATACAATGGGACTGAACCTGGAACCATGTGGTTGGGAAGTAAGCTTCTTACCATACAGCCACACTTGTATATTTGGAGTATTAATTATATTTTCACTTTTAATGAAGCTGAAACTGATGCTTTCAAATGCAAACAATATATAAAAAGAAAAAACCACAGCTGTAAATCTCTTAACTCTAATTAATTTCTGATTTAAAACAATATTTTTAATACTTTGTAAACTTAGGCACTTATTTTTAAGCCTGTATATATTTTTTAATCCTCCTTTAACATGCTTTTTTTAAATCACTTCTCAGTCACTTTTTCCACCATTTCCTCTTGTCCCTCCAAAAACTTTTCACAAACCCATTGTGAAGTCTCTACCTGCTGTCTGTTTTCCACATGCATACACTCTTCGTCTGATCATTTTGGGTTTTTTCTTGCTTCTTCCCTCCTGTTAAGTTTCACAAAGCTGCAGAGATCCTCATATATTCAAATATTTCAACAGTACCTGACACAACAACTGTTGGAAACAAATCCTTTCTCCTTCATGATTAGATCTTTGCTCTGAAGGTCTAAAATTCTTCACCTTAGCCTCAGTTTCTGCCTTCATCGGTGCCTGTGCTGCAAAAGGCTACAGTCTTCCCCATCTGTATCATCTTCAAGCGAATACCTTCAGCCACTAGGTTGTGGTCTGAGCTAATAGCCGACTCACAAAAGGCACAGACCTGCACCTGTTGTGGGTCAGAGAAAGACCATCACCTCAAACTATTGTAGATGTAGTTGATCTTGTTCCTCATGCTGCAACACACAGTTTTGTGGATACACTCACAAGCAAAGAATATGTTAATGCACAATGAACCTGCAGCAAGCTACTAAGGACCCGTAACCTCCCATGGTTGTTGCTTGTGCTAAAACATAATGTCCCACCACAGAAAATGGCCCAAGTCTGTTACTATTCAGTTAAGCACCAAAGTCACCAGTTACCAGCTTGACCTCATATCATAGCATGCTGTCCAAAACATTCTGTAGGTGATTACAGAAAGCCTCCTTATCTCCTATTGCGACCTTTATCGGAGTGCAGGCCTGCACAACCGGTTAACTTGGCATGTCTGGTGTTGAACCATCCTTCACTGACCTTCCAGATGATCAGTGTTCTTGATGCATGCCTACACAAGCTAATACCAACCCCTTGGGTATGTTCTTCCAGGCTAGAATAAAGGACTGTCTTACCTCTACTGATCATATACCCCTAGCCTATCCAATATGTCTCACTGACATTCTAGATAACTATGCAGTAGGTATCCACCTCACGCATTTCAGTCATCCACTTTGTTTTCAGTACTAAAGATCTGACTTTGTTCAGAGACAAACATCCTCCTGGCTCTGGCCCAACTCCAGTACACATGTATCAACTGTACTTATCTCACTACTTTCTTAATGAATGGCTGAATCAATATTTTTGCAGCAATTTGAATACAGAAGCCTTGAACTCCATTCCTCCTCCTTTCAAGATGATCCTGGGAGAATGGCTACGCCTGATACACTACCAGAATTCTGAGATAAGGACCATTCCAAATATTTTAGGCTGGAGCCATGTGAGGAAAGGTCTTCACACCCTGCATTAAGGAGTCATACATTCCAGTAGTCACTCGTGGTCAACTACAACATCAAAAAAGGCTTGACAACATGCAAAAAAACACGTATCGGGGCCATAAGCAAACAAACACGGGATTCCAAGAAGGGGGAAGGGGAACTAACACACACACACGACTGAATTCCATAACTTCCGTCAAAAAAATTCACTCTGGAGGTATTGGTCAGTATGGGACTATAGTAAAGACACTTGCCCAAGGTGCCACACAGCGAGGCTGAACCTAGAAACATTCGAAAACTATTTTCAATAAACGTTACTAAACAACGGAAATTTCTAGGCGACAAGTTTCACTTCAAACTTCCAAAGTAAAAATACTTGAAGCTTGCAGATCTATTCCCCCGAATCGATACTTGCAAACTATAGAAGAACTATAAGGACAAAGTGACAGCAACTAAACGGTCAATCTGAGCACCTTATAAACAATGCAAGGGAATCACTTTGGTTTTTAGTCCAACTGATATGTATTAGTACTACTGAAACGGTCAGTTCAGTGATATGAATACTGCCTAGAAATTTGATCCACCAAAATTCTCTAAGAAACAGAACTCAGTAATTCCAGCTATGAAATCCAAACTGAGAACAACAATGTTCAAATGTGAAAATTGTATGAGCAGAATTCAACCATGTTGGCCACTTACGGATTCTTTTTCAAATCTACCCCCCCCCTTAACATTTCTAGTATACCTTAAAAAATAAATTCACTTATGACTTTTGATTTTACCAAATGCTTATTTTGAATATTTGAGGAACACTTAGCTGCTTCTTTGTGGCAGGTCGAGTGACACAGAGGTTCCCTCGCTCACTTACCCAAGCCAGTGTTATCTCCCTTGAAGCAATATCTTCAGCTTTCAAGATCAATTCAACATCGAAATCGAAGAGACGAGCTCGCATTAATTTCTGATGCATGGGATGAAATGAGCTGGCCGATGATGGTCTTGAATAAATGCCCAAAACAATTATAAATTTAATATAGAATTTCAATCATTATAAATTCACACACGCAACGATATCGCACGTATATTGGTCTTTTTTTATTTTGCGACGGTATTATATGTCAAACATACTGCAGCAAAATTAAATTTGAGGGAATTTGACACCAATGTGAGAAAAACTATCACTGAAACTGAATAGTCTGTGCATATTTTAAATGACTATCATAACTTTTCTACGATGTTAGCTGATTGGTTCACCAGACAATTTTAAAATCACTTGCCAAGCAAGTACCACTGCGCAAACGTGTGTCTATGTGGGTGTGTCGATTTACCCACATGTAACCTCTTAAAAAAACTAACACAATTTGGGACAATTGACTTTCAAATGAACACTGAATTATCTAGAAGAATGCTGACCGAATTGTCTAGAAGAAAAAAATAAAGCAAGTAACGATCGTTTTGCGAACTTAGAATGGAAAGGTAGCCAAAAAAACAATATCAACAATGCCTGTGTGTCAGAATATCAATCTGCCGCATTGCTAAGTGATGTCAAAGATAAAGTGCAACATTTTGATTAAAGAAAGATTGTTTAGAAGAAAGAGGAAAAAGAAAGAGTTGTGGTAACTGAAGGAAGGAGAGGAGAGGAGAGGGTTGTTAAAAACGAAATGAAGAGTTGATGGAATACAGACAATAAGAATTAAGAGGGGTACGAGTGTATGAATAGAGTATGAGTGATAGAGAGAGAGAAAGCAGTACACTTATGTCGAGATAATTAGATTAAATAAACAAAACACATTAAGCCAAGTTACATAAATAACATGATTAAAAAGGGATGGGAGTACATGATAAAATATATATATATATATATATATATATATATATATATATATATATATATATATATATATCCCTGCTGCTTGTGCGAAGCATCAAGTCAGCAATGGTTACTGAATAAGGTTTCAAAGGTTTACTATCTTGTCTTTTTGTGGTGTATCTTATTAATTATACTCGCTGATCTTGTCCTATAACGTACCCCTATCTATTTTTCGATTTTGCAAATAAACGGACAATTCTCTAGCATCAAGAGCAAGACAAATGGCGACGATATTTTAATAGTGATAATTTTAAACAAAAGATGGGAATAATTTCACAAATAACAAAGAGAATAATTTCAGGCCAACCAACTTGACCATTCGGCATGTGTATAAATTAAGACAACCTGCGGCATACGCAGAGCGAGTGTTTTTATATTGTGGAACAGCAAAAACAACAACAGAACGTATTTTTCTTTGGAAATAAGTTTTGGGAGCTAAAAACCTTCTCCACTGGACAGGCAAAATAAAAAAAAAAATCTAATAAGATATATACACATCTACATATATGGCGATCTTTGAAGACAACGTGCCTCTTTCACTTAGAGTAATTTTTAACGGTACAGATAACAGGGTTTAGAGTGACGAGGTCATACAAAGGTTAGAAACCTCTGCAGGACGTAACCACAGTAAAGCGGCCACAGATTGATTTTAGGTTGTGCAACATTCGGCTTATTTTGTCCTACAGAAATGGTTAGAAGCGTGAGTGAATCGAACTGTTTAGAATGTTACAATGACCCGAATAACGCGGGATTTTCGCCTTCGCAGAAAACGGTTTACACTTGACCTCAAGCCTTTCCATTACCTTGGCCGACCATTTGTTTACTACCTCAAGGTCTTATAACACAAACTGTTCTTTAAAACTGATTTGCATCAACTCGATTATGGCCTGACTATTATGACAATTTTATATAAGCGTATTTATACACCGTGGGACACTCTTTGATTTGTGAAGATATACCTACTTTCCAGCAAATACTGGCTCCCCGCTCCCAATTCACTCGCCATCTCTTACAAACCATTTCATTACCCAACAATTCTGACCTGAAGAATTAAATACGGTTGAGTCTGCTGGCACAAATTTGGCTTGAATCTAAAGAACAAGTTAATAGAGGAGATTCACAGTTGCTTTAATAGTTTGCGATAGGTCAAGCTAACTGCAAATTGACCAAATATGTCCAACATATATGCATTATCTATCGTTACCACAGTAAACGATGCTAGTAAAACCCCACAGTAGCATGATGTGATACATTTTCGGAGCATTCCTCATGATTCAATGAAAACCGCTTCGGAGTGAATGCAAACTGGACAGAACCAGAAGTTACGCATTGATCTTTGTTCTTGAAATATGTGCGTTGTCATTAATGGATTTAGAGCTTTCCGATTGTTATCGGTGGAATCAATCGAGATACGGATAAGTATGTCCTGGAGGTTGAGACACACGAAACGAAGTATGTCTACAGAAAGTCTGCAAGAGGTCACTCAAAGAGAACGGCCACAGGAGCTATTACAAGTTCAAGGAGACGCAAAGAAATGGTTCCTTGACGGTAAAAACAGACAGAAAAGTCAGACACATGACCCGATATTATTGGAAATAAAACTGCTCGCGAATCAATAATAATAATAATCATACGCTCTGACATTTGGCACTCACATGATCAGAATAGAATCATTACCACATGTGTGTGAGTACTACATTGCGAACCATGTAAATCCTGCTAACCATCTTGGGACCGCATATGGTAAAGAGAAAGAGAGAGAGAGTCCTTCTGGACTTATGCCAGGAAAAGAAATTGAATGAAACATAGAGAAGTTACTGGAAAGAATTTGTAAGAAGATAGCGCATTGAGAAGATTATCATTACTTCGGGAACAATATATATTATTGTTTATTATCATGAATTTGATGGTCTGTAGTTATAAAATTACTTTGATCAACTATAGATTAGGATATTCGAGCATTGGCCGAAAACCTCTATTCATTTCTTTAAAGAATATTTAACGCCAGAGCGTAACTCGACAAATGAAGAAAAGATTTTCGAAACCATCTAGAAGTGAAAGGGTGGCACACTAAACTCAAGAGAACACCCTATCTGTCTACCATTATGCATTGTATATGAATTATAAAATTACTGATCTGCTGTGATTTATGGTGATCGAGTATCGGACAAAAATTGCCCTTCATTTTTTTTTTTAAACTTATGCTATAGCATTATTTAACGAAATAAAAAAATTTCAAAACAAAGTAATACAACTAGAGAAAGTGTGGCACGCTATACTCAAAGACCACTATCTCTCTCTCCCATAACTATATATATATATATAGATATATATGTGCGCGCGCGAGTATATATATATATATATATATATATATATATATATGAAGCGTATATATTTGTCTATGTCATTTTTCTAACAGAAGTAATACAAATACTAGAAAATAAATGGTTGCTTCTGTTCTTATTCAAGTCAAGTGCAAATATTCGTTCGCTGACATAGTTTTTTTTTAATTCCCGCGGTTAGCATACATTACATTTATTACATGCAAAGTGAAAATGTGAATGGACTGCTATCACAAAACAATAAACAGAAAAAACAATAGAATGGCATAAACCAAAATATGGAATAAGAAATAGAATGAAAGAAAGCAGAAATGGCATTGCTGCCTTGTCAGAAAATCAATCTAAATTGTACAGTTTAAATTATTTCTAAAAATTAATTAAAATACAGACACACATACATCTCTATCTCAATTTATACACTTGCATAATTATATACATATATATATATTGTTTCTTTTTGCAGTTACGCTTTCGTTTAATTAATTAATTAATAAATGTGCAGCTTTTTTTTTCAATCCCTTTAAAAAAATATCTAGAATCTTCTACCCCAACACTACCATCATGATGTGCCGATCGTAAGAAATCAATACTTTCTTGTTGATTATGTGTGTACGTGTATATATATATATATATATATATATATATATATATATATATATTTATTTTTTCTGTTTTCATTTCAAATTATAAGAGCCCGAAGCTTCGAAGTTACTGACGACATTTTCTAATATTTACTTCTATAAACATACACATATATGAAAGAGCATACGTTATATTATCCACCCTGACCACAAATATACGGGTGACTATTTTTTCCGACAAGGATTCTAAGACAATATTATATATATATAAATTGAAACATTCCTGTCACAACCTGGGACCTTGAAGACTGCTTTAATGCAAGAAACTATACTAGTCCCTTAATATTTGATATTCAATATTTCATCTATTCAATAAGACAATCAATACTTCACTTCATTTTACTATATATATATATTATTTATACTATATATTCTATATTAATAAAACCTAAAAAACAGAGTTGGAATTCCTTTGAATAATATATATCCCTCTATACACTATCATACAAACCCCTTTTGAGATATATATATATAAAAGGATGGTATTAAAATACCATTTTGATATATATATATATTAAAATACCCCTTTTGATATATATATATATATATATATAAGGATGGTATTATTAAAATACGATCACGAGTGGTAAGCGAATTATCAGCCGTACAGGCAAATTAATAAAATATATACATACAATATTTGATATGTACATATATACACAAGGGTACTACATGAGTACCTATATCGCTAAAGATAGAAGCCAATATATATATATATATATATATATATATATATATATATGGATAGATAGATAGATAGATACATGGTGATCCGAATCAGCCCTAATCGAGTGGAGCTATGAGATCAAAGGGGTTTCTAACCATGACCATCCTTATCTATTGTGTATCTACTACCTAGGACGATATAAATCCAATGCCGCCTTCCTTTTTGAAGGCAGAGAAATGGGGAACCAACGTGAGTATAAGCCGGGGGGGGGGGCTATGAAGCCTCTTCAGAGTTACTCAACCTGCAAGAAATAACAGCCAAAAATCTAGGAACCCTACTGTGTTTTCATAAATAAAAAGGAAAAAGGTGGAGACATTGGACAACACAAAGACCTATGTATATATATATATATATATATAAAGATATATATATATAAAGGCGGGTGATGGCCATAAGTAGAACGCTTTCGGATGTACCGCATTTAGTCCATTACAATGCAATCATGAATAACAGTGCTACCCCCGAGATTTCATACCTAAAAATCAAAATTCTCTTATTTTCTTTAAAGGAAAACATTTGTGTGTGTGTAATATATATATAATGGTAGGTACCCCCCATTCGACCCCGGTATCTGGTTAGATTTCTTGCTTTATACACCAATAAATGCGGTAGATCTGCTGCACCAGACCCGAAATGATTTAGAGGTGTAAAGGAAAAATATTGGTGAGATATGATTTAGGAGGGATATAACTGTTATCTCATCTAAAAGCAGAGCACCCTCGTTGGGTCATTCATATGTCGGGGTTTTAAATGTCCGTTTCTAATCTTGGTCGTTAAATTTCTTAATAATTATATACTAAAAAGCTGTTTCGTGCATATCTTTGCATCGTAAATAGATGGTGTATAGTGCCATGGGACTAAAAGTATATGTATTACACATATTGATTAATATAAAAACGATTAATTACATATCTAATAAGTAATTAAGGATGCGTACCTGAGAGACGACAATGCAACCAGTCTTAGTGAGCTTCTAGAGCGTTCCAGAAATTTACGACTCACGTGACCTCAGAGCAGGAAAGATGAAATTGTTGCTTGGCAACGGATTTTATCGAAAATACGGGTTTTCTTTTCCCTTTTTTTTAATTATTTTTATTGTATTTTGTATCGCTTCCGTTTCTTTTGTTTTCGTTTTTATTTTTTCCGATATTTAAGGATTTCATTTAAATTTGATTATTCTTATTTTTTATTTTATTTTTAAAATAACATCCGAATTTTTTTGGGCGTTATATTTTAATTTTGGTAATAAATTTATTTCATTTCTCTTTTTTTCCTTCTGTGCGTATATTTTCGATCGTTCATAAATTTCTCTGAAAACGAATACTGGCTAAATATTGATTTCGTTTCGTTTCGAAGCTGAGGAACACATACACATATAAATATTTTATTATACATTTGCGCATAGTATAAACTTCCCTTCTATACGTTATTATATACACAATAATACTGCCTTCTTATCAGCTAACGGTCACGTTTATTGTTTACACTCACGTTTTTGAAATATTCAACAGATCGAATAATAAAATGGTGATTTCTTTAAAAAGTAACAAAATTCGTTAATTTTTCTTCTTTCGTTCATTCATTAAACATTAAAATTACCTATAAATAAAGCGGACTGAATTTTATTTACATTAATTCTAAATTAGGTAAAAAAAATAATTCTAGACACAGTACCATGGGTGAAAAATAGTATGACCACAACCGAAATATTTATATATATTTTTAATTTTTTAAATTTTACTTTCCGCATGTAATCTGCAGTAAACGTCACGTTTCAGCTTTTTAAATGTAATAATACTATTTTTTTATTATAATCCCGCCATGTTGCTAGTTAAAATAACTAAGCTTTTATTTTATATTTTCATTATAAAAATTTAGCAGAAATAACTGTGGCTTAAGAGACGAGAGTTTCGTGTATGGCGCTTTGACCCTTCAGTCTCTACAACTTCTACCGATCACTATTAATATATACTCGTGTTTTGAGTTTTATTGACTTGTTTCCATCGCCAAACCTAACCTTATTAAATTGTTCGACGGGTGCGGAAGAATTATATTTACGTTGTTCTGGGGTTAATTTGTTTTGCTTGGGGGATTTTAGGGAGATGTCACCGACTTTAAGACTTATCTTAAAAAGAGTTTTCACATTTATGACTATAAAGGGACGTAACTCAACGTACTTAACCACATGCATACGTTCGGAATTTTCTATTTTATGTTAGTTAAAATTAATTTAATTATTCAACAAAAAAAATGCAAACATAATTAGGATCTTTGAAATTGCCGAAATGCAAGAAATTTAACAACAAATAGCTTACAAACTACAGAATTTTCTCAAGAAAGCCAAGAGAAAAAGATGTTTTATGTAACACATTCTACCAGTATACGAAGTTTAAAAGTGTTTAGTTACAAAGAAATTATTTTTTAAATCTGCCGGTCAAAGTGAAAAGATCCAATTATTTTTGACGGAAATAGAAATGGATATAAGATCGAATATTTGTCAGTCGATCAAGTAGGCAGGGCCCACATCAGTGGGAGGGAGCCGACACGCCGTAAACGGTACCCGTTCTCTCCTGAAAGCTTCTTGCGCCCAATATGTGGAGTTTTCGGCTCACGGCTCTTGCGCAAACGATCTGTTTCCAAATCTCGAGAGTGTTCATTATTGTACAATGTTGAGACAAGAGCATACATGATTAAATATGAAACTCTAACACGATCGATGAGAGACCAGTCATTGCAAACTGGAGCACGCGGGGTTTTCTGAGTGATACGCCTAACAAAAAATTACCTCGAAATTTCTTTGGCAGTGTGACCCCGCCTGGTGATAAGTCACGTCTCATGCGTCCCGCTTCTTGAAAAAGGTTGCCAAATTCGTCTCAGTTTCTATACACTTTGTCTTTTTGTAAAGGAAGGGATGATATATTAAATAATCTATTCTATTATTTCCCATCGTTGTTTTAAACACCTGGTTGATTACCTGCATAATCTTAGCTCGTTTTTTAACTCGCTATATTATATGAAATCGTACGACGTTTTTAGGGTAAATATTTCGTAAAGGACCCGTTCGTACCTCGGTGTGAACGCTAATAGCTGTTACGTGGTGGCAGGGTGTGCTAGAAATAGCAGTCAAATCTTACCTTTTCTGGAAAAAAGAGCCGTTTACGCGTGATTTCGAATGTCACCTTCGTTGAAAGTATACGAAATAACCTGGAAAAGCAAAAAAAAACAACCCACGAAACAAAACTCCGCGGTTCCCTTCACCCCCTCCACCCTACTTTCTTTTCCAGAAAAAAGTAGCTTGTGGTGGGTTTGGAGATCAGATTCGTTGAAGGCACTCGAAAAACCCTGTGGAAAAAAATTATTTCATACCGAGGTACAAATGAGTTCTTTATGGAATATTTACCGTTTTTAGTTTGCCAAACGCTCCCTTGAGGTATTTTTTTTTCTCCCACAACATTGATAAATTTCACAAAAGTCTTCTTTGCTCATTTCAAGAATTCTGTGAAAGTTCCTTATTTCAAATGCTGAGAGTTTCATTTCAATATCTTTTGAGCATATACGTGTCTCATACCCATACAATAACAGTTAACATACAACATATTAATCTTAGTTTGTCTTTCATTGCAATATCCTTGCTGCCCCAGATTTTACTCAGATATTGTTCTTTGCTAATTGTCCAGTATCTATAGTAAGTTGTCTTTTTATATCAGTCTTCCATGTTATACTTTGCTGTATCTTAGAAGGGTCGTTATGCGAATAATAAACACATGCACTGGTTCTATTTTACTTCTTTTATCATTATTGGTCAATTATTGGGTTGTCCGGAAAGTTTGTGCCTTTTTTTAAAAGAAAGAGAAAGGTCAATAAATACTTGTCATTACATTTTTAATCAACCAAATATGAACCATTTTGTTGCACAATGCGTCTCCATCTTTCCTTTAACGTGAAAATACCTTCTTCCCACAATTCAGGTGGTTTCATGGCAAAGAATTCATCAAGGTATCTTTTTACGTCATCCAAAGAATTGAAATTTTTACCATTAAGACTATTCTGCAGAGATCTAAATAAGGAGAAATCCAAAGGAGCAATATCTGGTGAATATGGAGGGTCGGGTAACACATCCCAGCTGAGCTGCAGCAATTTTTGACTGGTTCCCAAGCATCAAGTGCCGAAAATGAACTTTCTTCCATTTTAAAGGGTTACAGAATTAACACAGGTTATAGGAACATAAACCTTCTTCCATGAAAAGATAGCTTAAACTGTGCTCTAAATGGAGATGTAGTCAAATCCTATTTTATGGACTCGACCATGTTCTAAAATAAGTTGAAAGGTAAGCTACTTTCATATATATATCTGTGATAGGCTTCTTTCAGTTTCCGTTGACCAAATCCACTCACAAGGTTTTGGTTGGCCTGAAACTATAGAAGACACTTTCTCAAGGGGTACCATACAGTGGGACTGAACCTGGAACCATGTGGCTGGGAAACAAACTTTTTACCACATAGCCACCTGTGTCTATGTGTATCTATATTTCTGAACACATGTGCCAATGTGTGTGAGTTTGCCTCTAGTGCCAAAAATACTGTTGTCAAAAGAGACTCATTATCCAAATAGCCAAGCCCCGTCACCTCATTCTAATCCTTTTGATAACAAAATATTTGGAACTGTCTCCAGTTCTCTGATACAAGCTTCTTGTTTCAGAGTGATTTAAATTAAAATCTTCCATCAATATTTCATCGTAACCCTTCTGATATCAACCTACTCGAGTCTGCTCCTGGCTCTGTAGTGCATATGTCTGGGTTCCAAATGTTTTGAATTAAAATCTTCCACTAAAACTTAATCATAATTTATGTTCCTAACACAACCTTGATAATAACAAAGCTATTTTGCCAAATTTTACCAAGTGTCTGTGTGGTAAGTAGCTAGCTTACCAACCACATGTTTCCAGGTTCAGTCCCACAGTGTGGCATCTTAGGCAAGTGTCTTCTACTATAGCCTTGGGCTGACCAAAGCTTCGTGAGTGGATTTGGTAGACGGAAACTGAAAGAAGCCCATCAAATATATATATATATATAACTAATATAGGATAAAATTTTTTTTGGGAAAAAAATTTTATCAATGGCCAGCATATCAAAAAATACCTTTAAAGGTTAGATTTATAAATAATTTACAAGATAAGGGCAAAAGAAAAATTCTGATGCCAAATATGCCGAAAAAAAGACAAAACTTTTCAATAACCATTATAATTTATGCGTCTCGAAACAAACTGATAGAAATTTCTAAAAAATTCATTACCGTATTGGTCCAATTTCAGGATTAATTAATAAGAAATTTTCCCCTCTTCAGCGGCAAATATGCGAGATATATGTGAAATACTTACTCATACCCATGGAAAAAGCAAACACCAAGTCCTGAGCAGACCTATGTACCCCAAATATATCCAAAATAGAGAAATCTTCGGCACAACTAGAAACTTTCACAGAGTGAGAGAATACGGAAGTGAAACACTATTCAATTTATAACTAATATAGGATAAAATTTTTTTTGGGAAAAAAATTTTATCAATGGAAAATTTCTTATTAATTTACCCTGAAATTGGACCAATACGGTAATAACGAATTTTTTAGAGATTTCTATCGGTTTGTTTCGAGACGCAAAAATTATAATGGTTATTGAAAAGTTTTGTCTTTTTTTCGGCATATTTGGCATTAGAATTTTTCTTTTGCCCTTATCTTGTAAATTATATATATATATATATATATATATATACGTATGTATGTGTGTATGTGTGTATATGTTTGTGTTTCTGTGGTTGTCAACCCATCCCCCATCGCTTGACAACCGATGCTGGTGTGTTTACATCTCCGTTACTTAGTGGTTCGGTAAAAAGAGTCCGATAGAATAAGTACTAGGTTTACAAAGAATAAGTTCTAGGGTAAATTTGCTCAACTAAAGGCGCTACTCCAGCATAGCTGCAGACAAATGACTGAAACAAAGTAAAAGAGTAAAGAGAGTGCTGCGTGATGGAAAACTGAGAGTATATTTCAAATTAATTGAAATAAACATTGGTTATCTCAACAGAAATATGAGAACACAAGGGTTAATATGGGTTCCAAACACCAGCAGAGTAATGATAAAATTCCTTTTGCAAAACTCATTATTTTCAAAATTAATTAAAACAAAGCTGTGTACTTAAACAGAAATGTGGTGATAAAATGGTTAATGTAATTAAGCCAGTGGCTCGTTAATCCATTTAGAAATTCCTAGAAGGGTTCAAATTTCATCTTCTTTGCCATTATAATAAGTCAGTTAAGGTGATTTTTTTTTTTTACCAAAACTAAGAATGTTGACCCACAGTTAAGTGTTTGTCCAAGCAAAGCCATTGTTACAAAAGATCCTTTGTCTCTGGAAACCTCAGTCAACTGAGTAATTAAACTCCTACCATTGAACTGATAACAGTGATTATAACATGTCATCGAGTTAAATTACAGCATCACAGTGATGACATTGAGAATAAGGTGGCAAGTTGGCAGAAATGTTAGCACACTGGGTGAAATGCTTAGTGGTATTTCGTCTGTCTTTACGTTCTGAATTCAAATTCTGCCGAGGTCGACTTTGCCTTTCATCCTTTCAGGGTCGATTAAATAAGTACCAGTTACGCACTGGGGTCGATATAATTGACTTAATTCGTTTGTCTGTCCTCTCTGTATTTAGCCCCTTGTAGGTAGTAAAGAAATAGGTATTTCGTCTGTCTTTACGTTCTGAGTTCAAACTCTGCCGAGGTCGACTTTGCTTTTCATCCTTTCAGGATCAATAAATTAAGTACCAGTTATGCACTGGGGTCAATGTAATCGACTTAATCCCTTTGTCTGTCCTTGTTTGTCTCCTCTATGTTTAGCCCCTTGTGGGCAATAAAGAAATAAGAAACGTTAGCACACCGGGTGAAATGCTTAGCGGTATTTCGTCTGTCTTTACATTCTGAGTTCAAACTCCGCTGAGGTCAACTTTGCTTTTCATCCATTTGGGGTCAACAAATTAAGTCCCAGTTGCGTACTGGGGTCGATCTAATCGACTGCCCCCCCTTTCCCCAAATTTTCAGGCCTTGTGCCTAGAGTAGAAAAGAATGATGACATTGACAATGATGATGATGATATAGGTTTATACTTTATCTATAGAAGCTGACTAGAATCAACTATTTAACATTTTGCTACCAAACTCCATTACTAACAAGTAATATCGACTGACTTTAATGGATGAGAGACTAAAAGTAATGGCTCCTATGCTTTCACAAAGACAGAAATATAGTTTCAGCTGAGAATATAATATGGATCACCAGATTAGTTTGCTTTTTATTGATTTATAAAATTGTTATACAAGGAAATTTATAGGTGTAGGTGTGACCGTGAAGTAAGAAATTTGCTTCCAACCACATGGTTCTGGGTTCAGTCCCACTGCATGTCACCTTGGACAAGTGTCCTCTACTATAGCCTTGGGCTGACCAAAGCCTTGAGTAGATTTGGTAGATGGAAACTGAAAGAAGGTGGCAAGCTGGCAGAAACGTTAGCATGCCAGGCGAAATGCTTAGCAGTATTTTGTCGGTCTTTACGTTCTGAGTTCAAATTCCATCGAGGTCGACTTTACCTTTCATCCTTTTGGGGTCGATTAGATAAGTACCAGTTACGCACCGGGGTCGATATAATCGACTTAATCCGTTTGTCTGTCCTTGTTTGTCCTCTCCATGTTTAGCCCCTTGTGGGCAATAAAGAAATAAGAAACTGAAAGAAGCCCGTTGTGTATGTGTTAGATGGTTAGATGCAGGTGTGGCTGTGTGGTAAAAAGTCTACTTCCCAACCACATGGTTCTGGGTTCCGTTCCATAATGTGGCACTTAGGACAAATGTCTTCTACAAAAGCACCACATTGACCAAAGCCTTGCAAGAAGATTTTTTTTAGATGGAAACTGATTGAACCCTGATATTTATGTACGTGTGTTTGTGCGTGTGCACATACGTACGTGTGTCTATATTTATATCTCCTTCCCTTGACACCCCATAGTAATTATAAAATAATATCTCCATCATGCAGGCAGTATCATTCGTTTCCAATCTTTTATGTAAGCATATTTGGCCACATGGAAATATTACCTTGCTGCGAAACGGACGAGGGTAGTTGACAGGAAAAGCATCCAACAACAGAAAACCTGTCCCGACAAATTTCATCTGACCCATGAAAGCATGGAAAAAATGGATGTTAAAACGATAATGAAGGACATTATTATGATGGTGGTGGTGGTGGTGGTGGTGATAGTGATGATGATGATGATGATGAAGGTGATGGTGATGAGGATGCTGATGATAACTGCAGAACTAAACTTTAAAATGCTGATGAGCAAAGACAGTTATATTGATTTCATTTCACTCTGCATGAGGCCAATTTATTTCGGTAGGATAAGGAACAAAGTGAAACTGAATGGAGACTAGTTAATTATTAATGTGTATTGTATTGAACCCAGAATCATAAAAGTCAGGGTCAATAGCAATGGGATTTGAATTCAGAATGCTAGAATGCTAAAACTAAATACTGCAATTGATTTAATACCAGCGCTGTAGTTTTTTTGCCAACTTTGAAATAAGACATAACAGAAATTTTTTTAGTGTAAATGAAGAAATAATCAATGAAAATGACCTGAGTATATTTTTTATTGTATTCTTGAGTCCCAGGTCATGTAAGCTCAGTTACCTCCTGGCACTCCATCGGTTACGACGATGAGGGTTCCAGTTGATCTGATCAACGGAATAGCCTGCTCGTGAAATTAATGAATGTGCAAGTGGCTGAGCACTCCACAAACACATGTACCCTTAACGTAGTTCTCAGGGAGATTCAGCATGACACAGAGTGTGACAAGGCTGGCCCTTTGAAATACAGGTACAAGAGAAATAGGAAGAAAGAGTGAGAGGAAGTTGCAGTGAAAGAGTATCCCTGCTGGATATCCCCCCATATGGAGGGGGGATATCAGGTGTAGTAAAAATAAATAAGTAAATGAGTGGAAATCAGACTGGTGAGTGTGTTAAATTTATAAAGCACTAAAAGAGAATGACCCTCCCCAGACACAATAAAATATGCTTCAACACACAAATTCACATAAAGAATCTTGCAAACTAAATACAAAAACGAAATTCAATTGGAATGTTTCTTTTTAATGTCTTTAAAAAGTATTTTTCTTGTAAGATGGAGGAAGAACAGCAGAAAGGAAGGAAGGAAGGAAGGAATGTAGAAAGAAAGAATACAGAAAAATAGAATTCACGAAAGAAGTTAAAAAACAAAACAAAAACAATACATAAGAACAGAATACAAAAAAGAAACAAAAATAATAAAAAACAAATAAATAAATAAAAGAAGAGCTATGGGGAAAATAAATAATAAATAAATACAAATAATTATATCTTTAATTGTCCAAAGAGTATTGATTTCAAATTGTTGCACAAGGCCGGCAATTTTGAGGGGAGGGGGTTAAGTTGATTACTTCAACCCCAGGGTTCAACTGGTTCTTATTTTATCAAGGCCAAAAGGATGAAAGGCAAAGACAACTTGGGCAGGATTTGAACTCAAAACACAATGTCAAAAGATGTACTGAAAAGCATTTTTTCCTCCAACATGGTTATGTTTCTGCCAGCTAACCACCTTGAGTATGTAAATGAGTATTGGTCATTGTGTTGAGAATTTTGCTTCACAACCACTTGGTTTCAGATTCAATTTCATTGCACATCACCTTGGGTAAAAGTTGCAGGAGTAGCTGCGTAGTAAGAAGCTTGCTTCCAAACCACATGGGTCCGGGTTCAGTCCCACTGCGTGGCACCTTGGGCAAATGTCTTCTACTATGGCCTCATGCCGACCAAAGCCTTGTGAGTGGATTTGGTAGGCGGAAACTGAAAGAAGCCCATCGTACATATGTGTGTGTGTGTATGTATTTGTTGTGTCTGTGTTTGTCTCTCCACCATTGCTTGACAACCGATGCTGGTGTGTTTACGTACCCGTAACTTAGTAGTTCAGTAAAAGAGACCGTTAGAATAAGTACTAGGCTTACAAAGAATAAGTCCTGGGGTCGATTTGTTCGACTAAAGGCGGTGCTCCAGCATGGCCACAGCCACATGACTGAAACAAGTAGATAGATAGATGTGTGTGTGTATGTGTGTGTGTGTGTGTGTGTGCAAATGAGTCCATTTGTCTTTGAATTTGTCTCTCACCATTTGACAATCAATCAATGTTGGTTTCTTTACATTTCTGTTAAAAATAAGTACTTCCAGGTAGTGCTCCAGCATGGCCATAGCCATAGCCCAAATGACTGCAAAGTAAGCAAAAGAGTAAAATGCTTATAACAATGTTCTCTCATCCTCCGTGATGAATTCAAGGCATTGCATCAACCAGTCTCTAGAATCTCTGAATTTGTAATATGGGAGGCTATCCTGTAGGACAGAGAAAAACTGATGCAGTCTATTGTAACGCATATGCAAGCTAAACTTGCATGCTTTCTGTAATTTATGGAGACAGACGGGACACAAGAATATAGGCTGCATCATGGCTTCCTCCAGAGATGTGCTGTTATTCATCAGACAAGAATATATTTCACAATGCATTAGTCCGAAAAGATGACAGGTTTCGTGAACTGTTACCTAGAAATATAAAGAGAATGAGAATCATTTAAAGTATTCATTTGTATTTTTTTTCTTTTCTTTTCTTTTTTCTAATTTGCATATCTAATTTACATATAGGCGCAGGAGTGGCTGTGTAGTAAGATTCGAGCAAGGTTGTTGCCAGTACCGCCTGACTGACCCCTGTGCCGGTGGCACATAAAAGCACCCACTACACTCTTGTGAAATGTCCCACCCATGCTAGCATGGAAGGCAGACGTTAAACGATGATGGTGATTGTTTAAACTTATAAGAACATTGTAGGGTAGGTGTAAGAGGCTGGATCTGGTGAGATTGAACATAAAAGGGGCAGAGTATTTGGGCCAGATATGATTTGTTAAATGCTTAAGGGTTATGATAACAGAAATTTAAATATCTCTAGAACTTTGATGGATCATTGGTTCTCACTTAAAGACTTTATACATGTGAAATACACATGAGCAAAGCAGCCTAACAGAGCCTGTTCTTTTTGAGATTATTGATTATGGACAAATATTATAGGTGTACATTATCAACATTATCATTATTTAACATCCATGTTCCATGCTGGCATAAATAGATGTGAAATAGGCATGAGTAAGACAGCCTAATAGAGCCTGTTCTTTTCAAGATTACTCTCTTTACTCTTTTACTTGTTTCAGTCATTTGACTGCGGCCATGCTGGAGCACCACCGTTAGTTGAACAAATCGATCCCAGGACTTATTCTTTGTAAGCCTAGTACTTATTCCATCGGTCTCTTTTGCCAAACCGCTAAGTTACGGGGACATAAACACACCAGCATTGGTTGTCAAGCGATGTTGGGGGGACAAATACAAACACACACACAAATATATATATATATATATATATATATATACGACAGGTTTCTTTCAGTTTCTGTCTACCAAATCCACTCACAAGGCTTTGGTTGGCCCGAGGCTATAGTAGAAGACACTTGCCCAAGGTGCCACATAGTGGGACTGAACCCGGAACCATGTGGTTGGTAAGCAAGCTACTTACCACACAGCCGCTCCTACAATTATTGATTATGGACAAATATTATAGGCGTACATTATCAACATTATCATCATTTAACATCTATGTTCCATGCTGGCATAAGTTGGATGGTTTGATGGTTAGTGGCAGTGATAATGGCATCAGCAGTGGCTGTGGTGATGATGATGATAGCAATGGTTCAGAAACCTAGCTGTTTGTATTTATTGAAATTTAATGTACACTTTTATGAGTTACTGTCTCGTGTTCTTCGTAAATTATTTATAGCATGTTACAATTAGGAGAGAGCAGCCTCGTCTAATTCTGTAATAGCATAGTTATATTTAAAAAGCTTCTGTTTAGTGAAAAGACTAGAATCTCTCTTTTACTTATTTCAGTCATTTGACTGTGGCCATGCTGGAGCACCGCCTTTAGTTGAGCAAATCGACCACAGGACTTATTCTTTGTAAGCCTTGTACTTATTCTATCGGTCTCTTTTGCTGAACTGCTAAGTGACGGGGACGTAAACACACCAGCATCAGTTGTCAAGCAATGTTGGGGGGACAAACAGACACACAAACACACATATACATATATATGACAGGTTTCTTTCAGTTTCCGTCTACCAAATCCACTCACAAGGCTTTGGTCGGCCCGAGGCTATAGTAGAAGACACTTGCCCAAGGTGCCACGCAGTGGGACTGAACCCGGAACCATGTGGTTGGTAAGCAAGCTACTAACCACACAGCCACTCCTACGCCTATATTGATTTTTTAAAATTAAATAATCAATTAGTTAATTGGATAAATAGTTAACCAACTGACAAACAATAACCTTCACAAGATGCAACAAAATCTGTTTCAACACACGAGTTCACATCAGTGACCTTGCAAGCCAAATACAAAAATGGAAATTCTAAAGAATATCATGAAACATTAACATATTCCAAAAATTATTTACCTTGAGCATTTTCCAAATCAAACTTTCATCAACTTCCATTATATCACACATTGGTTGTCCAGCTTGAAACGATAGAGGCTCAAATCTACCAAAGCAAAATATGCCTGATTTGTGTTGGAAGGAAGATTCTCCAAGACTAAAGTTCAAATCTTCTGCAGGATACAGATCAGTCCAAGTTATTCCCAGAATGCAGTAACCATCTTTGGGGAGTTTTTTTCTCAGAAATGGAAAAAAACTGGAAGAAAGGAACTGCTTTTGTCCAGTGACAGAGTGTACTCGACTTTTGAGTCCAGAATGTTCAGAATCTTTTAATAATGGGAGACAGATTTTGACATCAAAACCAAGAAAATATATCTGAGCAAATTCTCGAAGAAGGGTGAGCAAATCCATTTCGGTATTCCCAAGATGAAACGTATATCTTAAAACAAAATCAGGGAATTGTCCGAGTGGCTGTAGATAAATAACAGACTTCATGGGGAAAATACACTGGCACTGATTGCGGACATCATGTGTCTCCCAAAGAACTTTCCATTGTATGTATGTCTGTTCTAACATGTAGACATTTGCTTTGTGAATTTTCTGTACAAACAGTTCATTTTCTGTGCTGTTGTCTAACACAGAGTAACTAAGGGAGTACAATTTCCTTTCAATGTTTCCTTTGTTTTCAAGATTTCCGATAAGAAATTTCTTTTTCTTCTCACTGTTTGATGTCCAAGGACACATGAAACTGGAATTGCCATTTTTTGACATTACGACCGAAATTACTTTTTCAATTTCTCTTTTTGGTAGATATATTTTTTCACAAATTTTTCTTGTTTTGTCATAAAGGTACTCCTTTTTTTTTCTCGGGAAAGTTATAAGATACCTGAAAAATGAAAATAAATAATGACAATAATAACAAGAACACTCAGAGAATGCAAACCTCCGTCGAGGCAACACCAACATCCTCTCAACGGTTAGTCAGAGATAATTTTTAAAATGAGAATATCTGAAATAAACTCGACTGCTCTCACAAATGAGAATACTAAAAATGAACCCGACCGCTCTCAAAAATTAAGTAAAAAAAACAGGAAAAATAATCCAGAATCCTTGTCCAGCACCAAATCGATCCCAAAATCTAATCAGTTTGTGCCAGTTACGAGGTCAAACATCCCTGAATGTTCCATCCAAATCTATCCAACAGTTTTTGAGATATCTTGTCCATGGTCAAACAAACAAATACAACTGAAAACAATACCTCTGCCTTAGCAAAGGCGGAGGTAATAATTCATCCTCCTATAGACAGAAGGTCTGAATTGTTTTCTTTTAGCGTGTGCAGGGGAGGAGTTAGTCAGTTACAACCCTACTGTATGACTGGTACTTGTTTCATTGACCCTGAAAGGATGAAAGGTAAAGGTGACCTTACAATCATGAGTCAGATACCTTAATCACTAAGCTACACATCTTCATATATGTATGTATGAGTGTGTGTGTGTGTGTGTGTAAGTGTGTATGTATGAATGAGGGTGTGTATGTATGTAAGTGTATGTATGCATGCATATATGTGTGTGTGTATGTATGAATGAGGATGTGTATGTATGCATGCATGTTTGTATGTGTGTGTATGTATGTGTATGTATGCATATATGTATGTATGTGTGAGTATGTGTGTATGAATGTATGAGTGAGTGTATATATACATGCAGTTTGCATGTATGTATGTGTATGTATGTGTGTATGCATGTATGTGTGTGTATGTATGCATGAATGTTTGTACCTGAGTGTATGTTTGTATGTATGTATGTGTGTGTGTATGTATGTGTGTACATGTATGAACATATGTATGTATGAATATATATATAGGGAGAATTCACAAAAAATCACAAGACGAAGACAGGTGGTGCAGACAACAAACAGATGTATTAGTATAACGCTTGGGAAGTGAAAAAGTCTTTAACATTTCGAGCCTACGCTCTTCAACAGAAAGGAACAAGGAGAGAAAATAAAGAATGTGTAGTGGCTAGCGATATATACACATATGTATATGTGTGTGTGTGTGTGGTGCGCGTGCGTGCGGAAATATTGTGTACAGGGAAATATTACTTTGCTTAGAAACAGGTGATGGTTGGTGACAGGAAGAGCATCTGGTCGTATAACTGTAGCGTAGCTTGAAGTTGTTTAACACCGAGATGGCTAAGATCAAATAGCAGGTGATCAATTTTGGAGCACCTTAGGTGCTCCAAAAATGATCACCTGCCTCTAGAAAGCTTTAATCGATATACATTTCCTATAAAAAAAATGAGAATATAAATTGAACACTCACCACCACTACCACCAACACCTCCCCCAAGAAACCGACTTACACGAAAGAAAGAAATAGAAGACGAAAGGGTGGGAGAAGAAGAAGAAGAAGAAGAAGAAGAAAGGAAGAAAAGAAGAAAAGAAGAAGAAAGAAGAAAAGAAGAAAAGAAGAAGAAAGGAAGAAAAGAAGAAGAAAGGAAGAAAAGAAGAAAGAAAGAGAAAGAAGAAAGGAAGAAAAGAAGAAAGAAAGAGAAAGAAGAAAGGAAGAAAAGGAGGAGGAGGAGGAGAAGAAGAAGAAGAAGAAAAAGAAGAAGGTGAAGAAGAAGAAGAAAAGAAAAAAGAATAAGAAAGGAAGAAAAGAAGAAGAAAAAGAAAAAGGTGAAGAAGAAGAAGAATGAGGAGCAGGGGGAGGAAGGGCTAAGGAGGAGATAATGAAAGGAAATTTAACGTTAATACTTTAGTTATAGTTAAATGCCGCTGACAGGCGTTAATTAATCTTAATGACAGACTTAAGGTGTGCAGTGCGCGCGCGAGCGGCCGTAGGCGTATGTGTGTAAAGGAAGAAATAGAGATGTACCGTGTAGGAAACTTAGTACATACAATAAAGGCCGTTTTCATTTCAATGAACAAAACGTCGTAGACATCCACGAAGTCGTTGGCTCTTCAGGATAACGTTTATGCGAATTGTGATGATTCAAACGTTTCCTCTAGGGATCTTGTAGAAACGTTAGTGGTCAGTTTCACGAAAGAGCCGCGACTAGGATTGGAAATAAGAGCACGGTATTCACTTTACCTTGCTCGCCGTACGAAGTACATATGAATTATAGCAAACTTCTGATTGTAGTACATATATATACATATATATATATATGTGTGTGTGTGTGTGATGGGCTTTGAAACAGATTTTTTTTAACAAGAATAGAATTTATTCATAAGGTATTAGGTTTGCTCAAGATACCAAGCAGTGGGACGGAATGTGACAGACTGACAGATATGTTTCTTTATTAGCCACACAGGGCTGCACACAGACAGAACAAATTACAAGGTAGAGCTTTTCTTTTGGGGGTAAAAAAAAGGGGGTTGGTTTTCGATCAAAAGGGATCGTAAAAGGAAAGAAAGAGGACAAAAAGGGGGGGTGGATAAAAGGGGAGAGGAAAAAAAAGTTGATCAATAGGGATCGCAATCACAGAAATGTCAATATGAAGTGTAAAGGGGAGGACAGGTGAGGTTTACCCGTGGAAAGAAAAGCCTACGGAAAAGACCACGGTAACCTCGGTCAATGAAGTCTGACAGATAAATAGATAGATAGCTAGATAGATAGATAGATAGATAGATAGATAGATAGATAGATAGATAGACATGTTTCTTTATTAGCCACACAGGGCTGCACACAGACAGACAGATAGATAGATAGATAGATAGATAGATAGATAGATAGATAGATAGATAGATAGATAGATAGATAGATAGATAGATAGATAGATAGATAGATAGATACAGATAGACCAGCTTAATTAAACAGGCAGATAGTTAGACAGACAGAAAGATAGACTGACAGATAAATTGATAGATAGATAGATAGATAGATAGATAGATAGATAGATAGATAGATAGATAGATGATAGATAGATAGATAGATAGATAGATAGATAGATAGATAGATAGATAGATAGATAGATAGATAGATACAGATAGACCAGCTTAATTAAACAGGCAGATAGTTAGACAGACAGAAAGATAGACTGACAGATAAATTGATAGATAGATAGATAGATAGATAGATAGATAGATAGATAGATAGATAGATAGATAGATTGCTTCACACATTATACCACCAAAAAGAAGTGTGATGTTGACTCTTTCATTGAGTTCTGTAAATTAAAAGCAAATTATTTTAAAATACTTATAAACATGTACTAAAGCAAAAACATGTACTAAAGCAACAACAACAAGAACAAAAAAGAATTTTAAGATATACAAAACTTTAGTACAAACTGTTTAATGGAGTTGCGTTGTGGGAAAATTTCCAAAATACACCCTTCTCTCGACGAAAGTTTTAAACAAATGTTTTATATCTTATCCGCTTGCGTGAAGCTTTTGTTTTAATTTTGCTTTCTTTCTTTTTTTTCTTTTTTTAAGGAAAAAAAAATTCTTTGTTTTTTCTTTCGGCAATCTTTAGTTTTAGAGCGGAATGAACAATAACCAAATAAATCTGCGCGCATATACATATATATATATATATATATATATATCAAAAAGGGGAAGACCGGCTGGGCTTTATGGCGAATGATCAGATCCCAAAAACCTGTTGGTCCATAACCTCTTAAAAATATGAGCGATTCACCATAAAGCTAAACCTTTAATGGATGGGAAACCATAAGCTTTTTACAAACGATATATACATACGTACACACACACACACACACACACACACACACATATATATATAAATATGTGTGTGTGTGGAGACGCAATGGCCCAGTGGTTAGGGCAGCGGACTCGCGGTCGTAGGATCGCGGTTTCGATTCCCAGACCGGCGTTGCGAGTGTTTATTGAGCGAAAACAAATAAAGCTCCAGGAGGCTCTGGTAGGGGGTGGTGGCAATCCCTGCTGTACTCTTTCGCCACAACTTTCACTCTTTCTTCTGTTGGCCTGCACGCTTAGCCAGCGGGGTGGCGTCATTTGAAGGCTAAAACAATGCGAAGCGCATTGTGACTAGCGATGTGTAACAACATCTGATAGCCTGGTCGGTCACGGTGATATATATATATATATATATATAAAAGAGGGTGTGTGTGTGTGTGTATATATAAGGTGCGAAAGATATTTGAGAACACTTAATTATCCGTATATTACTCTCTTAAACCATTTAAAAGGATTTTGTTTCTTTCAGATACATCATGGCTGATAAAATGCTAACACCAGAAATGAAAAGACGTACAGTCGATGTTGCCATAAGTGTGCAAGATACAGCGATTTTTAAAAGTTGCAAGATCTTTTGTACATAACGTTCGCATGAAATTCGATGCCTCTGGCAGGAATGTTTCAACTGTATCCAAGCGAAAAATATATTCTAAACTTTCGGACACAATAACATTTATAATGTTATCCAACGGGCACCTAACATTATAAATGATGATCCTGGAAAATCAATGAAAGCCATCGCCCCAAAGAACTTCAGGTGTCGAAGTGAACTATCAAGAGGACATTTGATACAAGTCGTGTCTACGGAGGAGAAGCCAATTCATGTCTGCAAAAGCACAGGAAAATCATTTGATCGAAGCCAAGCGGTTCCTTAGCAATGTAAAAACCTTCACGGACATGACATGCTTTAGTTCTCTGATGCGAAAAACATCGACTGACCAAGACCAAAAGTCTACAAAAGAGAAATGACAGATGGTTATGTGCAGATCCTTCTGATGTCTCCAGTGATGTGTAGTGGATCTTGCATGCATGAAGTGGATTCGATCCACCACAGCCAAATTTAAATTAACACTGCAACAGAACTTTTCCCACTGTGAAACAATGGTTTTTCTTTGACAGCAGTTTTACATTTTCCAGATGCCTTCAGCTAGGCCGAAATAATGTCTTCACCACTTGACTCTTTCTAACCGCTTCTATTTCACCAAAAGCTAAAATAGAGATAACAAGACCACCAACTAAATCTATTGTTCTCAATGATAAATCTATCCCACACCCAACAACTCTCACTATCTCTAATTGTGTTCTCTTACAACATCATTCTATCTCTCTCTGTATTTACTACTAAACAATGAAGAGGGCACAAACACAAACTTTACTTCGCATGCTTTTGGATTTACCATAATCTGCCCGTCGAGGCAAGGTATTTGTAACGTAACGGTAAATAAAATTTCCTTAAAACAACTCGGAAGTCCGTCTCCAGTAATGCATTTAGTTTTAAAAATTACGATGGTTTTAGAAGTGACGAATAACGAAGGTCATATCATGCCACCTCGTGTTTTTCCACAGGGCTTAAGAATTAATGCTTTTGGATACATTGAAGTGCTGGGGAGTTGTTAAGCCCTAGATGGACGAAGTGGATAGACGTATGTTCAGCACCGGACAATACAAGAATGGCTATTAAACAGTCTTTACGATCATATAACACCAAATTTGTGACCTCCAAACTCGCCAGATTAAAATCCTATGGACTACTACGTTTAAAGCGTTGTTGAAAGGGAGACTAATCGACATTTTACTTTGGCGGTTTGAACAGAAGGTTATGCTGTGTGTTCGGTGGAATTTCAAGGAAGTGTTGTACTTCGAGCTTGTCCCAAATGGTCATGCTGCGAACACTAACCTTTATGCTAGACGAGTGCAGCAGGTATACGATGCTATGAAAGTCCACTACTTGGCATTGGCCAATTGAAGATGCGCACTCCAACGGCATGACAAATCCCCCCCTCCAGCACACACTGTCAATGTGACCAAGCACAAACTTGAAGAACTTGAGAGGATGGAAATGCTCCCTCACCCTGCACCATCAGGTTACCACCTTTTCTGAGGTATGGCTCATTTGCTGCATTTCAACAATGGTTCAACAATGTGGATGAGGTTGAAAACGATTGCAGGTGGTTTTGTGCAAAAGAAAACACAGGAGGATCAGTTAATTATATTCAACATATTCACTTTCCTCAGATTCACTCACTTATTGCAGCGGTCCTTCAGTTTTTCTAAGTCCTATAAAACAACTCGGAAGGTTGGCCTCCAGCTAGCATTTCGCCCGGCGTGCTAACGTTTCTGCCAGCTCGCCGCCTTACACACAGAAATTATTGGCAGAAAGCGTGAACGGATAGCTTGGAAAGTCCTTAAACAAATGCCGAAATATTTCAGCTAATCACTCACTGCAGGTACACTAGCTGTCATGAGAGAATGCAGAAGGGGCGGTTTTCAAGGCCTGTGCACTCAACTAATGAATGATTCACATCTATTGTAAAAGGTCAAGTGACACTTTGCGCTGGTTTTAATTTTTTTTTTCTTTTTTTTTCCTATCTAACATGTTATGTGAGGAATGTGAGACTGCGAAGCTGGAGCAGTGAACAAAGGAAAAGGATGGCAGTGTCACGCAAGAGAGAGAGAGAGAGATACAGGATCTTGTACTCATCGAAAGTGAAAATTGTTTTAAGTATCCGAGTCATGCTGAGAGCCAGTTAATGGCTGAGAGGACAGCGGCTATAGTGAGACATGAGGGAGAGAGACGACAATGTCCTGTTATAAAGAGCTGGCAGAATCGTTAGCACGCCGGTAAAAATGTTTAACAGCATTTCGTTCGCCTGTACGTTTCTGAGTTCAAATTCCGAAATTTCAAGATCATTGAGCGGTTGTGGGGTCGATGTCAATGTAAATCGACTTACCCTTCTTCCGAAATTATTGGCCTTGTGCCAAAATTTGAAACCAATATTATATAGGAGTGGCTGTGTGGTAAGTAGCTTGCTAACCAACCACATGGTTCCGGGTTCAGTCCCACTGCGTGGCATCTTGGGCAAGTGTCTTCTGCTATAGCCCCGGGCCGACCAAAGCCTTGTGAGTGGATTTGGTAGACGGAAACTGAAAGAAGCCTGTCGTATATATGTATATATATATGTGTATGTGTGTGTGTTTGTCCCCCTAGCATTGCTTGACAACCGATGCTGGTGTGTTTACGTCCCCGTCACTTAGCGGTTCGGCAAAAAGAGACCGATGGAATAAGTACTGGGTTCACAAAGAATAAGTCCCGGGGTCGATTTGCTCGACTAAAGGCGGTGCTCCAGCATGGCCGCAGTCAAATGACTGAAACAAGTAAAAGAGTAAAGAGTATATAACGAGCGGTGGATTTGAGAGATAGATAAATATGAAGGGAGTTGACACAGTGAATGAGTGAGTGAGAGAAAGATGGGGATGAAGAGTGGGTGAAAGAGTAAGGACAAAGCAAATTAGGTGAATATTTGTGATTGATGGCGATGAGTGAGTGGCATGAAAGGCAGGCAGGCAGCCGACGTTAAGAAGGAAAGAGAAGTGTTAGAAATGTACTTGAGAATGAGAAGCAAGGCTCGAGGTAAAACGTATATAAAGGAAAGTAGAAAGACAAAAATGAAATATAAAAAGAAAAGTGGAGTAAAGCTTGAAGTGGAGAGATTAGCAGAGATAAAACCTCGTAATTTTTCATAGATATTAAGCTCGTGTGTGTGTGTTTGTGTTTGAATACATACATGTTTATCTATCTATCTATCTATCTATCTATCTATCTATCTATCTATCTATCTATCTATCTATCTATCTATCTATCTATCTATCTATCTATTATTTCTTTATTGCTCACAAGAGGCTAAACACAGAGGGTACAAACAAGGACAGACAAAGGGATTAAGTCAATTACATCGACCCCAGTGCATAACTGGTACTTAATTTATCGACCCCGAAAGGATGAAAGGCAAAGTCGACCTCGGCGGAATTTGAACTCAGAACGTAACAGCAGACGAAATACCTATTTCTTTACTACCCACAAGGGGCTAAACACAGAGAGGACAAACAAGGACAGACAAAGGGATTAAGTCAATTACATCGACCCCAGTGCGTAACTGGTACTTATTTATCGACCCCGAAAGGATGAAAGGCAAAGTCGACCTCGGCGGAATTTGAATTCAGAACGTAACAGCAGACGAAATACCTATTTCTTTACTACTCACAAGGGGCTAAACACAGAGGGGACAAACAAGGACAGACAAAGGGATTAAGTCGATTATATCGACCCCAGTGCGTAACTGGCACTTAATTTATCGACTCCGAAAGGATGAAAGGTAAAGTCGACCTCGGCGGAATTTGAACTCGGAACGTAGCAGCAGACGAAATACAGCTAAGAATTTAGCCCGGCGTGCTAACGTTTCTGCCAGCTCGCCGCCTTCTATCTATCTATGTCTACAATTTGACCGAAGGGTCAGACAATATATTTATAGAGAATATGAAATTTATTTTTCGAAGGAAAAGGTTGAAAGTAGCTTCGACGTTTCACCGATTGTTAGGTTTAGTAGCTTGCTAACCAACCACATGGTTCTGGGTTCAGTCCCACTGCGTGGCATCTTGGGCAAGTGTCTTCTACTATAGCCCCGGGCCGACCAATGCCTTGTGAGTGGATTTGGTAGACGGAAACTGAAAGAAGCCTGTCGTATATATGTATATATATGTGTGTGTGTATGTGTTTGACCCCCTAGCATTGCTTGACAACCGATGCTGGTGTGTTTACGTCCCCGTCACTTAGCGGTTCGGCAAAACAGACCGATAGAATAAGTACTGGGCTTACAAAGAATAAGTCCCGGGGTCGATTTGCTCGACTAAAGGCGGTGCTCCAGCATGGCCGCAGTCAAATGACTGAAACAATTAAAAGAGTAAAAGAGTTTACTGCGGAAATGAGACCGAGGAAAGACCACGGTGGTGCCCCAGCATGACCGCAGCCGCATAGCTAAAACGAGAATAAGACTAAAAGAATACACATACGTACGTATGTAAATGGATATTTGATGCAAAGCTTTGAAGGAAACATAACTAGAACATTTTAAGTAATGTCGAAGTGCCAATGATAATACGAAGATATATTCATACGCATAAAGAGAGAGAGAAATGTCTCTCAAATAAGTCGGCATCGAATCAGAAACGATAAATAGGCGATGCCAAAACGTCTTATACCCCTAAAGAAGCCTCGTACAGGATAAGTAGCCAAAAGAAATCTCAGGAAGGTAACAATCTGATGAGAGAAACGAGTGGAAGAGAAATGGACTAAAATATATCGTAGTGTTTGCACCTCTTCGCATATATTCTTTTCGTACATAAAACCTGTTATCAGGAAACATTATCAAAGCCAAAACTTGGCCCTGATTAAAGGAAACAAACTTGAAAGGTGACCTTGAAGATTTTTTTTCTTCTTCTCTTCGTAAAAGAATATATTTTAGCTGAGAAATGTCGGTTTCCATCACGCAGCACTCTCTTTACTCTTTTACTTTGTTTCAGTCATTTGACTGCGGCCATGCTGGAGCACCGCCTTTAGTCGAGCAAATCGACCCCAGGACTTATTCTTTGTAAGCCTAGTATTTATTCCATCGGTCTCTTTTGCCGAACCGCTAAGTTACGGGGACATAAACACACCAACATCGGTTGTCAAGTATATATATATATATATTGTGTGTATGTCGTGTATATATATATATGTGTGTGTGTGTGTCTGTGTTTGTCACCCCCAACATCGCTTGACAAACGATGTTGGTGTGTTTACGTCCCCGTATATATATATATATATATATATATATATATATATATATATATATATATAATATATATATATATATAAATTAATAAATAAAATATATGCATACATACATATATGTACGTACCTACATCTACATGTATATATACATGCATATATAAATATATATATGTGAGTACAGGACACCACAAATAGACGTAGAACTAATTCTTCCTGCGAAAGAATTAAATAAAATTCCTTTGCAGAGGGGTAAAAACAAGGAAAGAAAAAAATGTGACAAAAACAGGACGTAAAAATAATACAAATAAAAAAACAAATACAAAATAAAAATACAAATACAAGAAAATACAGTACAAGTACTGTTTTTTTACGTCCTGTTTTTGTCACATTTTTTTCTTTCTTTGTTTTTACCCCTCTGCAAAGAAATTTTATTTAATTCTTTCGCAGGAAGGGCTAGTTCGACGAGTCGTGTTCTGTCCTTACCTTCGAAACACACATGGAGTCGAACTAGGGACAGCTGATGAAGGGGAATTTTCCTTGTATTGTTTGTCTTGTACTCTGTTTTTTCGTTGTTAAAAAAAGTCCGTTTCCATGTTTGTTTTTACGTTTTCGTTTCTCGTTGAGTTCTACGTCTATTTGTGGTGTCCTGTACTCACATATATATTTATATATGCATGTATATATACATGTAGATGTAGGTACGTACATACATGTATGTATGTATGCATATATTTTATTTATTAATTTATTGCATGACTGAGCGCCCTCGCGTCGTTTCGTTTCTTTTCTGTTCTCCAAGTAAGTTTATATATATACATATATATATATATATATATATATATATATATATATATAATATATATATATATATATATATATATATATACGACAGGCTTCTTTCAGTTTCTGTCTACCAAATCCACTCACAAGCCATTGGTCGGCCCGAGGCTATAGTAGAAGACACTTGCCCATGGTGCCATGCAGTGGGACTGAACCCCCAACAATGTGGTTGGTAAGCAAGCTACTTACCACACAGCCACGCCTGCACACCAACATACTTATAATTATAATTACCAATCAAATCAAAATGATGCACCACCACGTTTCCTTATTTACTAATTATAGTTATTTACATCTTAGAGGCCCACTTTACCCCCTTTTTTAAAGCAAATACAGTAATCCCACGACTATCGCGGGTGTTACTATCCAAAACACCCCGTCAAAATCCGCGAAGTAGAAACAGTACTGTACAGTGTATGTTTTAAAAATTATTTTTATAATTTGTATATATTTGTTTGTTCCTTCTCGAGCCATGCCTGGCTCATAAAGGCCGGTTTCCCGGTTTCCTTGGCGTATAGGTTCCCCACCTGGACGGGACGCCGGTCCGTCGCAGATGAGCTCCAAGATGCAGGAGGAAAAAGTGAGAGAAAGTTGTGGCGAAAGAGTCAGGCGCGTGGAGCTTAGGTGTTTCGCTCATAAACACACACATCGCCCGGTCTAAGATTCGAACCCGCGATTCCTCGACCGCGAGTCCGTTGCTCTAGCCACTAGGCCATGTGCCTCCACTTGTATATATTTTATCACAAATGCAAGACAACACTACAGAGGAATCGACGTCAGCTTAAACAATAAATCGCGATATGCCGAAAGATTTTTAGGATTGAAATACATAGCAAAAAGAACCTAATTCATTTGGTTGGTAAGCATAAAATATAAATGACTTTATAACACTCTTCCATTTATTTGGCCAATCTCCAAATTTAAAAGCAATGTCAACAGACGAACAAGCAATAACAGTGGGAACTAACGACACTATTTAATTTGAGTGTTTCTTGAAAATTATCCAAAAGAAAAAAAATTCTTTACGACGTCGATAATTTTCCAAGCCATTATCAGTGCGTGTAAGGCAGTGAGTTGGTAGGAAGGCGGCGAGCTGGCAGAAACGTTAGCACGCCGGGCGAAATGCGTAGCCGTATTTCGACTGCCGTTACGTTCTGAGTTCAAATTCCGCCGAGGTCGACTTTGTCTTTCATCCTTTCGGGGTCGATTAAATAAGTACCAGTTACGCACTGGGGTCGATATAATCGACTTGATCTGTTTGTCTGTCCTTGTTTGTCCTCTCTGTGTTTAGCCCCTTGTGGGTAGTAAAGAAATAGGTATTTCGTCTGCCGCTACGTTCTGAGTTCAAATTCTGCCGAGGTCGACTTTGCCTTTCATCCTTTCGGGGTCGATAAATTAAGTACCAGTTACGCACTGGGGTCGACGTAATCGACTTAATCCGTTTGTCTGTCCTTGTTTGTCCTCTCTGTGTTTAGCCCCTTGTGGGTAGTAAAGAAATAGGCAGTGAGTTGGTAGAGTCGTTAGCGTGCCGGACAAATTGCTTAGCGGTATTTCGACTGTCTTAATGTTCTGAGTTCAAATTCCGCCGAGGTCGACTTTGCCTTACATTCTTTTAGAGTCGATGCAGGCGTGACTGTGTGGTAAGAAACATGCGTCTCAACCACATTGTTCCGGGTTCAGTCCCACTGCGTGACATCTTCGTCGAGCCTCTTTGGGCCGATCAAATCTTTCTGAGTGGATTTGGTAGACAAAAACTGAAAGAAGCCCATCGTGTGTGTGTATGTGTGTGTCTTTGTCCCCACCACCATCACTAGACAACCGATGCTGGTGTGTTTACTTCCTCGTAACTTAGCGGTTCGGCATAAGAGGCCGACAAAATAAGTACTAGGCTTGCAAAGAATAAGCCCTGGAGTCCATTTTGTTCAACTAAAACCTTTTATGGTGGCGCTCCAGTATGACCGCAGTCAACTTTACCTATCATCCTTTCGGGGTCGATGAAATAAGCACTGAGGTCGAGATAATTCCGTTAGCCTCCCTGTATCCGTTCCCGCTTTGTGCCAATAATTTCCGTGTGTAAGGCGGCAATCTGGCAGAAACATTAGTACGCCGGGAAAAATGCTTAGCGGTATTTCGTCTGCCGCTACGTTCTGAGTTCAAATTCCGCCGAGGTCAACTTTGCCTGTCATCCTTTCGGGATCGATTAAATAAGTACCAGTTACGCACTGGGGTCGAAGTAATCGACTTAATCCCTTTATCTGTCCTTGTTTGCCCTCTCTGTGTTTAGCCCCTTGTGGGTAGTAAAGAAATAGGTATTTCGTCTGCCGCTACGTTCTGAGTTCAAATTCCGCCGAGGTTGACTTTGCCTTTCATCCTTTCGGAGTCGATAAATTAAGTACCAGTTACGCACTGGGGTCGATGTAATCGACTTAATCCGTTTTTCAGTCCTTGTTTGTCCTCTCTGTGTTTAGCCCCTTGTGGGTAGTAAAGAAATTGGTATTTCGTCTGCCGCTACGTTCTGAGTTCAAATTCCGCCGAGGTCGACTTTGCCTTTCATCCTCTCGGGGTCGATAAATTAAGTACCAGTTACGCACTGGGGTCGATGTAATCGACTTAATCCCTTTGTCCTTGTTTGTCCTCTCTGTGTTTAGCCCCTTGTGGGTAGTAAAGAAATAGGTATTTCGTTTGTCTTTTCGTTCTGAGTTCAAATTCCGCCGAGGTCAACTTTGCCTTTCATCCTTTCGGGGTCGATAAATTAAGTACCAGATGCGTACTGAGATTGAGCACTGGGGTCGATATAATCGACTGCCTCCACAAAAAAAAAAAAAATGTCGGGCCTTGTGCCTATAATAAAGAATAATTTCCGTGTGTGTGTGTGTGTGAAGCCGATGATTTTAATGTTTTAATTTTTTTAAATATTTCATGCATTTTGTTTTTTCTTGTTACAGTTTCCCTTTTATGATTTTTCCCACTTGACTTTGATTTTTGGTTGTAAACACTTAAACCTTTTTAGTGTGATTGCTCGTCACGTAATCTTCCCAGGCAGTTCACAATACGAGGTAGGTTTTCAAGTGTAGACAATGGCTACTAAAGTTTGAGTTTTCAAATATTTTATTAACCAGCATTGTCATACTTACAAGTGTACAGCCAATAAATTCATGGAAAAAACATTCATCAAACAAAGCGGTTACGCATCTTCTGTATTTAACTTACTGGATAATTTCATGAAAGTTGTACAAGGAATTATAATATAATTAATATGTGGTACTTGGCACTGCAAGTCAAAGTAGGCGCCTTTTGTACAACATACCGTAAATCCTCGAGTATAATCCCCCCCCCCCAATTTAAAGGTCAAAATCCCTAGTGCGTACTATATACGAGGTTAAAAAAGAAAAATAATTTCTAAGCAATGTTCGAGTTTCTATTTGCTGTCCGACAATGTTTATTCAGACGCATTTTGTGATGTCGGACGCGAAAATACCTTAAGCTAAGCCAGAAAGCAATGAAGTCATAAAAGAATCATCCATAACTTGCAGTAAGCAACATTTATTAAACATTATTACTGCTATTTCTTTATTTTCTGCAAACAAAATGCACAAAAAAGCTACCCGTTTGCATTATGTTATATATACAATAATAATAAAGGACGTTACTGTATATATTTTTATAAATCAAGGACGTTATATATACCTCCTTGGCTCAAGTTAGAGAAGGGTTGCGTATTATACACAAGGTTTAGGTTTTTCAGAGGTACAGCCCCCTAAAAATCCTCTGCGTATTATACTCAAGGGTGGAGTATACTTGATGATTTACGGTAATTACATCAGGATTTTTTTTGTAACTTCTTTAAAGAAATTTCCTGGAAAAAGTTAATTATCTTCTGAGATTCATCGTGGAAAATTACCCCAATACACCAAATTTAAAAATTTTCACTAAACTTTAAAAAATTTCCACGGGTAGCCAAAAAGAAAAAAAATCCCATTTGAAAAGTGATAGAGGTGGGAGAAAGAACAACTCGCAACAAGTGACATAGATTGCTTTTGATAGCTTAGTGACACCCTGGCCCTGAGAGGGAATGTTCAGCCAAATTGTTTGACAGGAAAACACGTCGCGTTACTTTGAAATTTGTCTTAAGTCAACCGATCCTGATCGGTCAAGACATATTTACGTAATACCTTTTATGGCGACACTTTTCCTCTTGTGGAGATATAATAGTTCGTAGTTCTATCCAGGTAAGAGCTGAGTTATAATTTAAAACTTCGCAGAGGCCTCTCTACGCTTTAAAAAGCTTCCAGGCGATCGCTCAATCTGCTAAAAGTAGCAGCCAAATCTATCTCAGATCACACCTTAGAGCAGTAGTCTCCATCTTTTTTTTTTATATCTGGTCAGATCCAAAACCTGATTTTTTAAAAAGAGAGCGGATCTTTTCCTTTTGAACGGCACATGTCAACACAATTTCTAGTTAACTAAACACTTTAAAACTTCGTATACTGGTAGAATGTGTTTATAAAACATCATTTTTTCTTGGCTTTATTGAGAAAATTCTATATGTTGTAACATATTTCGACTTTAATTTCGAGCATTTCGGCAATTTTAACCAATCGCTGACCTCCATTGACGTAAACAACATTCCGTGCTGTATGAATATGTCCCACGTTTAAGAAACAGATTGGGTTTATTTACATTTGCGAAGAAAAAAAGATACCCTTCCAAGATACCCTTGGAAAAGATCCAAGAGGGCCGCATAGAAAAGTAAAACACAAGTTAATTAAAGAAAAAAGTTATTATATTTATAGTGGGCAAACTGTCGAAGTTGCCGGAAGGATGCTTAAAAGGCGCATGAGGCCTTGGGAACCGCGGTTGTGGTAAGTAGCTTGCTTACCAACTAAATGGTTCCGGGTTTAGTGTCTTCTACTATAGCCTCGGGCCGACCAAAGCCTTGTGAGTGGATTTGGTAGACGGAAACTGAAAGAAGCCCGTCGTATATATGTATATATATATGTAGGTGTGTATATGTGTTTGTGTCTGTGTTTGTCCCCCCCCAACATCGCCTGACAACCGATGCTGGTGTGTTTACGTCCTCGTAACTTAGCGGTTCGGCAAAAAGAGATCGATAGTATAAGTACTAGGATTACAAAGATTAAGTCGCGGGGTCGATTTGTTCGACTAAAGCATGGCCACAGTCAAATGACTGAAACAAGTAAAAAGTAGGAAACAAAGTCAGTGGTAGTGTGTGTGTGTGGGGGGGGGGGGGAGACACACTTGTGTAGGTATGTCGCTATTTTAATGTATTGTAACACCAGGATAATTCAGAGAACACGACCACCAGATATTCGAGATATTCTTTCCCACATCCTAACCACTGCTAATTCACTGTGTACCAGTTATAATACTAATAATTTCTAACAAGAGCACAAGGTCACTCATTTGGGTGCGGAGTTGGCCAATTAAACCGACTCAATACTTGACTGATACTCTATCTTATCAACCCTTGAGGGATGAAAAGTAGGGTAAAGTTGACGTAGTTGATATTTGAACTCAAAATTTTGTCCGATGTGCTAACGATTCCGGCAACAAATATTAGCTTAGTACCTTATAAACTAATGGCGTAGCGTGGATAACGGATCGTGTGAATTTTCCGAAATCCTCTCTTCACCCCTTTGGAATCCCCACAAATTTCTTTATAATCGTAATCTATGCCATTTGAACGGTATTTCTATAAAATTTCATCAATATATATCCATTTTCCTGAAAGTTATGAGGGAAAAATCAGATCTTGTGAATTTTCCGAAAGTCCTCTTTCCTGCCGTTCGTTTGCGCAAATTTTCATTTTCATATTCGTTCTCTACACATTTTTTTACATCAATTGGACTGGGGGTTTTTCCGTTTTGGTGACCGGGAGTTAAACTATATATTATCATGTTAATTTTACTTCAGCGATTATCCGACTCCTACCAAATATTTTCCTCGCACTTGTGTCATCGTTCTTTCTCTGTGTAGAGAACCGACGAACTGACAGAATCGTTCGCACGCCGGACAAAATACTTAACAGCATTTCGTCCGTCTTTACGTTCTGAATTCAAATTCCGCCTTTCATCCTTTCGGAGTGAATAAAATAACACCAGTTAAGTACTGAGGTTGATGTAATCGACTGATCCCCTCCATCAAGATTCCGGGCCTTGCGCCTATAGTAGAAATGGGTTGATGTAATCCACTTACCTCAATCCCTAAAATTGTTGACCTTATGCCAAAATTTCCCTATGGCTTAAAACCGATATAATCGTTATCGTGACGGATAGAATAGTGACATTTCTTCCGGTTATTTAACTCAGAATGTTAAAAAAGAGTAGAGGGTCCCACTGACGATTCTCTAACTGGATCCCATCACTTCTAAGCGCCGACCCTGACTTAATATAACCAATAATAGATTTTATAATCTAATTTTGTGTTTGTTTATATTTAAAAAAAAATATATGCATATTCAAGATGAAACTAAATGATTGTATAAATATTAACAGTAATGAGAGGAAGGGACATAAATTTGAGAGATACCACAATTAAAAGTTATCGATTGCATGTGATCTGTTTAAGCTCGTATGCAATCATCTGTAATTGTTGATTACTATATATATTGTAGTTTGCAAATATTCGCGTAAAGGGCGTTGCTCACACACAAGATCTGCATAAAGTAGGGGTAATATTGCTCACACACAATCAGAATGTGGGATCTAAGAAAATATTCTTCAGAATTTTATAGCAACTATAGATGAAGTTGAAAACGTGAGACAATCTTTACAGACTAATAACAAGTTATAATACAATTTACTCACCGAACAAAATACAACTTAAATCATTCCAGTAAAATATATTTTCTTTCAAATACTAAATAACACCAATATAAGTAATCCATTAAATACATGCTTTTGCTGGATCTGTTTCAAGAAAAAATAAACTTCACGCCTTCAAGTTTAAAGTTAAACAATTAGTTTATTTCCGAAATTATAAAGTGCACTTAAGGAAGAAATATATTTAAAGGACACAACCACCGGTTGCACCGGGCACCTTCTTAATTGCTTTACGAAATGAATTAATTATATTTAGTCACATCGTTTAATCCGTTATAATGAACTTTATTTTATTGTAATTTACTTCATGCTTCATCGATCTCCGTATGAAAAATCTAAGAGTGATCAAACCCTTGGTTAAACTTGAAATTTCTGTATTTATTATCCCTTGCTCAGCTCATCATTGCTCTCATTACTAGCGATGCTACCGAGTTTTTCTTAAAAATGTTTCTTTGGAAACCGTGTTCGAACCTCTGTGAGAGGTTTTTAAAATTCAAGTGAGTCAACGAAATTAATATTATTTTGCTTGATTGTTTGTTTTATTGTTTGGTTCCTGTTATTCGCAATGACAGGTTGTGTGGCTGAATTGTTTTTCTGGACTGTCGGAAGCAATGTTTACATACCTGATAACATCACTGGTTGCCATGTGTACCACGAAAAAGATGAGAGAGTCTCCAGAGCGGAACATCCATATTGGCATGAAAAACAAATATATACAGAAAGTCGTGATATTACTTGGAGTCTACGTAACAAGAGACCGGATAAACTTCGGGATACTTTAAAAGAAGTGGAAATTTTATTAAGCCAGTACAAATGTGTGAAGGCCAGTTGGAAAAATAAAGTTGTCCTCCAGATTATTTTAAGCAATGGATATCTAATTACGTACCTTGTTAAAGAAAATGTTGCCGATATCGAAAAAGTACTCATTGATAAATCACTTTGCGGAAAATTGAGCGGAGAATTCATTTCCGATGCTCTCCTAACCAACAGTTTTATTATTCTGTCATATCCTAATCTCGCTAAATTGGATTACGTTTACTTTCAAAAAAGAAGTAATGCGGGAGATGTCGGTAAGAAAATTGAGAAAGTGTCAGCGTTTGATCCAAAATTCGGTCATTTTCAAATCCCTGGACCGTCAACAAGACGAGTTAACAGACACTTATCTTATTGTTCTGACCGAAATTTGCTCTTGGTTTGGTGTTCTATCAATCCCAAGGATGGTTGTCCGTGGTCACCGCTGGTCAGTGATTGCGAACAGGCCAACTTGGTGTTGTTATCAATAAATGGACCTCGATTAGAAGTTATTTCTCACGTCAAAACAGAATATAACCTTCTGAATGCTACTTTGAGTAAAAAAACTCAACAAATAATTACGGTAGAGCTGGTCTCAAGTCGGTCAGAGGAAACAACTGTTGAAAGAGGGACATACGAAATCTTAAAAACAAAGTTACAACAGAGTAGGTCTATATCTATGACTCTGCCCAGTCTCTTCACTTGCCTTAGTGTCCATCCCTCAACAAACAGACTGCTATTTGGTTGTCAAGATGGAACTTTAGTGATGTTTGATGAAACTTTTATGACAATGCATTCAACCCAAGCCAGTTTAATACCGGTAAATATAAAATGGCACTCAAATGGCGCTGTTGCATTTGTTGTAAGTGCCTCTGGGAATCTTCAGTTATTTGATCTTGCTCTTAACCACCTCAACTTCCAGTTGCTTGGTGACCAGTTTTCTTCAGAGAAAGTATTAAAGACTGATATGTTTTTTAAGAAAACCATTTTCTTTCAAGACATGCAATGGAATGATTGTGACAATGATACCGAACTCTCAAAGAATTCCCAATTTCTTTTACTTATATTCAATAAAGGCCCACTGGCTGTTTTACAGTTATACTTTGGCCTTATGAGTCAAGAGGGTTTGTCTGTTCTTGAACTGATCAAAGAATACATAAAACACCAACAACTTTATGAAGCTACCAACCTGTTGTGTTCTTTACATTGGGAAAATGATGGCCCAAGTTGTTATGCAGGTATTTCAGCTATTGCTAATTACCTTTTGCGACTGCCACTCAATGCAGAAAGAGAAAGCTACCTTGAAAAGACTCTAGGTATGTTTTATTCTCCGGTGAAAACATCAATTGCTAACATATTAGAATATCGAGATCCAATATGTAGACTTGCTCGACGATTTTTCCATTTGCTTCTCAGATATTCTCGGTTTGAAAAGGCTTTCCTGCTTGCTGTCGATATAGGGAGTGAAGATCTGTTCATGGACTTACATTACACTGCTGTAGACCACAACGAAACATCATTAGCAGAAGTTTCAAAAAAGAAGGCTGAAGAAATTCAAGAGTTAGGCATAAATTCTTCAGAAGAAGAAGAAAGCTCTGAGTCAGACTACCATTCTGATTACTATCAGAATCCTTTGCAGAGCTATCATCCCAGTAACTCTGACTTTGTTGAAAAGGTGATGCACCATCCAAAAATTAAGAAATCACCCAGTCTGCAAGAACGATGTCCAAGTCGTGTCCCAAAATTAAGATTAAGACATCGTACAGAAAATACAGACAAAGAATCAACTGTTGATTATTTCCATTCCGCAACCTCTTTTCAACCTTCTGAAAACTATCATGATGCGATCGGTAAGGAATTGGTTAACGAATTAATTCAAGACTACACAGACGCTTTACTGGACAAACCTACCATTGATGTTGATGGCACTAGTCATGTTTTTACATATTTATAGTTATTTAACATTGGTCAAAATAATTAAAAACAAAACCCTTAAGCTCCGTAAGGGAACTTCTACACAGTTGCTCAACCTGCTAGAAATAGCAGCTAAATTCATTCACATCATACCCTACCATCTTAACCCTTTACCTGTCTAAAGCATTTTCATAAGTTTGCCCAAACCGTCCATGCTTGTTTCCAGACTTTTGGTAAGCATTTCTTTCATATGTCCTGAGTAAAATTGCCAATGCGAATCATATATAATGATTGGATGCCAAGGAAATACACAGGACATATAAAATTTTAAGAAAAAATGGATACATTACAAAATGTAGTCCCACATATGCAAAAAGGATGGAATGATTACACCTAGAATACCTTTGACAGTAGATTTGCTCAATCAAAGCTCACCTGGGATTAAGCAACAACAACAGCTAAAATACCTGTTTCATTACTTCAAAGTTAAGTACTATCAGAAAACAGTTATTTTCTGGCGAACCCCTGCCCCTTGCATAACAAACAGGCTCCTGCAAAGAAAACATACATTTTGTTTTTCTTCCATCTATTTCTTTATGTTTGGGAAAAATGAATATTGAGATAGAAAATATTTGATTTTGGATTCTTTAAATTCTTCTTAATCAGTGTTTGTCAACCATTTTCTTTTCCTGTGGAGCCCTTTGGTTCCTGTTTTATTCGTATAGATCCTCCTTGCCATTCGATGTTTAACAAAATCCTGTTATAGATCCTCCTAGCCATTTTGACCTACAGATTTAAAAAATAATTTTTTGTAACTAAACACTTTCAAACTTCAGACACTGGTAGAGTGTGTCATATAAAACATCTTTTACTCTTAGCATTTTTGAGAAAAGCTTATATTTAAGGAGTTATTTCACATTAAAGTTCTCATATTTCGGTAATTTCAACCAATCAATGACATGTATTCAGCTGAATAGAATTACATCAGCAGTGTATATTTCGTTTGTCAGTGCTATTTATGACAACCCTAACCCTAAAACCTTAAAACCAGTACAAACACACACGAATGATGTTATAAATAAGTGACAAACGAAAAATACACCGCCGATAGTTGTTGTTGACCAACAACGGCAGTAATTTTATTCAGCTGAATACACGTCGCTGATTGGTTGAAATTACTGAAATACAATAACTTTAACATGAAATAACTTCCAAAATATAAGCTTTTCTCAAAAACGCTAAGAGTAAAAGATATTTTATATGACACATTCTACCATTGTCTGAAGTTTGAAAGTGTTTACTTACAAAAAATCATTTTTTTAAATCTGTCGGTCAAAAGGTAAAGATCCGTTTCACAAAATCCTATTATAAAAGTATAACCAAATTTATTGCTCATGAATATTAACAAGATCTTATATGGGCCTTCAAGGGTCATGTGCACCCTGGCTGAGGACCACAGCTCTAAATAAATGGCAACATCATTTCTTTCCATTCTAATGATGCAAAGGACAAGGAAATTATTTTAAAAGAGGATAAAATTCATTAGGTGCAAGCATGGCTGTGTGGTTAAGAAGCATACTTCATGACAGTGTCGTTTCAGTTCAGTCCCAATGCATAGCACCTTGAGCGAGTAATTTGTACAATAGCCCTGGGCCAACAAATGCTTTGTGAGTAAATTTGATAGCTGGAAACTGTAGAAGCCTATTGTGTACCGTAAACCCTCGAGTATAACCCGCATTTTTTCCCCTAAATTTAAAGGTCAAAATCCCTAGTGCGTACTATATACGAGGTTAAAAATGAAAATGTCTGAGTCTCTATTTGCTGTCCAGCAATGTTTACTCAGACCCATTTTGTGATGTAGGGCGCAAAAATACCTTAAGCTAAGCCTGAAAGCAATGAAGTCATAAAAGAATCATCCATAACTTGCAATAAGCAACATTTATTAAACATTATTACTGCTATTTCTTTATTTTCTGCAAACAAAATGCACAAAAAAGCTGCACGTTTGCATTATGTTATATATACAATAATAATAAAGGACGTTACCGTATACATTTTTACAAATCAAGGACGTTATATAGACCTCCTTGGCTCAAGTTAGAGAAGGGGTGCGTATCATACACAAGGTTTAGGTTTTTCAGAGGTACAGCCCCCTAAAAATCTTCTGCGTATTATACTCAAGGGCCGACTATACTCGAGGATTTACGGTATGTGTGTGTGTGTGTTTATACATATGTATGTGTATATATGTGTTTATCCTACTCCCCCACTTGACAACCGGTGTTGTTTTGTTTATGTCCCTGTAACTTAGCAGTTCAGCAACAGAGACTGATAAAATAAGTACCAGACTAAATCTCTGAAGGCAGTGTCCTGGCTCAGCTGCAGTTTGGTATAAAAGACATTCAAATGCAACTATTCCTGTACACAGGCATAGCTAGGGGGTGCGGTAGGGGTGGTCTGTCCTGGGTGGCTCTTTTAAAGGGGCAGCACTTTTGGGTCTGCTGTAGGCTATATGTGTTTTTTTGTGGGGGCTGAGACAGCAAATGGAAGGGCCACCCTGAGCAGCACACATCCTAGTTACGCTAGTGTTCCTGTATCATATTTAATCTTTTTGTTGTTAATTAGGACACTAGTGCCTAAAACGACATAGTTTCCTGGTTGATAACATTTTTACACAGTTCTATATTTAAGAGATGAGGAATTATGTACATTATTTACATTCGACGGATATTTGTCCTCATCTTGTTTGTTGTTAACACAACGTTTCAGCTGTTAGACCCTCCAGCCTTCTTCAGGTGTCTTGGGGAAATTTCGAACCTGGGTTCTCATTCCTAAGGTATTCTTCAATGTTATTATTGTTCAGGTCACTGCTTGGAATCGAACTTAGAATCTTGGGGTTAGTAGCCCGCGCTCTTAACAACTACGCCATATGCCTGTGGGCATATAATAATAATAATAATAACATTGAAGAATACCTTAGGAATGAGAAATTTCCCCAAGCCATCTGATGAAAGCTGGAGGGTATATCAGCCGAAACATTGTGTTAACAACAAACAAGATGGGGACAAATATCCATCGAATGTAAATAATGTAAACATTTTTACATGTAAACCGCATTCTCTTTTCCATTTCCATGTTAACATACCATCCAAAGATTTCTTTGGAAATGTAAATTATATTTTTCTTTCCTTTCTTTTCACCTACATCTAATAAAAATTAAAAAGTTGTGATCTTACTGTTTTATCATCATCATTTAATGTCCATTGTCCATGCTGGCATGGGTTCAACAGTTTGACCAGGGCTGGTAAGCTGGAAGGCTGCACCAGACTCCAGCCTAATTTCCATGGTTTTCTATGGCTGGATACCCTTCCTAACACCAACCAATCTGAAATTGTAATGGGTGCCATTTGTGTGACACTGGTATCTGTCACGACTGTGATTTTGCTCGGCTTGATGGGTCTTCTTCTCAAGCACGACATAATGCCAAAGGTCTCAGTCATTGCCCCCGTGAGGCCCAAAGCTCGAAAGGAACTCAGCCACTTTGCCAAATATTGTTGCTAGATAATATTTTTATCATAACTTTTGTCTGTTTTAGCATTCTGGGAAGAAAGGGGAAAAAGTGCCCAAAACACAAAATGGAGAACAACCAAGTCAAGAACTTCTATTGAGATCTGAGTCTCAGAAGCTCTAAGGAGCAGAGACTATTGTAGAAGGAGAAAGAACAAAGTGGGGAGACTCTACCATTGCTTACAGTTTTGAGCTGCACAATATCAAGAATTTAAGTTACAGCTAAAAAGACCAATTTATTTGAAGTTACAAACACTAGTAAATGGATTATGAAACAAATATTTCTATTCATAGACTGACAACATCTGTTTCAGCCAACAAATTTGACGTTCAAGAATTTGGACCTGGAGATCTCCATTTCCAGCGACTTCGAGGGCCACCTCCCATTGGTGTCAGGCGTCAATGAAGAGCCTTCGACTACAACTCTTTTTCTCTTTTACTTGTTTCAGTCATTTGACTGCGGCCATGCTGGAGCACCGCCTTTAGTCGAGCAAATTGATCCCGGGACTTATTCTTTGTAAGCCCAGTACTTATTCTATCAGTCTCTTTTGCCAAACCGCTAAGTGACGGGGACGTAAACACACCAGCATCGGTTGTCAAGCAATGCTAGGGGGACAAACACAGACACACAAACACTATATATATACATATATACGACAGGCTTCTTTCAGTTTCTGTCTACCAAATCCACTCACAAGGCATTGGTCAGCCCGGGGCTATAGCAGAAGACACTTGCCCAAGATGCCACGCAGTGGGACTGAACCCGGAACCATGTGGTTGGTAGCAAGCTACTTACCACACAGCCACTCCTGCGCCTACAAGATGACCAAAGTTTTTTTTTTCCAAGGTCTGGGGTCTCCCGCCCCTAAGCCCTAGACCATCACCTAATCACCCTTACCCGTCTTGTTGCTTAACAACAACAACAACAGCCAACAAATTGAAGTTAGTCATATGACTTGTAAAAAATGGGAAAATTAGTACGTTCTATATGTTCTTTGTAATAAATTACTAATATGCTCATCTAAATGCAACAATATTTTCCTATTTATTACAGCAAATAATTTCAGATCAAAGATGTTGCCAACACATATGCACATTAAAGTCCCTATAGGTAAAATATTAGAGTATTTCCAATGTAGCATTCAACCCGAGACCATGGCTATGTATATCATCATCATCATCATAATAGTAATCCTTTCTACTATAGGCACAAGGCCTGAAATTTTGGAGGAGGGGGCTAGTCGATTATATCGACCCCAGTGTTTCACTGGTACTTAATTTATTGACCCCGAAAGGATGAAAGACAAAGCCAACCTTGGTGAAGTTTGAACTCAGAATGTAGTGGCAGACAAAATACCACTAAGCATTTTGCCCAGTGTGGTAATGATTCTGCCAGCTCGCCATCTTAATTATAATAATAATAATAATCATAATAATAATAATAATACTAATAATGATAGAAAAATATCAGGATCTAGCCAGCAGGGACTATGGAAGAATAAGACAATATTCCTGTGGTAATTATTACACTTGGTACAAACAGCCAGTTACCAAAGGAATAATTGTTGTCTTAGTTTTTCACAGTCTCTTCAGTGGATTTTTGTAGAAGGAAACCCTAGCAGTTGAGGGAACCCGTGGAAGAGGTAGACCCAGGAAAACCTGGGACAAAGTGGTGAAGCACGACCTTCGGACGTTAGGTCTCACCATGGAAATGACTAGAGACCGAGACCTATGGAAGTATGCTGTGCGTGAGAAGACCCGGCAAGACTAGTGAAGCCATAATCCGTGGCCCCTACCTGGGACGTAGTCAGTCCACCTGTGCATACCTTCCTTCTTGTGACACTTGTGAAGACCTGTTGAGGCAAGTGAGAATCGAATCGAATCAAATCAAATCAAATCGAACCAAATCAAAATAGATGAACATCAATGGAATTTGTATCCTTGTGGTACCAGTGCCGGTGGCACATAAGAAAACCATCCGAACGTGATCGTAGCCAGTACCGCAACGACTGGCCTCTGTGCTGAGGGCACGTAACAAACACCATCCGAGCGTGGCCGTGCGCCAGCCCCGTCTGGCACCTGTGTCGGTGGCACATAAAAAACACCATCCGAGCGTGGCTGTCTGCCAGCCTCGTCTGGCACCTGTGTCGGTGGCACATAAAATCACCCACTACACTCTCGGAGTGGTTGGCGTTAGGAAGGGCATCCAGCTGTAGAAACACTGCCAGATCTGACTGGCCTGGTGCAGCCTTCGGGCTTGCCAGACCCCAGTTGAACCGTCCAACCCATGCTAGCATGGAAAGCAGACGTTAAACGATGATGATGATGATGATGATGATGAAACTGAAAGAAGCCCATCATGTATGTATATATATATATATATATATATATATATACTAGCTGATGTACCTGCTAATTCCCAGGAAAGTGGGGGCTATCCCTTGGTTCTGTTTTCATAATTGTTTCACTAATCCAATAACAACAATACAAAGTATGTAGCCCTTAAAACAGTTTTTGTGCATCTACAGAGAATACCGAAGTGTCTTACACAGGATCTTGTTTTTAGGAATTCCGAATAAGTTATGAATACCCAAATTGTGAAGTCAGTTATGTAATAACATGAAATTAGTTACTCGATAGAAAGGTTTCCAGACATGAGTTCTACTCATGTGTCAAGTTTCATCAAAATCGATAGGATGATGTAGGAGGAGTTAGCTAACAACTCCACAAACACACCCAGACAGAATTTCCCACATATGCAGTAGATATACAGGCACAGGCAGGGCCATGTGGTAAGTAGCTTTCTTACCAGCCACATGGTTCTGGGTTTAGTCTCACTGCATGGCACCTTGGGCAAGTGTCTTCTACTGTAGCCTAGGGCCAACCAAAGCCTTGTGAGTGGATTTGGTAAGATGGAAACTGAAAGAAGCCCATCATATATGTGTGTGTGTGTCTGTGTTTGTCCCTACACCATTGCTTGACAACTGATGTTTGTGTGTTTACGTCCCTGTAACCTAGTGGTTCGGCAAAAGAGACCAATAGGTTAAGTACTAGGCTTACAAAGAACAAGTCCTGGGGTCGATTTGTTTGACTAAAGGCGGTGCTCCAGCATGATGCAGTCAAATTATTGAAACAAATAAAAGAATATATATATATATATATATATATATATATATATATATACACACATATCATCATCATCATGATTATCATCGTTTAACGTCCGTTTTCCGCGCTAGCACGGGTTGGACGGTTCGACCGGGGTCTGGGGAGCCAGGGGCTGCCCCAGGCTCCAGTCTGATCTGGCAGTGTTTCTACAGCTGGATGCCCTTCCTAACACCAACCACTCCGCGAGTGTAGTGGGTGCTTTTTATGTGCCACCTGCACAGGTGCCAGAGGGGTCTGGCATCGGCCACGATCGGTTGGTGCCTTTTTATGTACCACCGGCACAGAAGCCAGTCAAGGTGGCACTGGCATCGGCCACGTTTGGATGGTGCTTTTTATGTGCCACCGGCACAGAAGCCAGTCGGGGCGGTGCTGGCATCGGCCACATTCGGATGGTGCTTTATATGTGCCACCGGCACAGAAGCCAGCAGAGGCTGTACTGGCAACGGTCACGTTCGGATGGTGCTTTTTATGTGTCACCGGCACAGAAGCCAGTGGAGGCTGCACTGGCAATGGTCACGTTCGGATGGTGCTTTTTATGTGTCCCCGGCACAGGTATCACAGCTACTGTTTCCATTGATATTTGGTTCGATGTTCACGTGCCACCGGCACAGAAGCCATTCGAGGCGGGGTTGGCATCGGTCACGTTCAGATGGTGCTTTTTATGTGCCACCGGCACAGAAGCCAGTGGAGGCTGCACTGGCAACGGTCACGTTCGGATGGTGCTTTTTATGTGCCACCGGCACAGAAGCCAGTGGAGGCTGCACTGGCAACGGTCACGTTCGGATGGTGCTTTTTATGTGTCCCCGGCACAGGTATCACAGCTACTGTTTCCATTGATATTTGGTTCGATGTTCATGTACATGCACTTGACTCAACAGGTCTCCTCAAGCACAGCGAGATGTTCCAGAATCCCACATATATATAAATAAGAAAATGGAGAAACAAATTCATTTCGATCATCAACTTACGGATAGCATTTATGTAATTAGTATTTGGGTACTTTACCAGCAGTATATTGGATAACTGATATCCCATAGTGGGTTACTTTCATAACCCCTATCTTACTTTGTACTATATATATATATATATATATACTAGCAGTATCGCCCAGCGTTGCTCGGGTTTGTAAGGGAAATAACTATATAAGCATTTTTAGAGAGTTACTTCCCTTATATAACCCGAGCAAAAATTATTAAAAATGCCGAAAAATGATGGTAAATTTTTTTAAATCGTAGACTCATCGTAGACGCACGCTAATAACCAGAAGGGCTCGATATGAATCATGACTATAAGATACCCGCTTTTGGTTAAACTGCACCGCAAAATGTGGGAGTAGTTAGGAATCTAAATCGGAGTAGACAGACACACACACAACATTAGTTTTATATATATAAATGTTCAATTTCTAAGGAAAGATACTGAGGAACAGTTACAGGGTAGCCAAATGTGACATAAACATCTAAGAAATTAGTAATGACACTTGCATTGGGGATAATTCTAAGGAGAAACATATGTCGGTGATATGGCGATAGAAATGATTTAAATAACATCTTGTGCATTTGTCTCCATTTTCCCTTATCCTTAAGTATATAGATCATGGCACTCTGTCGGTTACGATGATGAGGTTTCCAGTTGATACAATCAATGGAACAGCCTGCTTGGGAAATTAACATGCAAGTGGCTGAGCACTCCACAGACACGTGTACCCTTAATGTACTTCTCAGAGAGATTCAGTGTGACAAGGCTAGCCCTTTATAATACAGGTACAACAGAAACAGGAAAAAAGAGTGAGAGAAAGTTGTGGTGAAAGAGTACACCACCTCCTGCCGGAGCCTCATGGAGCTTTAGGTGTTTCCGCTCAACACAACATCCAGTCTGGGAATTGAAACCGCAATCCTACGACCGTGAGTCCTCTGCCCTAACCACTGGGCCATTGCACCTCCACTTGCGCAGGAGTGGCTGTGTGGTAAGTAGCTTGTTTACCAACCACATGGTTCCGGGTTCAGTCCCACTGCATGGCACCTTGGGCAAGTGTCTTTTACTATAGCCTCGGGCTGACCACAGCCTTGTGAATAGATTTGGTAGACAGAAACTGAAAGAAGCCCGTCGTATATGTATATATATGTATATGTTTGTGTGTCTGTGTTTGTCCCCCGACATTACCTGACAACCGATGTTGGTGTGTTTATGTCCCTGTAAACTAGCAGTTCGATAAAAGGGACCGATAGAATAAGTACTAGGCTTACAAAAAATATGTCCTGGGGTTGATTTCCTCGACTAAAAGGCGGTGCTCCAGCATGGCCGCAGTCAAATGACTGAAACAGGTAAAAGGGTAAAAGAGTATAATCAAAGAAAGTCATAATTGTCAATAAATTATTAATTACAAAATTCTTTCACTTTCATTCATTTTGTCTTTTTGTCTAAATATTTATGAAAATGAAAGCTCACTGATCACTTATTTCATTCATCTCTTCTACCACAGGAGTTAATTCACTGTTTCTAATACACTCAAGACTATAAAACAGACAGGATATTTCCCTTATCTATTTGTATATGAAAAATACTGTTTGATAATAGCATCTTGGTTTAGAGAGAAATGTTCTTTTGTGAAGGAGACATTTTCCCAATCAAATTCGATGACTGGCATCCATGCTAGTGGGGTGCAAAGAGCACCATATGATTGTGATCATTGATAGAGCGGCTAACCGGCTTCCATGCCAGTGGCTCATAAAAGGCACCATTCGAGTGTGATCGTTACCAGCGTCGCCTTACTGGCACTTGTTCCCGTGCTAGTAGGGTGCCAAGAGCACCATCCAAGCGTGATCGTTGCCAGAGCGGCTAACTGGCTTCCATGCTGGTGGCATGTAAAAGGTCACCATTCAAGGGTGATCGTTACCAGCTTCGCCTTACTGGCATCTGTGCTGGTGGCACGTGTAAAAGATTTGAGCGAGGCCGTTGCCAGTACCGCCTGAGTGGTCCCTGTGCTGGTGGCACGTAAAAAGCACCCACTGCACTCTTGGAGTGGTTGGCATTAGGAAGGGCATCCAGCTGTAGAAACTCTGCCAGATCAAGATTGGAGCCTGTTGCAGCTGTCCGGTTCGCCAGTCCTGAGTCAAACTGTCCAACTCATGCTAGCATGGAAAGCGGACATTAAATGATGATGATGATGTTTGATATTAGCATCTTGGTTTAGAGAGAAATGTTCTCTTGTGAAGGAGAGAGACATTTTCCCAAACTATTGAAAATTAAAGTTCCAACTGAATTATAAAAAGAAAAGAGAGAAAAAAAGCCATCCTACAATTAGATTTAGGTGCAGGCATGGCTGTGTGATAAGAAAGTTGCTTCCCAACCACATGGTTTTGGGTTCAGTTCCACTGCAGGGCACCTTCGGCAGTTGTCTTCTATTATTGCCCTGGATTGCTTTATGAATGGATTTGGTTGGCAGTAACTGAAAGAAGCTCATTATGTATGTGTGTCTGTTCCATTATTGGTGTTGGTTTGTTTGCATCCCTGTAACCTAGAAGTTCAGCAAAAAAAAACAACAAAAAAATTGATAATATAACCAGACAAAAAAACTACTTGTTTGATTTGTTTGACCAAAGTGGTGCTCCAATATGACCTCAGTCCAATGACTGATAAAAATAAAAATTAATTATAAATATTTCAAATAGAAAGGAAAGATTTATTATCTTGGGTATTGAAAGAAAAATATAATAAAAAAAAAAACAAAATCAGGTATTTGGTGGAGTTTTTCAAAAGCTGTCTTTCAAGGTCCTACACCACATGAGAAAGGGGAAAAAATAGTTTTTTTGCCTTTATTCCTGTATTTCATAGAAAGGAAATTATAATTCTCAAAGATTTCTTTTTATGAAAAATTCCCTTTTTTTTAAAATAGCCTATATTCTTATCCCTCATGTTCCTTACCCTTTTCCATTCCCATGAGGTTTGGGACTTTGCAAGACAATCATTAAAAAAAAAAGAAAAGAAAAATTCTGCTAGAAATTCTAAGATGTTTTTCCCCAAGATTTTCAGAATTCCTATGAGGCATGGGACTTCAAAAGATAGTCATTTGAAAAAAACTCTGAAGAAATCCAAAGATGTTTTTCCCCAAGAATTCCCATGAATTCCCCACCTCCTCCTCCTCAAAAAAAACCCAAACCAAAAAAATAACAGAAGAAATTCTGAGATGGTTTTCCCCCCCCCGATAGATTTCTGACAGAAATTCCAATATGTTTTCCTCAAAACTCACCCATGTGGTATGAGATTTCGAAAGATAGTCATTGCCCGCCCACAAGACACAAAATAAAAAAAAAAAAAAAAAAAGAAACAGAAAAGAAGAGAAAAATTCCAAAAGAAATCCGAATAGTATTTTTGCCATTAATAATTGAAAAAAAAATCAAAAAAAAAAAGAATCCCATCTCCAAGCGAATCTACCGAGTTACCTTCCCTTAGCTGTCATTCTTCTGGTCGCCAGCTTCGATGGCGGAGTCGAATTAGTAATTCCACTAAATTACGATTTTAGTGTGTTTCGTCGTTAAAAATTATGATCGCCGCTGATACACAACAAATGTTATTCCCTACAGTTTCCGACGTTGTGTTTGTCATAGAATCCACAGCAAATCTCGCCGCTCACAAAGACATCTTAAAGACATCGTACATCCAACCAACACTCGAGTAAGTAAATTGCGTTCTTGGTATTTAAAATGGCGGCCCTGTTCCTGTTTTGATGTTTTTTCCGACTTCTTTTGTTCGTTTATCCGGCATATGTCCATTTATCCGGCATATGCTCCTTACATATTGATATCAATAAGTTCACACGATACATTTTTTTTGCAAGATCAACTTCTAACGTAGTCGTTGTGGGGGATCGGATCGACTAGTCACGACTAGCTAGCGCGAGTAAGCGAGTGCGCGCACCGGGACCACTCTTTTTAAGTAGTACCCGACTTTTTAACCCTAAACCTAATTTTTTAACCCTAGGTACTACTGGGGTACTACTAGCGAACAGTGGTCCCGGTGCGCGCATCCGCGTTAGCTAGTCGTAAGTAGTCGATCCTACAACGACTTGCAGGTATGTTTGTATTTCAAGGCTGAATAACGTATCAAAGGAAATTAAATAATATTTTTGGAACAAAGTAAATAATTTTTAAAACTAAGTATATAAATTATTATTTTTTTATAAACAAACTATGGTTAGGGTTAAAAAGTCGGGTACTACTTAAGAAGAGCGGTCCCGGTGCGCGCACTCGCGTACTCGCGCTAGCTAGTCGTGACTAGTCGATCCCCACAACTACTACCTAGCAAAGTAAAATAAAACACAAAATAAATAATGTTTTTACACAAAGTTTGGTGCCCCAGCATGGCCGCAGCCTTCGGTCTTAAACATTTTTAAGGATTTAAGGAAAGTTAATTTTTTTTAAAACAAAGTAAATAAAACAAAAACAAAGTAAGGATCGACTAAATAGTACCGGGTTTTTGTTTTGCCGAAAACGGGTAGTGTATGTATTCTGGGGCACCTCTCTTTGAAAAAGGCATTTTTTTGAAAAAATTCTTTGGATTCCTTCTTTTTCAGTCATTTGTTTATTTATCTGTCTATTTATTCCTGTCCGTTTATTCATAAAAATATATTTGTCAACAAAATGTAGCGGTCCTCTAGAAGACGGTGTCACTGTTGTTTTTAACCCCAGGAAGACATATCTATCTCTTTATACACATATCTATATTCTTATTGAATTTAAAATTTTGAAAACGTGGTTTCTTGCATATGCGAAATATCCGTCATCTAAAACATACGGGGAAAAAAATTTTTTGAAAAAGTTCAAAAATTTTAAAGTGGTGGGGAGGAGTGGTGTTTGGGATTTTTTTTTTGCATATTCGTAATCTCCAACATCTTAGGAATCCGAAAAAGTTTTTTTTTTTTCCCAAAAAATGCATTTTTCAAAGAGAGGTGTGAAACTGCATTAGCTCCCGTATTCTTTACCTCCGCCAAATATACATACAAATACATATGAACATATAATAATGGTTTCAAATTTTGCCACAAGGGCATGAACATATAATAATGTACATGACTATATAACGAAAATATAAAATTGTATGCGAGTGCTTGAACTCGGTACATCCGTGTTGGAAACGAGAAGGAAGAAAGTTATAGATACATGGACAATATGTGACAATTTGCATAATTAACCCACAAAGCACTGGGATTTGCTCTTACATAGCATGGACTGCTGAGCTCATTTTATGAAAATGAGACTACCATGCACACATAAAAAAAAAAAATAGTTAAATATCTTTTTAGTATAGGCGTAGGAGTGGCTGTGTGGTAAGTAGCTTGCTTACGAACCACATGGTTCCGGGTTCAGTCCCACTGCATGGCACCTTGAGCAAGTGTCTTCTACTATAGCCTCGGGCTGACCAAAGCCTTGTGAGTGACTTTGGTAGTCGGAAACTGAAAGAAGCCCATCGTATATATATATATATATATGCGTGTGTGTGTTTGTGTGTCTGTGTTTGTCCCCCTAGCATTGCTTGACAACTGATGCTGGTCTGTTTACGTCCCCGTAACTTAGCGGTTTGGCAAAAGAGACCGATAGAATAAGTACTGGGCTTACAAAAGAATAAGTCCCGGGGTCGAGTTGCTCGATTAAAAGTAGTGCTCCAGCATGGCCGCAGTCAAATGACTGAAACAAGTAAAGAGTAATATGTGTGTGTGTGTGTATATGTTTGTGTGTCTGTGTTTGTCTCCTCAACATCGCCTGACAACCAATGCTGGTGTGTTTACATCCCCCGTAACTTGCCAAATGTTCTTGGGGGTGGATAAAGTATTCCTGTCCAGCTCCCATATAAACAGTTCCTTCATCGGAACTCGTGAAAGTGAAATTAAAGTCTATTATGTGTTCCTTTATGAAGGAACTTTATATGGGAGCTGGACAGGAATACTTTATCCACCCCCCCGTAACATTATCCCGAAACGATTGTAGGATGAATATTAGACCTTATCTCTTCCATGTAATACTTATAATTCTTTTTTAATTATTTATATTGTCCATGTATCTATAACTTACTTCCTTCTCATTTCTAACACGGATGTACTGAATTCAAGCAATCGCATACCATTTTATATTTTCGTTATATATTCATGTTCATATGTATTTGTCTGTATATTTTTATGTATTTTTGTGTAATTCTGTACACGCATATATATTATTTTTACAGTTTTATGAGATTTGCCTTAAGTACTCTGATGTTATAAAGGAAAATTGTTTATTGTTTACCTGAATTTTGTGTCTTCTATCGATGACTATATTATTCGTATAGCTCAAATTTTGAGGACCACATTGTTGTTCTATATATGGAATTAATTCCTTCATTCTTTGTGTGTATGTGTGTCTATATATATATATATATATATATATATATATAATATATATATATATATATCTGACTGGCCCTCGTGATGGTGGCATGTAAAAGCACCCACTACACTTTCGGAGTGGTTGGCGTTAGGAAGGGCATCCAGCTGTAGAAACTCTGCCAGATCAGATTGGAGCCTGGTGCAGCCGCTGGCTCTCCAGACCTCAATCAAATCATTCAACCCATGCTAGCATGGAAAGCGGACGTTAAATGATGATGTGTGTGTGTCATCATCGTCATACGTCCGTTTTCCATGCTGGTGTGGGTTAGATGGTTTCACACGGAGCTAGCTAACCAGGTGCTGTCCAGACTCCATTTGTCTGTTGTGGCAAGGTTTCTACAACTGGATGCCCTTCCTAACACCAACCACTTAAGAGTGTGCTGGGTGCTTTTTATGTTCCACAGGTACAGGTGCAGCACTGGCATGGGTTTTTTTTTAAGTGGCTCTGGCACCTGGAAGGACAAGTCTTCTTTATTTGGCTGCAACTTCTATTAAATTAAGGGACTGCAGAAAGGGCCTCTCATAAGATCTTAGGCACATTTAATAGCAATATTGCACTGTTCATTACAGTATAGACATATTTATATATAATCTTTTATTCTTCCATGCTGGGGTACTACCTTGAAGAGTTTTTAGTTGAATGAATTGACTCTGATACTTATATTTTTGTTAATCCTGGATCTTACTCTATTGGTTCCTTTTGCTGAGCTACTAAGTTACAGGGATGTAGAGACAGCAGCACTGGTTGTCAAGTTGTAGTGAGGGACAACGCAGACATAAAGAAACACGCACACACACACACACACACATATACGATAGGCTTTTTTCAGTTTCCGTCTACCAAATCCATTCACAAAGCTTTGGTTGGCCCAAGGCTAGAGTAAAAACCACTTGCTCAAGGTACCACACAGTGATACTGAACTCAGAATCATGTGGTTGAGAAGGAAATTTTACACCACACAGCCATACCTCATAACCATCATAATTTTTAATTATTTCATTCATTTTAAACCGATATCTTTTTTTTCTCTCTAGATATTTCAATGGCGGCCCACCTGATCCCACAGATTATGGATGCGATGTAAGTTGAAAATATTTGTAAACTATTTATTTATTTGCTTTTATAACATATCACGGCACCGACCAGACCATCAGATGTACCCCACTGGTCAGAGTGCGCTTCCAATTCTGTCTTGATTGCTCCATTCTTTTCCACCTTGATCCAAATCACTTAACCCAGTTGCCTTCCCTTTGTTGTGAAGGCCTTCCAAGTGACCTTTTCTGACCGCTTGGTTGGATACCACTTGGTATTTGCACATGTCCACCTGCTCTTTGTGAGCCTTGCAACATGTCTGACCCTACAGAACTTATGCTTTTGTAGTCATCATCATCACCATCATCATCACCATCATCATCATTTAATGTCTGTTTTCCATACTGGCATGGATTGGATGGTTTGACAGGAGGTGACCAGCTGAAGGGCTGTTCAGGCTCTCTGTCTGTTTTGGCATGGTTTCTATGGCTGGATGCCCTTCCTAAAACCAACCACTATACAGAATGTACTGGGTGCTTTTAATGTGGCGCTAACACTGGCAAGTTTTGTTTTGGCATGGTTTCTGTGACTGGATTCCCCTCCTAACTTCAACCACTTTACAGAATGTCCTGGATGCTTTTACGCATCACCAGTACGAGTGCTTTTTATGTGGCACCAGCTCTTACAAGCCTGCAAGATTAGTGATGCTCAGCTGGAGAGGGTAGTAGGGGACGAGCCCATATGCAAGAGCAACCACCATGCTTTTACTTAGCTTGATATGTCTTTTTAAGCACAGCAAACTGCCAGGAGTCTCGGTCCCCTGTCAACCCTTCTGCATTTTTTATTACAATTGTTTAAAACTCTTTATTATTTTTGCAGTTCAGTTGCACATTGTACGCACTGGTGGCCTTCCATTCTGCTGACATTGCACCAGAGCCTGCTGCACGATGTTATGCTCCTACTACGAACATTCATACATTCCTTGGATGGTTTGATGGAATTCCGTAAGTTATTTTTTTTTATTATTATTATTATTATTATTATTATTATCATCTTATAAGGCAGCGGGCTGGCAGAATCGTTAGCATGCTGGGCAAAATGCTTAGCGGTATTTCGTCTGTCATGATGTTCTGAGTTCAAAATGCCATTGGGGTCAACTTTGCCTTTCATCCTTTTGGGATTAATAAATTAAGTATCAGTTAGGCATTGGGGACAATGTAATCGACTTAATCCCTTCCCCCAAATTTGAAGCCTTGTGCTTCCAGTAGAAAGGATTATTATTATTAATGTAAGGTGGCAAGGTGGCAGAATCGTTAGCACACCAGGTGTAATGCTTAGCAGCATTTCGTCTGTCCTTATGTTCTGAGTTCAAATTCCACCAAAATTGAGTTTGCTTTTCATCCTTTCAGGGTCAATAACATAAGTACCCATTAAATAATGGGGTTGATGTAATCAACATACCCCTTCCCTGAAATTGCTGGCCTTGTGCTAAAATTTGAAATCATCGTCATTATTATTGTTGTTGTTGCTGTTATTATTTAAGGTGGAGAGCTGGCACAATTGTTACCACACTGGGCAAAATGCTTAGCAGTATTTTGTCTGTCCATAAGGCGGTGAGATGGCAGAAGGGCTAAGTGCTTAGTGGTATTTCATCTGCCGTTACATTTTGAGTTCAAATTCTGCCAAAGTCTACTTTGCCTTTCATCCTTTCGGGGTCGATAAATTAAGTACTAGTTACGCACTGGATTCGATGTAATCGACTTAATCCCTTTTCTGTACTTGTTTGTCCCTTCTGTGTTTAGCCCCCTTGTGGGCAGTAAAGAAATAAGTATTTTGTCCGTCCTTAGCATTCTAAGTTCAGATTCCAAGAAGGTTGACTTTGCCTTTCAAGATCAATAAAATAAATACTAGTGGAGCGCTGGGGTCATTCATCACCATCATTTACTGTCCGTTTGACTGGACTAGCATGCTGGAAGGCTGCACCAGGCTCCAGTCTGATTTGGCATGGTTTTCTATGGCTGGATGCTCTTCCTAACGTCAACCAGTCTGAGAGTGTAATGGCTGTTTTTACGTGCCACTGGCATTGGTGTCATTTGCACAAAACTGGTATCTGCCATGACTGATTTTGTTCGGCTTGATGATGGGTCTTCTTCTTAAGCATGGCATAATGCTAAGGGTCTTGGTCATTGCTTCCATAAGGCCCAACACTCAAAAGGAACCCGGCCACTTTTCCTCCATGGGGCCCAATGCTTGAAAGGAACTCAGCCACCATGCCTCTGTGAGACCCAACACTCGAAAGGAACTCAGCCACTTACCTCTTTGAGGCCCTATGCTCAAAGTCACCTTGCCTTTTTGAGGCCCAACACTTGAAAGGAACTCAACCCCACTTGCCTTGCAGTCATTGTAATCAACTAACCCCTTCCCTCCCAGATTTCAGGCCTTGAGCTAATAACAGGAAGGATTATTATTATTTAAGGTGGTGAGCTGGTAGAATCAGTAACATACCGGGCAAAATGCTGGTAAGCATTTTGCTTGTCCTTATGTTCTGAGTTCTAACTCCGCCAAGGTTGACATTGCCTTTCATCCTTTTGGGCCCAATAAAATAAGTACCAGTTGCGTGCTGGGGTCAATGGTAATGGACTTACTCACTGCCCCAAAATTGTTGGCCTCATATCAGATTTTGAAATCATCTATAATACATTAAAAGTCATATTGAATCTTGCTTGCTTGCAATGTCACTCAGCCAAACTGGCACATAATGGGAAAATACTATGAATTAATAAATCTCAGAGCGAGTTATAA
>NC_043003.1:12818451-12920951 GCF_006345805.1 Octopus sinensis
ATTATGTGAACTAATGTCAAATATACTGCAAGGTGCTAGCAGTGTGCTTGATCTGAAGACCCATAAGTTGGTGGTCCAGTGCCATATGAACCCAACCGTTTTGCTTCTGCTACTGCTGCCACATCAGTGGTCAGTATCTAGCTATTGAGGTTGTTTTAATTAGAGTCTATTCTATGTTTTCCTCGCGGTTTCGATTCCCAGACCGGGCGTTGTGAGTGTTTATTGAGCGAAAACACCTAAAGCTCCACGAGGCTCCGGCAGGGGGTGGTGGTGATCCCTGCTGTACTCTTTCACCACAACTTTCACCACAACTTTCTCTCACTCTTACTTCCTGTTTCTGTAGTACCTGTATTTCAAAGGGCCGGCCTTGTCACTCTTCTGTGTCACGCTGAATATCCCCGAGAACTACATTAAGGGTACACGTGTCTGTGGAGTGCTCAGCCACTTACACGTTAATTTCACGAGCAGGCTGTTCCGTTGTTGTTTAATCCTAGATCAGATTGAAGCGATCTGTGATCAAAGACATTCCATACGACCATAATGCTTTTTGTTTCTCTGACAGTAGACTACACTGTACCAGACGTTCAAGAATTTGGACCTGGAGATCTCCACTTCCAGCGACTAGGGCCACCTCCCATTGGTGTCGGGCGTCAACGAAGAGCCCTCGGCTACAAGACGACCAAAGTTTTTTTTTTCCCAAGGTCTGGGGTCTCCTAAGCCCTAGACCATCACCTAATCACCCTTACCTGTCTTGTTGCTTAACAACAACAACAACACTGTACCATGTGTTCTTCCCTTTTACAAGAAAATTTAAGGGAGACTTGGCTATTATTTCTAGCAAATTGAGCGACCTCACATAAGATCTCACATTCAATCATTAGTTTTTTTAATTTGTTTATGGAATATTTCAAAAGAAATTATTTATATAATGCTAATATCTAATTGTGTTCTTTAGGTATGATGTGGCTTCACTACAGTTTCCTTCTAATTATAAAAATTATTTTTGATATTTTTCATTTTAGTATCAAACCACAGTGCCATTGTATATTAGTGACGAATTCTCCACCATATCAGATCCCAAGCTATCAAGTAAAGAATTATGCTGGTCATACTTGTGAAGATCTTGTCAAAATGATGTCAAATGTAAGTTTCACTCTTTGTCTTCTTATTCTTATTTTGCATCTGAATTTTGAAACCACATGAATTTCAGGTTCAGCCCCACTTTGTGGCACCTTGAGCAAGTGTCTTCTACTGCAAACCAGGGTTAACCAAATCCTTATGAAAAGATTTGGTAGATGGAAATGGCAGGAAGCCTGTTACATACTGTACACTCTGTTAAGTGGCTGGTGTTTGGAAGGGCAACCAGCAGTACAAACAATGCCGAAGCAGATGTAGAATCTGGTACAACCCTCTGGCTGGACTGTTCTTGTTGAAACATCTAGCCCATGCCAACATGAAAAAGGGAATGTTAACCCTTTAGTGTTTAAACTGGCCATATCCGGCCCAAATTGGCCATATCCTGCTCAATATGGCTATATCCTGCCCAAATTGGCCATATCCGGCACAAATATTCTACATGTTTTATGTTCAAACTGGCCATACCTAACCTCTCACACCTAATGTACAGTGACATTCTTAAAATACACAATCAGATCATTGAAACCTCAAAGCTATAAACATAATGCATGATTAATTCAAAACAATTTGAGTGAAAAAGTATTACATTTAATAGAGAAATTTGAATACCAAAGGGTTAAATGATCTTGACTTGTCTTGTAACAGCATTCAACCAGGAGGGGTTAAGCCAGCTCCTATTGAGTTCACCGTGTCATAGGTTAAGGCAGTCCATGCCTGTATGTTGGCGGCTGATTCTGCAATGTGTTGAAGCTGTTCCCAGTTCCTGCAACAAACACCAAAGACTCGAGGGTCAAAAGCGAGTTCCATATCTGCTTTGACTTTCATGAGCCATGTCTTCAGCTGACCAATTCCGGGGGAGAATCTGGCACTATCATTTTCTGGATGAGAAATCGTCATGGCAGCGCTGTGATGTGCGACCAAACTACTATAGTCTTCTTGTCAGGAGAGTTCACTCAAGAGGCGAGAGACCGCAGCAAACAAAGTTGTCGGTTTGAAATGCAGTTTGAGATATGCAGTCAGGGAAGACGACGAATACAGAAGCAATAGAAGACCTCCAGCTTCTGGAGATTGGCAACACGCAGTGGCTAGTCTCACAGCCATAAGAAGGAACCATTTGGATGAGTGCCTGGTGAATATGGCATTTTGTTACAAGGTGGATTTCCTGCGTGACCACAAGCACTTACATGATGATGATGATACATATACATGATGGGTATCATTCAGTTTCTTATTTCTTTATTGTCCACAAGGGGCTAAACATAAAGGGGACAAACAAGGACAGACAAAGGGATTAAGTCGATTACATCGACCCCAGTGTGCAACTGGTACTTAATTTATCGACCCTGAAAGGATGAAAGGCAAAATCGACTTTGGTGGAATTTGAACTCAGAACGTAACAGCAGACACAATACCTATTTCTTTACTACCCACAAGGGGCTAAACACAGAGAGGACAAACATGGACAGACAAACGGATTAAGTCGATTATATCGACCCCAGTGCGTAACTGGTACTTATTTAATCGACCCCGAAAGGATGAAAGGCAAAGTCGACTTTGGCGGAATTTGAACTCAGAATGTAACGGCAGACGAAATACGGCTACGCATTTCGCCTGGCGTGCTAACGATTTTGCCAGCTCACCGCCTTTCAGTTTCTGTCTACCAAATCCTTACAGGAGTCTTTGGTTGGATCAGGGCGATGGTAGAAGACGCCTGAAGCGCTTTGCAGTGAAATTGAAACTTGTAGGTCTTTCTGACTGTGACTGTTAATACAAGGGAAATAACCATCCCATTACAACACGCGGCCGGATTAGAATTTTGATTTTGAAATTAAGGAATACATAGAAGATATTTACTTTTTAATTAAACGAAATTTAATTAAAAATAAAAAAAAAGAAACATTTAGTAGGTATATAATGCAATGCACTTGTATCTGTGAACTCAAGAGAGCAAATGTTATTGTTGCCACTGTGTGTGTGTGAGTGTGTGTTACAGGTTATAGTAGAAGACACTTTGCCATGGTGCTGCACATTGGGGCTGAACCACCTGAAATCACATGATTTGGAAACAAGCTTCTTAGCCACAATCACAACCTGCACTTATATATATATCATCATCGTTTAGCGTCCGCTTTCCATGCTAGCATGGGTTGGACGGTTCAACTGGGGTCTGGGAGGCCAGAAGGCTGCACCAGGCCCAGTCTGATCTGGCAAAGTTTCTATGGCTGGATGCCCTTCCTAACGCCAACCACTCCGTGAGTGTAGTGGGTGCTTTTTATGTGCCATGGCACAGGTGCCAGACGAGGCTGGCAAACGGCCACGATTGGATGGTGTATTTTACGTGCCATATCATCATCGTCATCATCGTCGTTTAACGTCCGTTCTCCATGCTAGCATGGGTTGGACGGTTCGACCGGGGTTCTGGGAAGCCAGAAGGCTGCACCAGGCTCCATCTAATTTGGCAATGTTTCTACAGCTGGATGCCCTTCCTAACGCCAACCACTCCGTGAGTGTAGTGGGTGCTTTTTACGTGCCACCTCCACAGGTGCCAGGCGGGGCTGGCAACGGCCACGGTCAGATTGGTGTATTTTATGTGCCACCGCACGGAAGCCAGTCGAGGCGGTGCTGGCATCGGCCACGAGTCAGATAGTGCTTTTTACGTACCACCAGACCAGGGATCCTGGCTGGTTCAATTCGATTTTGATTTCGCTTGCCCCAACATATATATATATATATATATATAATATATATATATATATATATATATATATATATACATACACACACACACACACACATTTACAAACATAAGATAATCAGTTTGATTTATATGTCTTTTTATTCTATTTTCAGAAAGGAATCAATTTCTCTATAATTTCCCCCAGAAAAATTCCAACTTTATTGCGGCTGTTTGAAGAGGTTTGTGCATATTTAATTCTTCATAATTTTTGTCCCTTTCTACCACTTAAAGTCAATACCTTTGTAATAGATAACATTCAGTCTGAATTATCAGTAAAGAAAAAAAATTTTAAATCTACTCATTTGACAATCAGTGTTTCTAATTGATTTCTTTAATCGTTGATTACTTATTATCCGATAGAATCATCATTATCATTTTGAATCCAGGATTTGTTCCCATTAACAGGGGTGGCCGGATTCTACCTCAGTGCCATAGCAACCACCCTCACACCATCTCGCCTGGTTTTGGGCATCCTCCCTTCTCAAGCCAACCCTCCCAATCTCCTCCTCTAACTGTCCCCGCCACATTTTCCTCGGTCTGCCACGCTTTCACTGTCCATTTACCTCAAACTCTAGAACCCTCTTCAGAACATGCTCCTCATCCCTCCTCAACACATGCCCATACCACCACGCTCCATTTGCCCTTGCCAGCCATTCCACTGATTCCTCCAACCCCAGCATTCCCACAAGTCCTCAGTCCTCCTCTTATCAAACAGCTTCACTTGAAATCGATCAACATCTATGGAAATTGTATCTGTGATGCCAGTGGCAACCATCCGAACATGGCCGTTGCCAGTGCTGGCCCGACTGACCTCCGTGCCGGTGGCACGTAAAAAGCACCATCTGATTGTGGTCATGCCAGCCTCGTCTGGCCCTCCGTGCTGGTGGCACTTAAAAAGCACCATCCGATCGTGGCCGTTTGCCAGCCTCATCTGGCACCTGTGGAGGTGGCACGTAAAAAGCACCCACTACACTCACGGAGTGGTTGGCGTTAGGAAGGGCATCCAGCTGTAGAAACACTGCCAGATCAGACTGGGCCTGGTGCAGCCTTCTGGCTTCCCAGACCCCAGTTGAACCGTCCAACCCATGCTAGCATGGAAAACGGACGTTAAACGATGATGATGATTGCCCTCTCAGTCCTTCTCAAAATTACCATCTCTCTCTCTCTCCTCAAACACCCTGTCTCACTCCCATACAGCATTGCAGCTCTCACACAGCTCCTATAGATCTTTCTTTTCATCTTTAACTCCTGGAATATTAAATCTGCTTTGAAACCATATGACATTGGGTTCAATTCCTCCTTGCAGCAGCATTTAGGGCAAGTGTCTTCTAACATAGCCTTACACTGACCTATGTCTTGTGAGTGTATTTTGTAGATGGAAACTGTGTAGAAGTCTCTCTCTCTCTCTCTCTCTCTATATATATATATATCTCTCTCTCTCTCTCTCTATATATATATATATATAACTGTCTTCTTCAGTTTGTCTACCAAATCCAGTTACTAGGCTTTAGTTGGCCTGGGACTATAGTGGAGCACATCTGCCAAAGGTAGGCCTGAACCTGAAACCATGTGGTTGGGGAGCAAACTTCTTAACCACACACCCAAGCCTCCACACATTAAAAAGAATGACAAATGAATACAAGTGATGAGATATTGTGTTGGGAAGTATCCGGCTTACCCATGCAAGCATAGCAAAAGCAGATGTAAAACGATTATGGATATGAGGAAATTAATTAACCCTATAATTAAATCCAGTTTTTCTACCACTTGATTAAAATAAAACTGTTTCATGAATTATTTCCTTGATATTTTCTCTTAATATTTTCTAATTTTGGAGTTGTTTTCTTTTACTATTTTTCAGAGTAACATGGGTAGCAATGACCCCCTATTAAACATGAAAGACTGTACAATTGATCACCGGCACCAAGTTTTACTTAAAGGTTACTCTTTACCAGGTAACTACTGTTACATATTTATTGTCAAGTGTGAGTAAGTTGGTTTATAAGTAGTTAAAATTAATCACAATATGACAATATTAAGTGGAAATTTGCTACAGGGTGTGTGGACAATTGGAGAAATCTTCAGATCCTGTCGAGCAAGTGTTTTGGCCTGTTAGTTCTTGACATTCTAAAGGACCTGGGCCCACCTAGATCACGACTCCTAGGTCGTCCTGTTGTTTTTGAAATATCACCTTTAGTATAGATTGAACTAGGAACTTCCTGATGCTCTTATATCCCTGAACTGTGGTGTATATTGCTTGGCCACAAAGGCCATTGCAAGAATTTGCACTGTGGTTCCATATCAGACTGGGTTTCTCTCACATGATGTTCAGTGGCTAGGAGTATTTGTTTCTGGTTTTAGCTATTGTTTCTTTTTGTCCACAGCCACATTGATCTCTTCTCAGCTTGTTCTGACGGGCATTTTATTACAATTGTTCTTTTGTGACTTTTGATCCTGAGCTGACAATACAATATAGTGCAGAAATTTGGGGTCAAGGGGTCAGTCGAGTACATCAATTCCAGTGTTCAACTGGTGCTTATTTTATTTGCCCTGAGAAGATGAAAGACAGAGTCGACCTCAGTGGGATTTGAACTCAGAATATGAAGACAGATGAAAAGCTGCAAAGCATTTGGTCAGGCATGCTAACAATTCTGTCAACTTGCTGTCTTAACCCTTTTGTTACTGTATTTATTTTGAGATGCTCTGTGTTTCTTTCAATCCCTTTAAATATGACAAAGAATTTAGTAAAATAACCTGGTTATCATTAAGCTAGTGTTGGGAACATAAATTGTGACTAAATTTTGGTGGAAGATTTTAATTCAAAACTTATGAAAACAAGACATTTGTACTACAGAGCCAGAGCCGGTTTCAGCTGGGTTGGTAATGAAAGGGTTAATGATGATAATAATAATAACACTATGGAATAACAACAGAAAAAAGATGGTGTAGACACACGCCAGAAAAGGTCACAGAAGATGAGAAAGTAACCATACTATGGGATATGCCAATACACACGGATAGAGAAATTAAGACCAATAAGCCAGATATAGTTGTCAGAGATCATCAAGGCAAAAAATGCTTTCTAATCGATGTATCAATACCAACAGATGACAATGGTTCTCTAAAAGAAACAGAGAAACTTGTAAAATTCAAAGACCTGGAAATAGAGGTAACTCAAATGTGGAGTCTAAATTCCTATCATAGTAGATGCATTAGGTATGATAAAAAAAAAATTTCAGATAAATACATAACAAAAACACCAGGACTAACAAGTATATACAACATACAAAAAAATAGCACTACTAGGCAAGGCATCCATCCTATGTAAAACACTTTCAATACAATAAAAATAAGAGCTTATAACAACGCACAACACATACCCAAGGCACATAGAGCTGTGTTTGGTAGTGCAGTGAAAGTACGTAAAAAAAAAATAAGACTACTGAATAATAATAATAGTAAATGCTGTTGAATTTCTTTATGTAATATATGTATAAATATATTATTGATATATACAATTCATTTTAAAATCATTCTTTTCAAGAACGGTCAAACAGTCCAAGCTTAGAAGAAGAGCGGCAGATTATCGACATGCTACGAATGAAACTTTGTGAGTTGCTTATAACTTTTATACTCGTATCAAGTTAATACAGTTCTATATTAAAGAGATGAGGAATTATGTACATTATTTACATTAGACAGATATTTGTCCTCATGTTTGTTGTTAACACAACATTTCGGCTGATGTACCCTCCAGCCTTCATCAGGTGTCTTGGGGAAATTTTTGAACCTGGGTTCTCATTCCTAAGCCCAGTATACCCATCATGACTATCCGTCTGATAGAGGTACACCAGGCACATGCATCACAACCATATGTGCGCGACATGGTGATCTCATATCAAGATAAACAGCACATGACCTTACAGGTGGAGCCCAGTCAGAATATTCTTCTGGTTGAGTAACCCATCCCACTCAAAAGGTCCCTGAATAAGGGTTGTTTAAGGATGTTGAACGAACCACCCATGTTTCCAGAGGTGAATTATTCGAACCCCAAAGAATCCCTTTCAACTCATGGCTATGATGCTCCCCCACTACTTCTACTCGTGATCAGAAATGCACATGTCGTCAGCCACTAAGGGACATGCTCAACTGGTTACGGTCAAACAACTGACAAGCAAATCTGTGGTATTGAGCAGAATATTTGCTGTTGCTCATCTTTTATACCAAGATAAAACAATGTATTATTATTATTATTATTATTATTATTATTTTTCTTTTAGCTGTTGCCTTGCCAGGAAGTCAATGTAATCAGCTTATCCCCTCCTCCAAAATTGCTGTCCTTGTGGCAAAATTTGAAATCATCATCATCATCATTATTATTATTATTGTTATTATTATTTTTTTTTCTTTTAGCTGTAGCCTTGCCAGGAAGTCAACAACCCCCACAGCCTCTTCCAGCTGGTGCCCCCATTGTCTCTGGACAACCAGTGATGCCCAACCAGCCAAACCATATGCCAGTGCAACAAGCACCCCCACAACAGCAGCAGCCAACTATGACACAGCAGCCTATCCGAGGCAAACACGGCATGAGCCAAAAAGGCGTTCCTGGCATTAGTCCCCGCGGAGCAGCTGGAACAACTGGTCCGCAAATGCCCAACACCCCACCGCAGGGCATGCAACAGCCCAACATGTCTCCGCAGAACATCCCCCCACAAGTAGCAGCTCAGCAACCCCCACCGCCGGGTCATCCTATGATGTCACAGGTCATATCGCAGCAACAGATCCCCACACGTGTCATGCCTGTGAGTAGAATGTTTTTTCATTTTCGTTCTTTTCAATTTTTTCTATGAGGTGCAGACGTGGCTGTGCAGTTAAGAAGTTTGCTTCCCGACCACATGATTTCAGGTTCAGTCCCACTGCATGGTATCTTGGGCTAGTGTTTTTTACTATAGCCACTGACTGACCAAAAGCCTTGTGAATGGCTATGATAAATGGAAACTGTGTGTGTGAATATATTATTCTTTACTTGTTTCAGTCATTTGACTGTGGCCATGCTGGAGCACTGCCTTTAGTCGAACAAATTTATCCCCAGGACTTATTCTTTGCAAGCCTAGTACTTATTCCATTGGACTCTTTTGCCGAACTGCTAAGTTACAGGGACATAAACACACCAACATTGGTTGTCAAGTGATGGTGAGGGGACAAGCACAGATACACACACACATATGACGGGCTTCTTTCAGTTTCCGTCTACCAAATCCACTCTCAAGGTTTTGGTCAGCTTGAGGGTATAGTAGAAGACACTTGTCCAAGGTGTCACGCAGTTAGACTGAACCAGCAACCATGTGGTTGGTAAGCAAGCTACTTACCACACAGCAATGTCTGCGCCTATATATATATATCATCATCGTTTAACATCCGTTTTCCATGCTGGCATGGGTTGGATGATTTGACTGAGGACTGGTGAGCCAGGAGGCTGCACCAGGCTCCAATCTGATCTGGCAGTGTTTCTACAGCTGGAGCCCTTCCTAATGCCAACCACTCTGAGAGTGTAGTGGGTGCTTTTTATGTGCCACCGACACAGTGCCAGGGGGGGCTGGCAGCGGCCACGATCGGATGGTGCTTTGTATGTGTCACTGGCACAGAAGCCAGTCAATGCGGCACTGGCGTCGGCCACGTTCGGATATATATATATATAATTTAAACATGCACACACATGTGTATGTGGACAGGGTGTCTGGGTTAACCCTTTAGTATTTAAACCGGCCATATCCGGCCAAAATAACTAATCTGTTTTATGTTCAAACTGACCAGATCCAGGCTCTCACACCTACCCTACAATGTTATTTTACATTAAGTAATTACACCATCAAGATCTTGAAGATATGAGATAATGCATGATTAATTCAAATCAATATGAATCAATAAGCATTATGTTTGATAGAATAATCTGAACACTAAAGGGTTAAACCTCACGGTTTGCATAAAAAAGAAACACACTATCCTGTCATTGTCCAGTCAACCATGTTGAATTACCATTGCTGAAACAGCTGCAACCAGTCATTCCATTGCATGACCCTTCTGCGAGAAAGAACCCTCATCATCACCATTGTCATTTAGCGTCTGTTTTCCATGCTGGCATGGGTTGAACAGTTTGACTGAAAGCTGGTAAGCTGCACCAGGTTCCAGTCTGATTTGGCATGGTTTCTACAGCTGGATGCCCTTCCTGATGCCAACCACTCCAAGACTATAGTGGTTGCTATTTATGTGCCACTTGGGATGGGTGCCGGGTGACACCTGTATCATCTGTCATGACTGAACTCATTTGGCTTGACAGGTTTTCTCAGGTACGGTGTATCGTCACTTGTCACCTCGGGTACGGTGTATCGTCACTTGTCACCGCGTCTGTGAGGCTCAATGTTCCAACGGTACTTTCTATGTGCCACCAGCACGTGTACCAGCCACATGGCACTGACATCCATGTCTACGATCTCACTTGGATTGACAGGTCTTCATAAGTACAGAGTATTGCCAAAGGTCTTGGTCACTTGTCACTGCCTCTGTGTGGCCTAGCTTGGACACACACATGCACACACGCACATGCATACATGCGCGCGCGTGCACACACACACACACAAGGGCTTCCATAGTTTCTGTCTATTGAATCCACTCATAAGGCATTGGTTGGCCCAGGGCTATAGTAGAAGACACTTGCCTAAGGTATCATGTCGTGAGATTGAACCTGGAACCATGTGGCTGCAATTTGAGCTTCTTAACTACACAGACAAGCATACATCTATATGTCTGTTTTACATAATCAGTGTAGGTTGGAGAGGTCATCAAAGTTTTAGTCATTTCTTGTTTGGGATTACTGCACTCCTAAATGTGACCAGTGGACCATGCTTCTGTTGTCTGTTTTCTGTGCTTGTGAAGACCTGTTAAGGCAAGTGAAGTCATTGTCATGGCCGATGACAGTACCACCTCAGTGGCAACCTGCGCTGGAGGCACATAAAAAGCACCATACAAGCACCGTCGATACCAGTGCCACCTGACTGGTCACGTGCTGGTGGCACATAAAAAGCATCATTCAAGCATGATCATTGCCAGTGCCACCTGATTGGCTCCTGTGCCAGTAGCACATAAAAAGCACCTTTCAAGCCTGATCATTGCCAGTGCCGTCTGACTGGCTGCTGTGTCAGTGGCACATAAAAAACACCATTGAAGCCTGATCATTGCCAGTATCATCTGACTGGCTCCTCTGCCAGTGGCACATAAAAAGCACCATTGAAGCCTGATCATTGCCAGTGCCGTCTGACTGGCTCCTGTGCCAGTGGCACATAAAAAGCACCATTCAAGCCTGATCATTGCCAGTGCCGCCTGATTGGCTCCTGTGCCAGTGACACATAAAAAGCACCATTCAAGTGCCGCCACGTGCATGAGACATGCAAACTGAAAAAGGCAGAGGTTGTGGCAGCTGCAAAAAAATTTCATTCTTGTGTAGGAGCGTTAATTGCTCAAAAGGGTGGCCATATTGAATTATAAATGTTTTTTGTGATAAATGTTACATTAAAATTATATCTGTCTACTACCATTATTTTAATATTTTTTTATAACTAGTTTTATGCATCATAAAAATTGTCTCAATTTATCTGCAAAAATCTGATCCTTTTTATTATATTTTCTTTCAGAATGAAGATCCTAGTATTATTGGTGAGTAACAATATTTATCTAAGAACAATCGTTTCAAGTTTTCCTTTCTATATTTTCTTGAGTGTTTCACATTTTATTTCATACTTTCATCATCATCATCGTTTAACGTCCGTTTTCCGCGCTAGCACGGGTTGGACGGTTCGACTGGGGTCTGGGAAGCCAGGAGCTGCACCAGGCTCCAGTCTGATCTGGCAGAGTTTCTACAGCTGGATGCCCTTCCTAACGCCAACCACTGCGCGAGTGTAGTGGGTGCTTTTTACGTGCCACCTGCACAGCTGCCAGGGGGGTCTGGCATCGGCCACGATTGGTAGGAGCTTTTAACGTGCCACCGGCACGGAAGCCAGCCAAGGCGGCGCTGGCAACGGCCACGTTCGGATGGTGCTTTTTATGTGCCACCGGCACAGAAGCCAATCGGGGCGGCGCTGGCATCTTTGTGTGACTAAATAACTTACACTGATGTTTTTCTGGCATGTTCCATTGATACATCAATTCCTTTTCATGTATTTCTTTCCCTTTTTTTTTTTCCAAACTACTTCTTTTTCTATTAACTTTTACCTTTATATCTCTTTTTATTCTATCTTAATTATGATTTTTTTATATTAGTATTTTACTATCATAAATAGGAATTTTATTTTTGTTGCAAATTGGTACATAGTATCATCATCATCGTCATCATTGTGTAACGTCCGTTTTCCATGCTAGCGCGGGTTGGACGGTTCGACCGGGGTCTGGGAAGCCAGGAGGCTGCACCAGGCTCCAGTCTGATCTGGCAGTGTTTCTACAGCTTGATGCCCTTCCTAACGCCAACCACTCCGTGAGCGTAGTGGGTGATTTTTACGTGCCAGGTGAGGCTGGCAACGGCCACGATCGGTTGGTGCTTTTTACGTGCCACCGGCATGGGATCCAGTTGAGGCGGCGCTGGCAACGGCCATGTTCAGATGGTGCTTTTTACGTGTCCACTGGCACTGGTATCACAACTACAATTTCCATTGATTCATATCCATTTTATGTAATTGGACCTGGATCTTGACCCCAAATTTTTATCCTGCATAATTTTGGCTTTGTCCTGTGTAAATCACCCCCACCTGTTTTCTCAGTTAAAATCTACTATAAAATTGTGCTGCTTATCCACAAGTAAAAACATCTTATCAATCTCAGTTTAGACCAGCCCTGGCCAACTCGAATTACGTTGCAGACCCCTTTAATTACAGAAAGTTTTTTGAGGGTCGCTTGTATACTTTATACACTAACAGTCAAATAATCAAAATACAGAATCAAGAATCTTTCATACTTTTTGTTTGTTTAAAATTATAAAATTGTAGGTTATCGCTTTATTGCCGCATATAAATTTTAACAATCTTATTTTGAAATTAAACACAATAGGCGCAGGAGTGGCTGTGTGGTAAGTAGCCTGCTTACCACATGGTTCCGGGTTCAGTCCCACTGCGTGGCATCTTGGGCAAGTGTCTTCTGCTATAGCCCCGGGCCAACCAATGCCTTGTGAGTGGATTTGGTAGACAGAAATTGAAAGAAGCCTGTCGTATATATATATATATATATATATATATATATATATGTGTGTGTGTGTGTGTCTGTGTTTGTCCCCCCTAGCATTGCTTGACAACCGATGCTGGTGTGTTTACGTCCCTGTCACTTAGCGGTTCGGCAAAAGAGACCGATAGAATAAGTACTGGGCTTACAAAGAATAAGTCCTGGGGTCGATTTGCTCGACTAAAGGCGGTGCTCCAGCATGGCCGCAGTCAAATGACTGAAACAAGTAAAAGAGTAAAGAGTAATACTTTAAGAAAGTAACAGGTGGTCCACAAGATAAAAGTCTGCATGCGGCCCACGGTCCTCAGGTTGGCCAGTCCTGGTTTAGACAATGGATAAGGTTACTGTTCATTCTAAAGGGAACATACTTTTGTTTTACAACCATGTTTCTATTTTGTTTTCTTTTAAATATTTTCCACACTATTATTATTATTATTATTATTATTATTATTATTATTATTATGTTTCAATTTACAGCCCAGAGGCAGGCTATGGCCAATCGCCCACAGACTCAAATAATGACTCCAGCAGGTCTTGTTAACCAGCCTGGGGCCATAATGCCTGGTCAGCAGGTTATAGCATCAGCGAATACAGTTTTGCCTCCTCAAATGCCCATGGCCCAAAACCCACAGCTGCACCCTCATCCGCACGTTGCTTTGGTGAATCCACAACAGCAAATGCAACAGATGCACCCGAACTTCACAAACATATCCACCCCGGTTACTGCTTCACAGCAGCAACCACTGCGCATGCCTTACGCTCCATCTCAGATGAACACTGTTAAACATCAGCAGCAGCATCCGCAGCAGCAGCAACATCCCCAGCAGCAACAGCAGCAGCAGCAACAACAGAGTATTCAACAGCAGCAGCAACAACAACAGAATAATCAGCAGCAGCAGCCCACGCCGCCACAGCCACCACAAGTATCTCAGCCGCCGTCATCTCAACCACAGCAAGGACCAGCAAACGTTCAGCAGTCCGTGTTGGATGCAGCTAGTATGGGAAGCAAAGTGATTCGTGATAAGAAAATATGGTCAGGTAAGTTTAGGATTCACTTCTATATTCAAGGAGTGGAGTGGCTGTGTGGTAAGTTGCTTGCTTACGAGCCACATGGTTCCGGGTTCAGTCCCACTGCGTGGCACCTTGGGCAAGTGTCTTCTACTATAGCCTCGGGCCAACCAAAGCCTTGTGAGTGGATTTGGTAGACGGAAACTGAAAGAAGCCTGTCGTATATATGTATATATATATATATATATATATATATATATATATATATATATGTGTGTGTGTGTGTGTCTGTGTTTGCCCCCCCAACATCGCTTGACAACCAATGCTGATGTGTTTACGTCCCCGTAACTTAGCGGTTTGGTAAAAGGAGCCCGATAGAATAAGTACTAGGCTTACAATGAATAAGTCCTGGGGTCGATTTGCTCGACTAAAGGCGGTGCTCCAGCATGGCCACAGTCAAATGACTGAAACAAGTAAAAGAGTAAGAGATGAGGAATTATGTACATTATTTACATTCGATGGATATCTGTCCTCAACTTGTTTGTTGTTAACACAGTATTTCGGCTGATATACCCTCCAGTCCTCTTCAGGTGTCTTGGGGAATTTTCGTACCTGGGTTCTCATTCCTAAGGTATTCTTCGATGTTATTATCATTATTATTGTTCAGGTTACTGCTTGGAATCTTGAGGTTAGTAGCCCACGCTCTTAACCACTACACCATATGCCCGTGGGCAATTATGGAGTGAATTTTAGGGCTTATAAATCTAATATTTTTCTATCCTTCCTTAATACCGGTTCCCATATGCTGCTCTTATCTGCACTCGGTCTGCTTAGGAGGTTGTTGTGTCCTAGCATATGTGCTGCTTTTAGTTTTCGTATTTTCCAGTGGTGTTCTCTGTCTATTATTTTAACTTCATCCCACAGGGGAAGGTGGTCTTCATTTTTCCATACATGATCAGCTATACCTGATTTATCAATATCTCCTCGTGTCACAGCTTTGCGATGTTCGTCTACCCTTATTTTGAGGGGGGCGGCATGTTTCGCCTTTGTATAACCTACCACAGCTGCATGGGATGGAGTACACGCAGTCTTCGGTCATATTCTCTTCTATTGGTGGTTTTACCCGAAGGAGATATTTGCGAAGTGTTGTATTACTCTTGAATACTGTCCTGATATCATATGGGCCACATATCTTTTGTATCTTTTCGGAGAAGCTTTCCACATAGGGTAGACAGACTGTGGACAGTGTATTGGCCTCATCCTTTCTCTTCATCATAATTGCAGTCTATAGTATAATTGGAGCTTATAGTATAGTATAAATAATGTAAGTTTAGGATTGCTTTCAATAATAATAATGATAATAATCCTTTCCACTAAAGGTGGCGAGCTGGCAGAACCGTTAGCACGCTGGGCGAAATGCGTAGCCGTATTTCATCTACCATTACGTTCTGAGTTCAAATTCCGCCGAGGTTGACTTTGCCTTTCATCCTTTCGAGGTCGATAAATTAAGTACCAGTTACGCACTGGGGTCGATATAATCGACTTAATCTGTTTGTCTGTCCTTGTTTGTCCCCTCTGTGTTTAGCCCCTTGTGGGTAGTAAAGAAATAAATAATCCTTTTCACTATAGGCACAAGGCCTGAAATTTTGGGGGAGGGCATAAGTCGATTACATGCCCCCCCCCCACTCCCCAATATTTCACTGGTACTTAATTTATCAACCCCCGAAAGGATGAAAGGCAAAGTCGACCTCAGTGGAATTTGAACTTAGAATTTGAAGACAGATGAAATACCGCTACGCATTTTGTTCTGCATGTTAACGATCTGGCTGGCTCTCCGTCTTAATAATCCCTTCTACTAAAGGTACACAACCTGAAATTTGGAGGGAGGGGACTAGTCAATTACATTGAGCCCCTGTGCTCCACTGGTACTTAATATATCGGCGACCTGGCAGAAACGTTAGCACACCGAGCGAAATGCGTAACCGTATTTCGTCTGTCGTTACGTTGTGAGTTCAAATTCCGCCGAGGTCGACTTTGCCTTTCATCCTTTTGAGGTCGATAAATAAAGTACCAGCTACGGCACTGGGGTCGATGTAATCGACTTAATCCGTTTGTCTGTCCTTGTTTGTCCCCTCTATGTTTAGCCCCTTGTAGGCAATAAAGAAATAAATATATCAACTCTTAAAGGCAAAGTCGACCATGGCGGAATTTGAACTCCGACCATAAGGCAAAATGTCGCTAAGCATTTAGCCCAGCATGCTAACGACTCTACCAGCTCCCTGCCTTTATAATAATAATAATAATAATAATAATAATAATCCTTTCTGCTAAAGGCATAAAGCCTGAAATTATGTGGGAGGAGATACAATTGATCAAAGGTCATAGAAAACTTTTGTCCACTGTTCTTGATTCTGGGTTGTTTTTTTTTTTTTCCTGAGAGGAGGCCTTCCTCTCCCTGGTCCTTATGGTGACATTTGGTAGAAATGACCCAGAAGTTGTTGCTCTCTGATTACTATTGCAAACAGCAGTAGCTTTCTTCAACCGAATTTACATGTCGTTGATTGGTTGAAATTTCCCAAATTCACCAAATACAACTTCAACATGAAATAACTTCTAAAATACCAAATTTTGTCAAAAAATGTTCAAAGTAAACTGTGTTCTGCGCAAGACATTCCACCAGAATACGAAGTTTCAAACTGTTTAGTTTTAAAAAATTAATTAAAAAATCTCAGCCAAACTGAACAGATCCAGTATTTGAGTTAATTCTTATTCTGAAAAAAAATTTCATCTTGTATTTTTTTACAGGAATTTTAGAATGGCCTGACATGCCAAAACAAGGAAGCAATGCAACCAAAGTGACGCGTTCTCTTCAATGCAACATGACAGTGAGTGCTGGAGAACAAGACATGTATGTATTTATCTCTATTCCTTTTCTTCTTTCATTTTGCCAGGCGTGCTAATGATTCTGCCAGCTCGCTGCCCTCTCATTCTATGTAATTCCATGTAAGAAACTGCAGTTAAGATATGTTCCAAATACCATCTCAATAATGAAATATTAGTCACAGTAAATCCTTCTGGATTTTCAAAAACTACTCAAAACACATAAACTATCATCATCATCATCATCATCGTTTAATGTCTGTTTTCCATGCTGGTATGTGTAGGACAGTTTGACTGAGGTCTGGAGAGCCAGTGGCTGCACCAGGATCCAATCTGATCTGGCAATGTTTCTACAGCTGGATATCCTTACTTAATGCCAACCACTCCAATAGTGTAGTGGGTGCTTTTTACTTGCCAACAGGTACAGGAGCCAGTCAGGTGAGCCTGGCTCCGATTACATTTGAATAGTGCTTTTAACGTGCCACCATTTCATTAAAATCATGGTTCTAAAATCATTTTTAAAAAATGCATAATTTAATTGAATGACTTTACTGTTTTTTGCTTAATTTGTATTTTATACCTTGTGAAAATTTTTCATGGAAATTTTACGGTTTTTTTTTGTTTAACTTTTTCTCTTTTCAGTAATGCTAGTAACTGGCCAAACAAACTAATCATGCAGCTAATTCCAATAGACTTCTTGAACCATTTCTCAGAATACTTTGTGAATGCAAAGACGGTCAACTTCCACTTCACTAACACCGATATTGAAGCTATGCGGAGCCTTTGTCGTATCCTAGGAAATTCTCTTGTAAGTACACTCTCTTTACTCTTTTGCTTGTTTCAGTCATTTGACTGCGGCCATGCTGGAGCACCCCTTTAGTCAAGCAAATCGACCCCAGGACTTGTTCTTTGTAAGCCTAGTACTTATTCCATCGGTTTCTTTTACCGAACCGCTAAGTTATGGGGACGTAAACACACCAGCATCGGTTGTCAAGCAATGCTAGAGGGACAAACGCAGACACACAAACATATACACACGCATATATATATATATATAAACGGGCTTCTTTCAGTTTCCGTCTACCAAATCCACTCACAAGGCTTTGGTCGGCCCAAGGCTATAGTAGAAGACACTTGCCCAAGGTGCCACGCAGTGGGAATGAACCCAGAACCATGTGGTTGGGAAGCAAGCAACTTACCACACAGCCATTCCTGCACCTATATATATATATATATATATATATTTTTTTTCTAGTTTCATCTTCATCATTTAATGTCCGTTGTCTATGCAATCTGAAAGGCAGTACCAGACTCCAGTCTGATTTGGCATGGTTTCTCCAGCTTGATGCCCTTCCTAATGCCAACCACTCTGAGAGGGTAATGGGTGCTTTTATGTGCCACCAGCACGGGTGCCATTTGTGTGACACAGTATCTGCCATGGATACGATTTTACATGGGTTGCTGGATCTTCTTCCGAAGCAGGACATAATGTCATGGTCTCGGTCATTCGTCATTGCCTCTGTGAGGCCCAACACTTGAAAGAAGCTTTTTGTGTGCCATCACCATCGGCCACTTTGCCTCCATGAGGCCCAGTACTTTTTACATGCCAGTTACATACCACCAGCAGACAAACACAAAGATGCCCATACATATATATATGATCCTCTGGTTCTTCCAGCCTTGCAATACTGGGTCCTATGCTCTTCCTTCTTTTTCTATGCCGGTGGCACGTAAAAAGCACCATCTGATTGTGGTGGCCGTTGCCAGCCTTGTCTTGCCCCCGTGCCGGTGGCACGTAAAAAGCACCATCCGATCTTGGCCGTTTGCCAGCCTCGTCAGGCACCTGTGCAGGTGGCACGTAAAATGCAACCACTACACTCACGGAGTGGTTGGCGTTGGGAAGGGCATCCAGCTGTAGTAACTCTGCCAGATCAGACTGGGCCTGGTGCAGCCTTCTGGCTTCCCAGAATCCAGTTGAACCGTCCAACCCATGCCAGCATGGAAAATGGACGATAAACGATGATGATAATTTTGGTGCTTGAAACCAGTTCATGCCTCAACTGCACAACTGCGGGTGATGATGTTAATATACAGCAAGAAGAACAAATAATTGTTGGGCATATGTAGCTGTGTGGTAAGAAGCTTGCTTCCCAACCTCATGGTTCTGGGTTCTGTCCTACTGCTAGGCACCTTCAGTAAGTGTCATCTACTATAGCCTTGGGCCAGCCAAAGCGTTGTGATTGGATTTAGTTGACACACACTGAAAGAAGCCTGTCATATATATACATATATATATATAAGTACAAAGTGAGATAGGGGTTATGAGTGTAACCCACTATGGGATATCATTTATCCAATATACTGCCAGTAAAGTACCCAGAAGGCTAATACATAAATGCTAAGAATTGCAATGCAATTATTTCATTTATTGTGGTGGATGGAAGCACTCCGTCGGTTACGACGATGAGGGTTCCGGTTGATCCGATCAACGGAACAGCCTGCTCGTGAAATTAACGTGTAAGTGGCTGAGCACTCCACAGACACGTGTATCCTTAACGTAGTTCTTGGGGATATTCAGCGTGACACAGAGAGTGACAAGGCCGGCCCTTTGAAATGCAGGTACAACAGAAACAGGAAGTAAGAGTGAGAGAAAGTTGTGGTGAAAGAGTACAGCAGGGATCACCACCATCCTTGCTGGAGCTTCGTGGAGCTTTAGGTGTTTTCGCTCAATAAACACTCACAACGCCCGGTCTGGGAATCGAAACCGCAATCCTATGACCGTGAGACCGCTGCCCTAACCACTGGGCCATTGCGCCTCCTTCATTTATTGTATTATATGGGCGAAGGTAAAATGTTTTACCTCAAATTCATAATACAAAATAAGAAAATGGAGGAGTAAATTTCTATCAATCATCAACTGAATTGGTATTATCTGGAAGTTGATGATTGATAGAAATCTATTCCTCCATTTTCTTATTTTGTAGTATACACACACACACATATATATATATATATATATATATATATATATATGTGTGTGTGTGTGTGTGTATATCTTTGTGTTTGTTTTTTATCATTAGTTGACAACCGGTGTTGGTGTGTTTACATCCCCGTAAGTTAGCAGTTCAGCAAAAGACACTGACAGAATAAGTATCAGATTTAAAAAACAAAAAATAAGTACTGGAGTTGATTCATTTGACTAAAAAAAGATGGTGCCTCACCATGGCCACAGTCTAATGACTGAGACAAGTAAAAGATAATGAAGAAAACACACACACACATATATATACAGTGTATGTATGTGTGTGTATATATATATATATATATATATATATGAATGAGTGGACAAATGGAAGAAAAAGGCACTCAACACATGTAGTAGAACAGAGTTATATGTATTGCTTGATTCAGTTCCATATGACTTGGGGTTTCATGGGCCTCTGATAGAAGCCCATTTTGTTCAGGCTTGGATTATTGAATTCGGTAATCTCTATCTGAAGGAGATGGGTTTCTGTTAGTGGCCTGTGAAACTTTGAGTCGCATGGTGCTGGAACAGGCTGTTTTAGATAATATATATATATGTATATGAAGGTGCCATGGCCTAGCGGTTAAGGTGTTGCACTCGCAATCGCCAGATTGTGATTTCAATTCCCAGACTGGGTGGTGTGTTGTGTTCTTGAGCAAAACACTTCATCTCATGTTGCTCAGCGGTGACTTCAACACCTGATGCATGGCACACCGTGCACCTGTTCAGACAATGTCGATTTGATGGAGAAAGTGAGCTTATGTGCAGCATGAGCATTTGATCACTCCCCCGTGCCAGTGGCACATAAAAAGCACCATCCGATTGTGGCTGTTTGCCAGCTTCGTCTGGCACCTGTGCAGGTGGCACATAAAAAGCACCCACTACACTCTCAGAGTGGTTGGCATTAGGAAGGGCATCCAGCTGTAGAAACACTGCCAGATCAGACTGGGCCTGGCGCAGCCTTCTGGCTTCTTCAGACCCCAGTTGAACCGTCCAACCCATGCCAGCATGGAAAACGGACGTTAAACGATGATGAAGATGAAACAAATTGTTTGTGCAAGTTGATCAGCAAAAGCTGAATGCTTGTTTGTTGTCTTTGATGGGAGAGTCCAATCCAACATTCTAATATCTGAAATTTGATGAACAAACTAAATTTGTTTCTCCATTTTCGTATTTGTATTATAAAATATTTCTTTATTATATTATAAAATATTTCTTTACCATCACCCGTTTAATACAATAACTAAGTTAATTGCATTGCAATTAAAAACATTTCTGTATTAAGAATCTGGGTACTTTACTAACAGTATATTGGATAAATACTATCCCTTAGTGGGTTACACCCATAACCCCTATCTTACTTTATATATATATATAATGGAGGTACATGGCCTAGTGATTAGAGCAGCGGACTTGTGGTCAAGGGATTGCAGGTTCGAATCTCAGACCGGGCGATGTGTGTGTTTATGAACGAAACACCTAAGCTCCATGCGACTCCAGCAGAAGGTAATGGTGAACTTCTGCTGACTCTTTCGCCACAACTTTCTCTCACTCTTTCCTCTTGCAGCTCACCTGTGACAGACCTGCGTCCTGTCCAGGTGGGGAACCTATATGCCAAGGAAACCGGCCCTTATGAGCCAGGTGTGGCTCGAGAAGGAACAAACAATATATATCTATCATCGTTTAACGTCTGCTTTCCATGCTGGCAAAGGTTGGATGGTTTGACTGAAAACTGTCAAGCCAGGAGGCTGCACTAGGCTCATATATACATGCATACATATGTGACCTCGCGGAATTTGACTAGGCCTGGTGCAGCCTTGTGGCTTCCCAGACCCCAGTTGCACCGTCCAACCCATGCCAGCATGGAAAGCGGACGCTAAACGGTGATGATGATGATGATGAAAGCTTAATTTACAACTGCTCCTGGCTTTTCTTCTCCTCCTTTTCTCACCCCTCTTTCCTCTCCTTGTCTCTCCAGGCTGGCTGTGTCCACATTCCTGGTGTGCACCAGTGCGAACTGAGGGTGGTGATGCTAATATACAGCAAGAAGAAAAAGTCATTTGTCGGGCTTTTGCCTAGCGACCAAGCAGCTTTCATCACAGGAATTCGCCAGATCATTGCTGAACACAAAAAGGTAAGTATTTAGTATGCCTTTTTGTCTCTGCAAAATAATGTTGTTGATGTTATTGTTGTGTGAGCATTTGGCTTTCAGTTGCTAGTCTATATGTATAAATATATGTGTGTGCCTTATTTACTCTTAATAATAATAAATAATAATAGTAATGATAATAATAATAGTAATATTGTTGTTGTTGTTGTTACTAGTAGTTGTAGTGGCAGCTGAAGTACTTGATTAATTAATATTAAAGCAAATTATTTTCTGTTTTGTTAGTTTTAAAGTTTTACTTTAAGCATGTTTGTGTGTTAAATGTCTTAAAATTTCTTTAGATTTTTTTCTGTATAAAAAGTGCATGTGAATTTTTAAGAAAAAATATTTATTCCTTTATTATTATTATTATTATTATTATTTTAATTATAGGGTTAATCTTATACTTATTTTAGTCGTCTTTATTTAGCCAACCTATTAAGTTGAAGCATAAGACTTTAAAACTTATAAACGAAAGTGGGTATTTATCAGAGGTTGACTGGAATGGCAGTTCTCTTTAATTCCTGGGTTGTACGCATAATATAGTAATAAATATATAAAATTATTACATAAATAAATAAATAATTGAATAAAAGTGTTGGTCTTTTGGTTCATGGCTATTCTGTTCAATCCTTATCATTCAGATTAAAGCATAGCTATTAAGACATTTCTTATCTCTTTAGCTTCCAGGTTATTCGGTCAGCTATAATGCTTCTTTATTCCTATTTTTCCGAATTAATCATGTATTATCGATGATGTGATTGCTTATGTTTTAGAACGACATTGTCGGATAAGTGCAAGAGGCCAGATCGGGTCAGTTTGGGCATTAAACAAGTAGAATATTCTAGGCTGGATGTAGCTGGTTCATCCCTTTAGCATTCATATTACTCTGTCACATTTTATGCTTATTTGTTCAGGAATTTTTGGATTTATCATATACTAGCAGTATCGCCCAGCATTGCTCGGGTTTGTTTTGCCCCTTTAGAATTGGAATTTTTGAAAAGTAATAATTTTGCATTATGTAGCTTGTTATTCTCTTTACGTGAACATTTTTCCGGTTAAAATACACCGAAAAGTGGCGAAACAGCAATAAAAAAATCGTAAAAAAAAAGGGGATTTTCATAGAAAAAAAGCACCTTTTTGATGTAAGTAATTTTTGGTCTTAACACGGTTTGATTTGAATTTTATCTTCTACGGAATGAAGAGCAAGCCTTCTATCATACTCTCAATTTTGGTCAACTTGCGCTGCAGGGTCTCGGAGGAGATAGTGTTAGTTGAAGGCTACCAAACCTGCCACACACAGACAACTTCAGCTTTATATATATAGATTATTTCATAGCTTCAAGTTTTCAGTGAGATGGCTGTATGTCTTCAGAATGACATTTTAGAGTAGATGTGAAAGGACAGATTTGGCTGTTTTGAGCATAAAACAAGTCGAATATTTTGGGCCAGATCTAGCTGGCTTAAGTGCTAGAGGGATTAAAACATACTGCTAAGAGACCATACTAGTATAACCCACAACTTAAGTCTTGTAAAAACTTGCATTTACTCTTTTACTTGTTTCAGTCATGTGACTGTGGCCATGCTGGAGCACCGCCTTCAGTCGAGCAAATCGACCCCCGAACTTATTCTTTGTTAGCCTAGTACTTATTCTATCGGTCTCTTTTGCCGAACCGCTAAGTTACGGGGCCTTAAACACACCAACATCAGTTGTCAAGCAATGCTAGGGGGACAAACACTGACGCACAAACACACACACACATATATATACATATATACAACGGGCTTCTTTCAGCTTCCGTCTACCAAATCCACTCACAAGGCTTTGGTTGGCCCGAGGCTATAGTAGAAGACACTTGCCCAAGGTGCCATGCAGTGGGACTGAACCCGGAACCATGTGGTTGGTAAACAAGCTACTTACCACACAGCCACACCTGCGCCATATATGGTCATCTTAAATGCTAAAAGGTTAATTCTAAACAAATTTTAATTAGCTTTTGCTGTTATTGGTTTGCCGTACCACTAATTAGCCTTGATTGAGCTGATTGCCTTTCTCTCTTGCAGTTTTTTTTCGGTTTGTGTCTAGGAGTGTAACAGTAAAGGTTAAGTTGTATCGAACTTATTTGCTGTATCTGTGGTAGGTTTGGATGTTAAATTAGCAATTGCATCAAGCACAGGTGAAGCTGACTTAATTAACATAGCTGTTTCAATACTGATGATGGTAAGAGTAGTAATTACGGAATTAATTCCATATATCACAACTTGTAAAGTCTGAATACAAGAATTCATTTTAATTATTTATTTTCAAGTTTATTTATTTTTTAATTTTTTTTCCTGAAAATTCAAATTAATGATTTTTAAGCATCATTGCATCTCTAATGTGACTCATTTGTAGCTTGGAATTTTTCTTTTTTTAATGAGGCTAATTAACCCATTGAAATGTTTTAACATCTATCAGAGTCTTGAATGCTCACTAAACCTCATTATATGCACATGCATATATATATATCTACTAATTGTTCTTAATCTTTATGCTCTTGTCTCTCTCAATAACTCAGCATATTATTAATTCTGTCAATTTTTTTCTGTCAAAGAAAACAAATTACTCACTTTTTTTCTTGTCATGTTTTCAGTTTTATTTTTGCGGTTAGGTTTCAGTTTCGGAATCTTCACGTTTCCATATTAACCTTTTGCCTGTCCAAAGCATTTTCATAAGTTTGTCCTAAATGTCCATGCTTGTTTTCAATCTTTTTTTGTTTTTAGTTTGCCCTTAATTTAAATGTTCTGAATAATATGAAACTGTCCTTTTTGTAAGTCTCAAGTCACTCTGCTGGTTGGAAAAAAAAAGAAATGTTGAGAATGTGTATCATAAATGATGCATGGACACCAGAGGAATATGTCATGTGTATCACATGTGGTACACAGGATAAGCAAGAGGTCAATACACAAGCCTCCAGTCTGATATTTTGTCATGTGTATCACATGTGGTACACAGGATAAGCAAGAGGTCAATACACAAGCCTCCAGTCTGATATATTTTGTCATGTGTATCACATCTGGTACACAGGATAAGCAAGAGGTCAATACACAAGCCTCCAGTCTGCTATATTTTGTCATGTGTATCACATGTGGTACACAGGATAAGCAAGAGGTCAATACACAAGCCTCCAGTCTGATATATTTTGTCATGTGTATCACATGTGGTACACAGGATAAGCAAGAGGTCAATACACAAGCCTCCAGTCTGATATATTTTGTCATGTGTATCACATGTGGTACACAGGATAAGCAAGAGGTCAATACACAAGCCTCCAGTCTGATATATTTTGTCATGTGTATCACATGTGGTACACAGGATAAGCAAGAGGTCAATACACAAGCCTCCAGTCTGCTATATTTTGTCATGTGTATCACATGTGGTACACAGGATAAGCAAGAGGTCAATACACAAGCCTCCAGTCTGATATATTTTGTCATGTGTATCACATGTGGTCCATAGGATAAGCAAGAGGTCAATACACAAGCCTCCAGTCTGATATATTTTGTCATGTGTATCACATGTGGTACACCGGATAAGCAAGAGGTCAAAACACAAGCCTCCAGTCTGATATATTTTGACATAAATGCAGGTGTCTGAAATTTTGACATTGCTTCGGTTATGTATTTCATCATCATCGTTTAGCGTCCACTTTCCATGCTGGCATGGGTTGGACGATTTGACTGAGGACTGGTCAGCCAGATGGCTGCACCAGGCTCCAATCTGATCTGGCAGAGTTTCTACAGCTGGATGCCCTTCCTAATGCCAACCACTCCAAGAGTGTAGTGGGTGCTTTTACATGCCACCAGCACCGGTACTGGCAATGGCCACACTCAAATGGTGTTTTTTACGTGCCACTTGCACAGGAGCCAGTCCAGTGGCACTAGCAACAACCTTGCTTGAATGTTGTTTTTCACATGCCACCGGCACAAGGACCTGTAAGGCGATGCTGGTAACGATCATACTCCTCGAGTGGTGCTTTTTATGTGCCACCAGCACAGGAGCCAGTCAGTGGTTTTGGCAACGATCACGCTCAGATGGTGCTCTTAGCGCTCCACTAGCATGGATGCCAGTCATGTATTTGTTTTGCAAAATTCCTGATGTGAAACCATGTGTTGAAACAGATATTGTTATATTTCAGGACGGTGTCTTTTGTTTTTTTTTCTAGCTAAGTAAACACCCACATCATATATGTGTTCTTCACTTTATTATAATAAATGAGTGAAGAACGAATATATAATGTGGGTGTTTATTTGGCAAGAAAAAAAAAATGACCATCCCAAAATATAGCTACATTGTTTATAATCTGTATAGCTCTTGTTAAATATAGTCATATAGTGAGAAATTTACTTCAATTTTTAATACACATCAGGAAGTTATTGTTCAATTTTGAGGTTTCAAAGATCTTATTGTGTTTGTAATTTGTCAATTTTATTAATTTAGTCTTCTTAATGTGTAACTCCTCTTAACTTTTTTTGAACTGATCTTCAAAAGCTAATTAGAAGAATCTTTTGATAAAAAAATCCTGGCCATGATCTTGCCATCTTCGTAGAATAATTGCCTTGCTACATTAAGCAAATTGAGCAGTCATCATCATCATCGTTTAACGTCCGTTCTCCATGCTAGCATGGGTTGGATGGTTTGACCGGGGATCTGGGAAGCCAGAAGGCCGCACCAGGCTCCAGTCTTATCTGGCAATGTTTCTACAGCTGGATGCCCTTCCTAACACCAACCACTCCGTGAGTGTAGTGGGTGCTTTTTACGTGCCACCTGCACAGTCATATATAAAAAAAATTTTATTTTATGGATTAGAAGCACAAGACATCATCTTTTTTCAGTTTATTTATTTACTTATTTATGAATTGGAACAAGGATTAATGAATTTTGGTGCACAAACCTGAAAGAAAAGTAGAAAATCATTGATTTAAATTTTTAGATGCTATGTGGATTTAAAAAAATAATGTTTTTCTGAAATTTCCTTATAAATATAATTAAGTTTCAGAAGTAAAATAACAAAATATTGAAGACAGAGAACCTCTTACAATGTGAAATGGAAAAATTTTAAATAACGTTTTTTTGAGGCACAAAAACCCTTCATCATAGATGTTAGTCTGTTATAGCATCAGTCATGTTGATCAACATGGCCAATACTTTATAGGCGAGCATCTCTGGTGATGGATCTCGGGCCTGAAATTTTATAAATGTTACTCTTTTACTTGTTTCAGTCATTTGACTGTGGTCATGCTGGAGCAACACATTTAGTCGAGCAAATCGACCCCAGGACTTATTCTTTGTAAGCCTTGTACTTATTCTATCGGTCTCTCTTTTGCCAAACCGCTAAGTTACTGGGACGTAAACACACCAGCATCGGTTGTCAAGCGATGTTGGGGGACGAAGACAGACACACAAACATATGTACTCATACACACACACACATACATACATACATACATATATATATATATATAATATATATATATACACATACATACATACATACATACATACATACAAATATATACGATGGGCTTCTTTCAGTTTCCATCTACCAAATCCACTCACAAGGCATTGGTCGGCCTGAGGCTATAGTAGAAGACACTTGCCCAAGGTGTCACGCAGTGGGACTGAACCTGGAACTATGTCGTTCGTAAGCAAGCTACTTACCACACAGCCAAACTTTTTCTTTTCACATTGTAAGAAACTCTCTCGGTCTTCTATTTTCTTATTTTTACCTGTTTATTACAATGCTTCAGCCAGGCTACAATACTCTCCTTTCATCTAAGTTTTATCTCAAATAATTTCTTGTCAGTTCAGTTATTTAAACTATCGAAATTGAGAGTCTTTCAGGTGTCTTCCTCTTCTTTTGACTCCAGATTCCTAGCAATTTGGAATTTGCATGAAGCATAACTTAATATAAGTTTTGTGCACATGTTCTTCATGTTTGGTTTTTCTGTTCAAATACTGGATTAAGATTTAATTTTTATACCACCCTAGTTACTGGTAATTAGAAAGATTTGTAATTAGGAATAAATATTTGCTGTTTTACTAAGTCATATGATATTGTGTTTTGGGTGTGTTTCTTAACCTGGTCTGTGTCTTTTTGCAGTTTATTTTCTAATACTATGGACATGTCTGAGATATTTTCTTGTTAGGTAACAACAATAAGGATAAGCTTATATAGCTATGTATTTTGATGTACAATTCTGCTTAGGGCTAGAATGCTATGCTCTGTTTGTGGTAGGATTTGAATGTTTAGTCATGGACAATTATTCCAATGTTACAAACACACAACCTGATACTTTTTAGTCAAATAAACCCTATTATTAGTCACTTCTTTATAACTGTTCCACCCAGTACATTAGCTTTAGCCCAGAACAATATAGCCATTATATTAGTGACTGTTGGCCCCAACTCACTCACTAGAGAGAGACCAGCTGATCAATTTCATCTCCTTTGTTAAAAATTTCCGCTCTACACTGGAATTCACTTCTTACATCTTGGGTTCATCTATCAACTTCTTAGATCTCTGTGTCCACCGACCCCCCTCCACTTTCCCCCCACCTCTCCACTTTCATTTTTCATAAACTGATCAGCTCCCATGCCTACATCGAATTTTCTTCTTCCCATCTCACTCACGCCAAATCCACCATCTCTTTCTCTCAATTTCTTCATCTTCCAGTTTAGTAGAGTTTCTGGTTTCAAAACTGTGCCCTGCCAAATGGTTTCTCTTCTTCAGTAAGTGTAGCCCCCCCTCCCCTCCTCAAACCCATTATGGCACTGATTCTTTTCCATTGCTCACTTGCATCCCCTCAGCCTCTCATCTTCTTTACCTCTTGGCTGCTTCATACACCATCTTCTGCAACTTTTTTTTCTCCCTCTACCTGTCATCGCCATTGCTGCCGTCTTTCCTCAGACTTCACAAATCCCTTCAAAATGACAGAAAAACTTGTATGACCTTTTGCTTGGCCACGAACGGATGGTGCTTTTACGTGTCACCGGCACGGGGGCCAGGCGAGGCTGGCAACGGACACGAACGGATGGTGCTTTTACATGTCACCGACATGGGGGCCAGACAGGGCTGGCAAACGGCCACGAACGGATGGTGCTTTTACATGTCACCGACATGGGGGCCAGACAGGGCTGGCAAACGGCCACGAACGGATGGTGCTTTTACGTGTCACTGGCACGGGGGCCAGACAGAGCTGGCAAACGGCCACAAATGGATGGTGCTTTTACGTGTCACCGGCACGGGGGCCAGGCCAGGCTGGCAACGAACACAAACGGCTGGTGCTTTTACGTGTCACCGACACGGGGGCCAGACAGGGCTGGCAAACGGCTACGAACGGATGGTGCTTTTACGTGTCACCTGCACGGGGGCCCTGATGTTGATCGACCTCAATTGGTTTGATTTTGATTTTGACTGTTCTCACTGGTCTTGCCGGGTTTTCTCACGCACAGCATATTTCCAAAGGTCTCGGTCACTGGTCATTTCCTTGGTGAGACCTAAAGTTCGAAGGTCGTGCTTCACCGCCTCGACCCAGGTTTTCCTGGGTCTACCTCTTCCACAGGTCCCCTCAACTGCCAGAGTGTGGCACTTTCGCACACAACTATCTTCAGCCATTCTCATCACATGACCATACCAGCGCATACGTCTCTCTTGCACACAACAACTGATGCTTCTTAGGTTCAACTTTTCTCTCAAGGTACTTACACTCTGTCAATTATGAACACTGACGTTACACATCCATCGGAGCATACTAGCTTCATTTCTTGCGAAATGTCTAATGTATTGTCTTTGGCATCTTGAAACACACGGTACAACATTTTTGCTCTTCCTGATCACTCCCCAACTATCATTCTATCTTTGGAAATTTCCTAATGCCATGGTCCAAATGGAATATGCTAACTTAAGTCAAGGCGGCGAGCTGGCAGAGGCGTTAGAACGCCGGGCGAAATGCTTAGTGGTATTTCGTCTGCCATTACGTTCTGAGTTCAAATTCCGCCGAGGTCGACTTTACCTTTCATCCTTTCGGGGGTCGATAAATTAAGTATCAGTTACGCACTGGGGTCGATGTAATCGACTTAATACCTATGTCTGTCCTTGTTTGTCTCCTCTGTGTTTAGCCCCTTGTGGGTAATAAAGAAATAGGAGTATGCTTACTTAGCAAACACTGGTTCATTTTCCATCTGGGAACCTTTGCTCCTAGTGTTATGGACTCTTGCCTCCAATTTCTCTAGCTTAGTCCCAACTCTTTTCTTTGTCACCATTTATTACTTTGTGCCTGTGTTTGCCTTGTATGTGTATCTGTTTTGTCCCTTTGTAGCTGGCTCTGTTTTTGTTACTATTACTAGTTAACTCACACTACATAGCTTGCCATAGCATTGGCTACGTAGCCCTCATCCTGCTACATCTTTCACCAATTACCCCTCTCCCTAATTTATCCCTAATTTACTCCTATCATACTCTCTCCTCCTGCTTGGGCATCCTCTCACCAGCCCTTTCCTTCTGCCCTCCTCCCTTGCTTCCCATACTTCACCTCCCCCACATCTCTGTCGTACCCCACAGTCACTTCCTTTTCCAATCCCCGTCACTAAAATTCTACCTATTCCCTCACATTTTCCACTTCTGTTGGCCATTATTTAAAGATTTCCCATCAAAAAACCTTAGTCTGAAGCTAGATTTTTTCCAAACTCCCTCAGCTTCTAAAGTTATTGATGTCTACAACCTCTCTTAGATTCATTATCTTAATAAACCCACTTGCCATTAATTTATGCCAAATATATTTCAGGCTGGCCATATTCCTCTGAACAGTCACATTTATTGTATTTAAGCACATATTCAAACCTGAACATAGTGTATGTAAACAAATAAGAATAGATTTTAAACCATTCCATTAAACCATTCCATTAGCTAAGCTTATTTTTGTTAGTATTTTTTAATTAAAATTTCAATGATTAGCTCATTTATATCTAAGAACAAAAAAAAAAAAAATCTAATTATACTTAATATAATATTTACTTAATTAAAACTAGAGAGAAGCTTAGTCAGTTTCTTATTTTCTCCTTTTTATTTAAATCTTTCTTTAAAACCTATATATATACATATATATATGTATGTATGTATGTATGTATGTATTTGTGTTTATATATATATATATATTTATACATACACACATACAAATTATATATATATATATATTTGTGTTTATATATATATATATATTATATATATATATATATATTTGTGTATATATACACATATATAAATTATATAAATTACATGTATCACTGATTTCAGTAATGTTATGCTTGTTTGCATGAATATTTTAATGCATTTTTTTTATTCTACTGTTTGGGAACTGTTAGACGTGTGATAGTTGGTGCCTGCCTGACGTTCTGCGTTTGTTCTGTTTCCCAGCAAAAAGGTATACAGCTTGGCCAGATGGTAATGTCAGTGCCGCAGGTCATGCCCGCAGCTAATCAGGTATACACATCTCCCTCTGCAAAATTCTTGTTCTGACACAACTGCGACCACTCGTCTTTATTTTTTGCTCACCCTTTCGCCTTTTCTGCCTTTGCCACCTCTTTTCTTCCTGCCCTTTCTTGTTATGGGCCATTCTAGCCATTTGTTCATATATTTTTTTTTTATCTATCTTTCACAATGGTATGGTTACCCTTTATTCTAGACCCTTCCTTTCTGATCCCAAAAATTAAAAAAATAAAATAAAAAGCTTTAATGAAAAAAAAATATCTATACAATTAAGCAGTTATTACTATTACGTATAGAAGTAATAATTTAATGATGTTGTAAGAAAATTACTATTACCATGTTTGGTAATGATAATTTATATCGTTAAGAAAATTATTATTACTGTGTATAGTAATAATAATTTGTACTTTAAGGAATTCGTTACTATTGCTATAGCAATTTCTTCATAACTAATGCATGCTGTTTTATCCACATTTAATATCTTTATAACGCTTTAGATAATAACAACAATAATAATAATAATAATAATAAATCAAGCACATATAATGTTCTGTTTGGGTTATTGCAAGATATTTCAATCTCCTCATAGCACTTCTGACGAACCATATTTGCTATTTTTACAACCTAATGGTGAACAGCATCCCTTCCCAGTTGCTTTTAACACCTAATTTCTGGTTTTGTATTTATTATAATATATGACTAAGGACACTGTGTTGAGGACATGTAACCCTCTCACCCCGAGAAGTGAAAACCTCATTGACTTGTTCATTATAGCAATGTATATGTTTGTGTGTCACACTTTCAGGTTTGCTTTGAAGCTTAATTTGCCTTAATATCCGAGGAGCTGTCCTGAAGGATTACAAAGAAGACTGGTTCCTCCAGTAAGCATAAAGGGAAAATTATTGTCTGATTTAAAAAATTTTTGTTAGCATATTGCCCCCAATATCCATGGTAGTGTGTGTGTGTGTGTGTGTGTGTATATACCACTTCTTTATTTGAGCAGAGGCAATGCGAGCAGGAACTAAAGGAACATTACTAAGATCCACACACAAAGATCAAATACATACATATATTCATATATCCATTTATATCTACAGAACGGATATAAAATCCAACATATATATAATAATAATGTTGGCGTTAGGAAGGGCATCCAGCTGTATAAACTTTGCCAGATAAGACTGGAGCCTGGTGCAGCCTTCTGGCTTCCCAGATCCCCGGGCGATCCGTCCAACCCATGCTAGCATGGAGAACGGACGTTAAACGATGATGATGATATAAATAGATAAAAATAATTTAATCATCATCATCATATCATCATTGTTTAACGTCTGCTTTCCATGCCAGCATGGGTTGGACGATTTGACTGTGGGCTGGCGAACCAGATGGCTGTACCAGGCTTCAATCTTGATGTGGCAGAGTTTCTACAGCTGGATGCCCTTCCTAATGCCAACCACTCCGAAAGTGTAGTGGGTGCTTTAATGTGCCACCGGCATGGGGCCAGTCAGGCGGTACTAGCAATGACCTCGCTCGAATCCTTTTACATATGCCACCGGCACGGGTGCCAGTAAGGTGATGTTGGTAACGATCCCTCTCGAATGGTGTCTTTTATGTGTCACCGACATGGAAGCCAGTTGGCTGCTCTGGCAACGATCATGTTCAGATGGTGCTCTTGGCACCCTACTAGCACGGGCACAATATAAATAGATAAAAATCATATAATATATATAAATATATAAGAATCAGTATTACATACAAAACACAGGGAATTTACGCTTAAAGTTATAAAACATTAGTAAATTAAAAATTTTGTATAATAAAACATAAAAAGGACATATTAAAATGGCGTATTAAAATTCCAGAAAAAATATACAAAAAATACAAAAATACAAAATTTTTCATCCAATGGCTGTTTCGGAGATGCGCCAATTAATATGATGCATTTCATATATACACACTTTTTTTCATATGTAGGTTAACACAGCTGCCATTAGTCTCATGCTGAGAGATATCTCAGCATTTATCAAGCCTGCCACATATGACATTGTTAACCCACAAATAAAGAATATTTATCTAGCATTGTCTGTCATAATTCTGTGTTTATGTAATAGATAAATGAATGAATAATTATAAAGATAAATTAAATAGAGAGATACTATTGACAATCCAATAATTTATTTATATTATAGTATGACATGATATACTATGAATATAATATATCATAACATAATATTATATAACATAAACAATTATTAAAAAAAACACATAAAAGGCCAACAAATTGTTTTGGCTTTCTGATATACATACATAATAACAGTTCCCTTATATATTTCAGGGTCATATATTTCCCTCATAACCCTTTCAGGGTTATATATTTCCCTTATATTTCAGGGTCATGGTTTAAAGATAGATTGTATTGTAAAAATGACTGTAAACGGTGTGTTTTTGGGGTACCACGTGAAGTTTGGAACAAGATAATTTGGTGCAGCTGCCTGGGCATTGAGCCTATTTTGGTGACAGTACTTTTTGGTACTAGAGGCAGATGTGTACATGCACACACACACACAAAGCATATGCATATAAAGAAATTTTCACATATAAATAGAAAAAGTGACAGAGATGAAGCGAGAGTTATTGAAGACGACAGACATAAACAGTTTCCTTTCCTTGTACACATACTGAGAAATATACTCACACATACAAAAGAAAAGCGCGGGAAGTTGTTAGGGAGAGCTGTTATATTTTATCAATTGAACACAAATGGCGTAAATAGTTTTCCTCTCCTCATACGTATAAATAGAAATATGCTCACACACAAACGTAGACCGAGAGTGAGAGAAAGAATGAGAGAAACATTAGAATGCCTGATGTCAAATAAGCCATGATGCTCCAGCTCACTCAGCTATAGAAATGAGTTGCAACGTCACTGGTGCCAAGCTGTATCTGCCCCTTTGCTTTTCCCTTGGATAACATCAGTGGCGTGGAGAGTTGAAGCTGGTTTTCACGAGCGACTGCTGGTCTTCCATAAACAACCTTGCCTGGGCTTGTGCCTGGGAGGTGCAATCCCATGGTCATTCATGAAAGTGGGGGTCTTTACCTTTACTACTATCTTAGGTTTTATGTTTATTTAACCTGTTACTCTGTTGTGTCTGAGGAGAGTCATTTTCTTTTTGTGCCTTATAATATAACACACTCACCGGTAAAATTTTCACTTATTTCTTATTTTTATTTTCCTAAAATTTTCGTTGTGTCTTGCAAACCTTTTTAATAGTCTCGACTCTTGAAAAGACTATTGAAAAGGTTGCAAGACGCAATGGAAATTTTAAGAAAATAAAGATAAGAAATAAGTGGAAATTTTACCGGTGAGTGTGTTACTTTATAAGGCACAAAAAGAAAATGACTCTCCCCAGACACAACAGAATATGCTTCAACACACGAACTCATATACAGAATCTTGCAAACCAAATCCCCAAAACGAAATATAATAAGCTTTACCTTTTACTGTTTTGCTCTGTTAGTATCTTACTGTTTTCTGTTGGAAGAAATCAGTAATTATGGCAGCTTGAAAGTGTGTGGGGAAGTGTATACAAATCATATACATTACTGTGCTTTAAATTCCCTTTGCACTCTTTACAGTGTCAGGTGGTTGATGGTGTTCTGTTCCTTGTTCTGAACATGTTTCTATCTCTATAAACCTTTTCTACCTTTGCTGGCAATGGCATATCCAATTGCGTACACCTTGGCTTTTTATACCTTCCTGCAAGGCTTTCTTTCATTATATATACATATATATACATACATATATGTATATATACATATATATATATATATATATATTTGCATAAAATATATTTTTGTGTATATGTATGATTGTATGGATATAGGTGTTTGTGTATATTTGTATGTGTGTGTGTGTGTGTATTTGTGTGCGTGTGTGTATATATTATGTATATATAGAATATGTATGCATGTGTAAACGTGTGTGTGTGTGTATATGTATGTAGTATATATGTATATATATATTTGTGTATGTGTTATATGTATATATGGATGCACATATCCATTTATATATACATGTGTTTGTAAAAGTTGGTTAAAAATAATTGTAATTTTTAACCTTCAAGTCTCCAGCAATCTATTTCAGGTCAGAATCAATTTTATTTATTGAAATTATAACTATTGTAATGTACATATTTTATTTTTATTTTTGCCTACAAGAAACAGTTTCACATATTCCAGTAGCTTAGAATTCTGGTGTCCTGGAGCACTGAATTCTCTGAAGGAATTTTGAACTGTTGTTTTGTTGTTTAACTTTAAAAAAAAATTTTTTGTTACCAAATGTCTCTTGAAACTTATTACTTCTCTTTCAGTTGATTTCTTAAAATAACAAAATATTTAGTAGAATAAATTTGTTGATATTAAACTGGTTTTTAAAACATAAATTAACATAGAATTTTGATAGAAGGTTTTGACTTGAAAATAGCAATTTTGTATTATAGAATCAGGTTGGTTTTGTGTGGGTTTGTATTAAAAGGGTTAGCAACTTCTTGCAAAAGAAGTTATTGAGATGCTTGGAAAATTGTTAATTGGTCTCTGAGAAGTCTTTAGGTGTTGGCTGGATAACAGAGTCTAGTCTGTTTGTCAGATATAAAGTTGGGTGTTGTCAAGGAGAAAAATGATCCCTTTTAAGTTGGCTAGAGCTGTAGGTAAATGGTTTTATTTTTGGTGTATTTTGTTGATTTCTTGGCAGTACATCTCAGCATTGCCAGGATTCAAGAAATAGAAGTGAATGATTCCACTTGCTGGCCACTGAATAGTGACTATGACAGTCTTTTGATGTGGCTTTAGTTTGGGGAAATATTTTATGCTTCACTTTGGACCAGACACTGTGCAGATTGCTATCAGTTGTTGTATAGAATCCTTTTTCTGTGACATTCAATGAAGAAATAGTCTGTTTTTGATGTTGTCCCAAGTAGCAACTGCGGGGGCTACGTAACAGTGTTTCAAGCTCTTGCATTGATGGACATTTAGAATTGCCTTGGAAAGCATAAAATGCTAAATCTATCATAAAGTTACCAATCTGTTGCTGTCACTGCTTTTTTGAATAGTGATCTTACTGATCATTTGATTATCAAACACACACATATGCAGGTGCACACTTGCACGCATGCACACAAATAAACCTACATGGCAGCAAGTTGGCAGAAACGTTAGCACGCCGGGTGAAATGCTTAGCGGTATTTCGTCTGCCATTACGTTCCGAGTTCAAATTCTGCCGAGGTCGACTTTGCCTTTCATCCTTTCTGGGTCGATAAATTAAGTACCAGTTACATACTAGGGTCGATGTAATCGATTCAGTCCCTTTGTCTGTCCTTGTTTGTCCCCTCTATGTTTAGCCCCTTGTGGGCAATAAAGAAATAAGAAACCCACATGTGCACTTACACACACACACACACACATCCCTATCCATTCATATAATATGCCTTATCTTATTTTAACTTCTCTTGCTTCTAGTAAATCATAAGTAAGTGCCTTACCTTGCTGCTAGAGAGTTAAAGGATTGCAAATTGACAGCTTACCTCTGTGTTTTGTCTTCTTTTTTCTAGCACAGTTTATTATTTACCTTTCCACTCAAAAAGTTCTTCAAAATCCTAAGTTTTCTGTTAAAATATAAGTGTTTTTCTTTTTATGTTTTTAAATTGGTCACGCAGCAAGAAGAACATTTCCTGCTATATATGTACTTTATCTACATGTCAAATAACAGTGTTATGTGTGCACGTGCATATTAGCTTGTTGATATAAGTTTTGGACTTCCTCTGACTGACAAACAGTTTAGTTACCCTTAGAAATAGAATCCTGGGCAGCATTAAGTGCTTTGCATCATCATAGTTGCTCTTTGTTCTTAACCCTTTCGTTACTGTATTTCTTTTGAGATGTTCTGTGTTTCTTTCAATTATTTTAAATATAACTAAGAATTTTGTAAAATAACTTAGTTATCATTAAGCTAGCGTTAGGAACATAAATTGTGACTAAGGTTTGGTGGAAGATTTTAATTCAAAACTTATGAAAACAAGACATTTTACCACAGAGCCAGAGCTGGTTTTGGCCAGGTTACTAACAAAAGGGTTATACGTGCTTATATGTATTTGTATAGATGTGTGTTTGTATGTATATGTATGCATATGTGTATGACTGTGTGTGTATATATATGTATGTAGGTGCATATGGATGTATGTGTATAAATGCGGGAATATATGTATGTTTCCCTTTTGATAGGGATTTACATAATGTATGTATTTAGATATTGAATGCATATGTATCCAATATGGGGTGAAAAAACAAAAAAAAAATAGCCCCAGTGTTAAGTAGTTCAGTTTCTCTATAGATAATTGCAGAACTCACGTGATACGAATATTTCGGTGATGCTGATATTCCTTATATTTTCCTAATCTGTAGACTTTAATGTAAAAGAAAACATTGATTCATATAAGGCAAGTGTTCTTTACAAACCTTTGCAATTTCTTAAGTAGGTTGGCTTCAAACAGTTATGATGCCGATTGGTATGTCTGTAAACAATTGTAACTATAACTCCTTGTTTATGGTAGTGGGTAACAAATTTCTTCACTACTTCAGGGAGTGACGACCCATGCCTGACATGAGCCCCGGCCTCAGCTGGCTCCGGCTGACAGTACCCGGTATGGGCCTCTATCCAGGGTTACGGAAAGGAGACAACCTTCAAAGAAGTCCGGAGTGGAGCCCCGAAGGCGGTTTAGTGTTTTACTCGTCACTCTTCCGGCAGCTCCTGTAACCAAGCTGGTACCAAACGTAATGCTCTGCACTCCTTTGGACTACATCAGCAAGGTTGAGAGAGGAATCTTGATGATTGGGCTACCCAGGATGTTCTTATTTCTAGCCCAGGCCTGCGCAAAACTGGAAGTTAACCCTTTTGTTACTGGAATTTGGTTGAAACATGTATTTGGAAAATAACCGAGAATTTAGTAAATTAACTTTGTCGTTATTAAGCTGGTGTTTAGAACAGAAATTAACGAGAAATTTTGAAGGAAGGTTTTAATTTAGATCACTTTAAAGTAGGGGGTGGTTTCGGATGGGTTGGTGTGAAAAGGGTTAAGTCTACTTACTGAAAATGTGTGGCTTAGTGGTTAGGGTAATACATTTGTGATCGTAAGATTGTGGTTTCGATCCCTAGACTAGGTGGTGCAGTGTGTTCTTGAGCAAAACTCTTTATTTCATGTTGCTCCAGCCCTCTTTGTTGTAAATGGGTTTCAGCAACAGCTGAGAATGAACCCTATGGCAGACCAGCGACCTGTTCAAGAGCAGGGTGGAGTGTTATAAACTCAGCCACTTATATTCCATGGAAACTGGATTAAACCCCAAGGGCTCATGGTAGACCTAAAGCCTAAGTAAGTCTTCTTGGCATGGCAGAATGGTCACCGTACTGGGGAAAAATGCTTAGTGGCATTTCTCTTGGCTCTATGTTCAGAGTTCAAATGCCTTCAGGGCTGACTTCACCTTTCATCCTTTTGGTGGAGTGGGGACACCAGGGTTGAAGTAATTGACTTAACCCCCCTCCCCTGAAATTTGCTGGCCTTGTGCCAACATTTGAAGTCAATATGTTGTTTATGAAGGGCTGCTTCGTTGTACTAACAACATTGTTGTTGAACCATTTTTGTCACTCCTTGCATTTAATTAATGTTTGCGGTATCTTGCATGCAGCATTTGAAAGACCGAAAGTCTTGTGAAATATAATAATTCTTTCTGTTAGTTTCGTTACCATTTCAGTTAGACTGTTTTGCACGTTAGGGGTGGAGTTTCACCCTCACTGTGCTGATTAAGCTTTTACTGGTGAGGTAAGTTGCTAATCACTTTCAAATCAGTTCTTGCAACCTTTTTGCTATTTGGCCAGTAAAAATAAAGTTGGTGTAATATGTCATGGAATGTGGAGAATTCCAGAAAGTACCCCACAAGTTAACTCGATTCTCTTGTCTCAAGTGCTCATGTACTAAGATGCAGGTTCAGGTGTGGGGCTATGCACCGTTGCAGCATGTTGCTGTATTTACCATTTGTTGTTTTATTCTTGGATCCACTTGAGCGACCTGTTAAGCCAGAGTCCCACTGAGTCCCTATTTCCGCCAGATACCTCCTCATCTGCTGTGATCATGTGGCCTGTGGTCAACCAACATGAGTTGCCAACCCAGCTGGATCTTCAGTGAAGAGAAAGTGTGTGTGTGTGTATTTGTGATAGATTAGTGTTGGTTTTGTTTACGCCTCTGTAACTTAACAGTTTGGCAAAGGAGACAAATAAAATAAATACCTGACTTTAAAAAAAACAAAGCTTAAGTACTGGGGTCAAATTGTTTGATTAACCCTTTAGTGTTCACATTATTCTGCTCAAATTAATGCTTCTTCATCCACATTGTTTTGAATTAATCATGCATTATCTTGTAGCTATGAGATTTTGACGAGGAAGCTGTTAATTTTTAAAACAATATTGTAGGGTTGGTGTGAGAGACCAGATCTGGCCAGTTTGAACATAAAACAGGCAGAATACTTTTGGCCAGATATTGCTGGTTTAAATGCTAAAGGGTTAAACCCTTCAGGGCGGTGCCCTAGCATGGCCACAGATCAATGACTAAAATGAGTAAAGGATAAAAGATAATCCTGTGAGGTAAAAATACTGAGAACAGAAGAGAAAAGATGCTCAGTTGTTATAGTAACTAAAGAGATTTCCAAAGTCACAGTTAGTGTGGGAGCTGGGAATTAATATGAGCAATGAAGTGTCATTTCATGTACATATTACCTAGGTGGCAACTGTGCAAAAGGCTTGCAGGAAAGATTCTGAGATTGTTCAGTATGAGAGAAAGCAGGAAATCATGTTGTGTTTGTAGAGAACATTTGTCTTCAGCTGACTGGAACATTGTTCACTATTCTGCTTGCCAAACAATACTAGGTCAACAACAGATCTCAATGCAATCCAATAATGCTTAATGAAGATCATCTTTGTTCAACAATTAAGCTTCTGGGAGAGGTTGAAAGCATTGAAACTTTGCTCCCTGAAGAGAAGCTGGGAAAAATCTGTACATGGTATCAGTGATCTATACATCATAGATCTTTGAGTGGCTCACTCTAAACTTTAGTATTGAGAACTACACCAGTCTCTATATTGGTAATCAGTATATAGTTCTGAAGGTCCTAACCTCTCTGTTGAAAGTCAGAACCACAAACTGCAACAGCTTAAGTTTCAGAGGTCACTAGTTTGTCAATATCTTGTCAAAGAAGCCGAGAAATTTACACGGGCTCAGTGTCAATGTATCCAAAAAGCCCTTGGAGGTTTTACTAAGTTCACGAACAAGTGTTGTAGCATAAAACTCATCTGAGGGTAACAGCATGTAAACTCTCTCATTCACCAAAAGCTAACTGCATAGGCAGTGCTCCAGCATTGCCACAGCCTTCAGGTTGGAACTAATACAAGAATATAAGAAAATACCACCTCCTCACCAAAAAAATGTTTCATAATAAAGAAATAATTGATTAAACATCAAAGAGTAATCCAAATGGACAATATGTGAGACATAACATATTTGGTTTTTGTAAGTGGAGTCTCTCAGCTAATATATGTATTCTTCTATAGCTTTGGAATGACTAAAGCAGTGAATTTGGTAGGCAGAAACTGAAAAAAGGCGGTGAGCTGGCAGAAACGTTAGCATGCCGGGCGAAATGCTTAGTGATATTTCGTCTGTGTTTATGTTCTGAGTTCAAATTCTACCGAGGTCGACTTTGCCTTTCATCCTTTCGGGGTCGATAAATTAAGTACCAGTTACACACTGGGTTCAATGTAATCTACTTAATCAGTTTGTGTGTTCTTGTTTGTCCCCTCTGTGTAGCCCCTTGTGGGCAGTAAAGAAATAAGAAATGTTAGCACGCCGGGCGAAATGCGTAGCCGTATTTCGTCTGCTGTTACGTTCTGAGTTCAAGTTCCGCTGAGGTCAACTTTGCCTTTCATCCTTTTGGGGTCGATAAATTAAGTACCAGCTACGCACTGGGTTCGATGTAATCGACTTAATCCCTTTGTGTGTCTTTGTTTGTCCCCTCTACGTATAGCCCCTTGTGGGCAACAAAGAAATAAGAAACTGAAAAAAGCCTGTTGTATCTGTCTGTCAGTCTGTCTACCAATCTATCTGTCTGTCTGTTTGTCTATGTGTGTCTTTGTGTCTGTTTGTCCTCCACCACTACTTGACAACTGGTGTTGGTGAGTTTATATCCCTGAAGCTTAGCAGTTCGGCCAAAAGAAGCTGATAAAATAAGTACCAGGCTTAAAGAAAAATAAGCACAAGGAATGATTCATTCAACTAAAAATTCCTCAAGGTGGTGCTGAAGCATGGCCATAGCCTGACGACTGCAACAAGCAGAAGGTAGGAGACAAACGATACTATATTTCATTTACGATATAGTCTGCTTTATACAATAAAAGATTCCAGAAGATATCGCAAAATATTTATCACAAAATATTTATATATGAATTTTTTGCATAATGAGATAAGGCTGTATAGATATTAGAGCATTCTATCTATAAATGCTCTAATATCTATAAAGCCTTGGTTTTTTATCTCATTATGCAAAAAATTCATATATACATACGCTGACATGTGACCAACGTTGAACTCTTTATTTGCAATATTACTGAATCTGGAACTTAACTATGGTCTGTCTATAGCACTTATTCAGCATTACCTGACACCTTTGGGTCTCAATGACACCATTATCTCTTATAACCTCACAAAATATTTATCTATTTGCATTTGAGTGTTTGAGAAAATCTGTAAAGAGATTTGAACTCGACTCGAGTGAAGTACATTTTGTGGAAACCTGATAAAATGTAAGTTTGGGTGAATTAATAAATTTCATTCATTCATAAACAAAAATTCACTACAGATGGAATAAACCTTGCTCTCTCTCTCTCTCTCTTGTACCTGAATGAATTAAAGCAGGTTTATGAAAAAAAAAAAAAAAAAAGATTATCTCGACTATTCAATGGGGGTAATTTTGGAGTTTAACATTTGCTATCGATTAAGATGTTTGGAATTTTGGTCACTGGCAATGTCTTCTCCTACACACCTTGGATACTGCGATATACTGAGTTGAAATACTTTTTGGTCTATGAGATTTTCTAGACTTCGTGTTCGGTTTGTATGATTCTTGATGTGAATCCATGTATTAAAACATTTCATGTAGTATCTCTGGAGGGTCGTTATGCTAATAAATACACACACACTGGTCCTGTGTCGTTTCTTTATTTTTCATATTCATTTGCCAATTGGTTAAACATTTAACCAATTAACTAATTGATTGATGATGATTGATTAATCGTTTAGCTAGTCAATCAACTAGTGCAATTAATTAATCAAATAATTTATTAATTTAAATTAAATTGAAATTGATCAAATAATCGATTTGGTTAAATAGCTAACCAGTTGACAAATAAAAAGTGAAACAGAACCAGTGCATGTGTTTATTATTGACATAATGACCCTCCCAGATGCAACAAAAGAAGATTTCTACTTTTTAAGAACAAATGAAACAGTGTTTACTAATTATCAGATATAATTGTTATTGTAAATTTTATTTAATTTTTATTTTGTATACTTCAAAATATTTGAATTGTTTTTCTTTATAATTTGAAATGCATTTCCTGTCATGTTTTTGCATTTTGAATTAACTTGTTTTAGTTATTGTGATTTGTAATATTTGTGGTATATTATTCTTGTTTTGGAAAAAGGTGTAAAATTTTGTTGCAAAGATGTTCTTTCTTAAAGTATCATCAAATCATTCCTACACCATTTCCAGTTTAACCTTTAGCACACTTTAAGCACATCATGTTGCTTTATGAGTTTCCTCCCCTGTAGCAACAGGGCAGTGGCAGGGGAGACAATTCTAGAGAAACTGCTGTGTGCTAAAGGTTAAAATTCTAATCCTCATTTCATTTTGTTTAAAACTTAAAAATTATTTTTTGTTTCTATTGCATTTAAATGTTTTAATTTTTTTAATTTTTAAACTTTTGGTCCGCGTGAATCTTTACATTCCTAAAGGTTAGATAAAATATAACTGGTATTTGAACCTTTTTTCTTTCATGTCTGTTTTGTTGATCTATATGGTTGGCTTTGCAGATGGTTACTCAGTCAAATGTACCACAGCCACTGACTGCCATATCTGCACAGAACATGGCACCTACTTCAATGGGAGTTGTTACCACACAGGTTATTCTAATTTTTTTTCTGTCCTCTATATCCTAAATAATAATAATAATAATAAAACACCTCACCGTTTTTTACCTATCACCACAACTGCTTTTTTTTATTACTTTTCCTTAAGCAAATTAGTTGGACATTATAATTTAGAAACATAAATTAACGAAGTTTAAGCAATATAAACGATGCTACCACTGTATTGGATATAAATTCAGTTAGGTAATAATTATGTTTAATTTAGAAACCAAGATGAATCTTTCTTGGCTTTGTCTCTAGATTTATAAACCAATGTAGCTTAAATGTTAGACTCCTAGGTAAACATAGTTCATTTATGATTCTAGTATTTCCCAGCTTCAGTGAATATATGATATAACTTGGATGAAGCATTTTAAAACTTCCAAGTAAATGGCTGGTTTTTAAAATATATTAGTCGACATTAATGTATTCAGTTCTAGGCTCTGACTGCTCATTATCTTTTAGAAATGATTTTAAATGAAATCTTTATTTAGACAATTTGTGTCAAGTTTGTCATACAGGTTGCTTCAGCTGTGTGAATTTATTCTTTTACTTGATTCAGTTTCAGTCATTTGACTGTGGCCATGCTGGAGCACCGCCTTGAGTCGAGCAAATTGACCCCAAGACTTATTCTTTGTAAGCCCAGTACTTATTCTATCGGTCTCTTTTGCCGAACCGCTAAGTTACGGCGACTTAAACACACCAGCATCGGTTGTCAAGCGATGTTGGGGGAGACAAACACAAACACACATACATATATATATACATATATATGACGGGCTTCTTTCAGTTTCCATCTACCTAATCCACTCACAAGGCTTTGGTCGGCCTGAGGCTATAGTAGAAGACACTTGCCCAAGGTGCCACGCAGTGGGACTGAACTCAGAACCATTTGGTTCACAAGCAAGCTACTTAGCACACAGCCACTCCTTATTTATATATTTATTTGGCTAATGGCAGTGCCCCAGCATGGCCACAGCTTGTGAGCTGAAACTAGATGTAAAAAAAAAAAATAATGTTCAAATTCTGCCAAGATTGAGAGGTTGATATTGCCTTTCCCTCTCCCTTTTAAGGGTCAATAAAATAAGTACATTTTGAGCAATGGGGATGGATGTAATCGACTTACCTTCCATCTAAAAAAAATTCTGGCCTTGTGCCAAAATTTGAAACGATAGCTTTTCACTTGAAGCTCATGTAACATGCATCTGCAGTAGTGCTATCAATAAGCAGAATAGTTTTGGTCAGACTTCATTATTGCCTCAGCTCACATAGCAACTGTGACCTTGTATGTGTTGGCCCCTGTAATAGGGGCTGTTGTCACTTTGGCAGAGAGCTAGAGATTAAAATTGTAGATTTCAGGCGGAGGGGATTTATCTAACGATAGATATAGCTGCTCTTTTTATCAGTGGCATAGCGAGAATGTATGCCTCTTGGGGGAGCCATTGAGCCTGCCCCGTCCCGCCAATAGGTGCTTATACGGCAGGTGTAAAGTACTGCCCTTGTAAAAGTGTCTCCTGAGGTAGACTGTTCCTTTTGGCTCCCTCCTTCCTTCTCCAGCTATGCTACTGGTTTTTACAGGCAAGTGGAAACAGACCATGCTAGGGATGGTTTGCTGTGCTTAGTTCTTACTTGCAATGAAAGGTACACGGGGATGGTTTTCATTAGCCAGGAGAAAGATTAAGATATTTAACCATTCTAAAAATATATGAAATTAAAAATGTAAATAAATAAATGTGTAAAAAAAAATTGCCTATTCCTATGTCCACTGATTTGTTGTTTACTGCAGGGAAAAGGTTATGTTTTTGATTTGCTGTGAGTTCCCACCTATAGCATGCCAACGAGTCTGTTGTTTTTCACTTGTAGTGCAATAGTATGTCTGCTGTTCAATGGAGAGAAATAGAATTGGCAGATAAGAGGTTCCCAATGGTAAGGCACAGAACAATTTTTGGACTCCCTTCCGCTAGAGGGACAACCAGTTTATTTCCCGCCATTCAGCTTTGGTTATTCATTCGCTTCCCTTGGTCCCTCAGGTTGGTGAAGGTTGTCATTCTCAATCGAAAAGAAAGACACGCTGCGTCGTGAAATACATGTGTTTCTTTTCACAAACAAAAGCCCCCCATTATTTATTTATTTATTTATTTGCTTGTTTATTAAGGCTCTTTTCCATATCATTCAATGCTCCGTCATATTTTACAAAGATTTCACCGTGTGCTCGAGACAGCTATGGATGACTTTACCGATAAAACTACACGTATAACAAAAAAAAGTAGGTCTCAATATCCTTGATATAGAGAACAACATTGAATATGCAATACAAACATGGGAACACTCACATCCAGTACTTAGAGTATCTCCACCCACAGCAGATATGATTTTATCTGATTTCTATTCAGTAATCAATACATGTACCACTGTTAATCAGCTGCAAAAAGAAGAAAAAAAACCCAAAACAAAAAAAAAAACAACCAAAAACAACATCCTATAATAACTTCATCACAACTAATGAACTGTGAGCTTTATGTTTGTCCATGTCTGGCTTATATTTATAAATGTACTAGCAGTATTACCCCGCATTGGTCGGGTTTGTTTTGACCTGTTAGAATTGGAATTTTTGAAAAGTAAAAATTTTGTATTATGTAGCTTGTTATTCTCTTCAAGTGAACATTTTTCTGGTTGAAATGCACCGCAAAATGACGACACAGCAGTCAAAAAATCGTAAAAAATAGGGATTTTCATAGAAAAGAAGCACCTTTTTGAAGTAAATAATTTTTGGTGTTAACATGGTCCGATTTGAATTTTTTCTTCTATGGAAGGAAGAGCAAGTCTTCTTCTATCATACTCTCAATTTTGGTCAACCTATGCTGCAGGGTCTCGGAGGAGATAGGGTTAGTTGAAGGCTACCAAACCTGCCATACAGACAACTTCAGCTTTATATATAGAGAGATTTATTAAGGCCTCTGACCAAAGGTGTTTCAACCATAGCCATCCCTTCAGTTTTGCAGGCATTGTGTATCTAGTTCATACATTATTCAGATTATTCAGTATGTCCTTTTATTTTTAAGATGATAGGGTGGGTGAACTTTGAGAGAGGTGGGGCTGTTATTCTTAACAGGATGAGTGAGAATGTGGAGGTTACCTCATTGTTTCTATACATATGTATGTGTTTATATATATGTGTGTGTTTGTATATGTGTTTGTGTATGTATGTGTGTGTGTGTATATATATATAGTGTACATTTATTTAAACAGGCATCCATCATAGGATTCCTTGCATGCTAGAGAGAACAGTTAAATTCCAAACTACTATTAGGGATAAAATTTCGAAGGGAATGAAAAATAAAAACATATACCATCTAACTCCTGGACCAATGGTTTCAGACTTTTTTTTAGCAAATAAAATAATTTGCTAGGCGAAGTCTTCTTCAGCAGGTACACCTTGGATTAAATATATATACACGAGGCAATCCAGTATATGCCCCATGTTTATGCATTCTAATTTTTCAAATCTACCGCGCAAGTGCAGCTCCTTGTTGTCAGTAAATAAAATGCCGGCTTTTCAATTCAAAAATTTTCCAGAAATATTTAAAATTTCCATTACCAGTGGCCTAGCATGTAAAAATTTAGTCAATAGACTATAAGTACAGTGTACATTTAAACACATAAGAAGTATCTATCATAGGACTACATACACGCTAGAGAGGACAGTTAAATTCCAAACCACAATTAGGGTTAAAATTTTGAAAGGGAATGAAAAATAAGAACATTTAGCATCTAACTCCTGGACCAATGGTTTCAGACTTTTTTTAGCAAATAAAATAATTTGCTAGGCGAAGTCTTCTTCAGCAAGTATACATTTGATTAAATATATATACATGAGGCAATCCAGTATATGCCCCGTGCTTATACATTCTAATTTTTCAAATCTCTCTCTCTCTCTCCCTCTCTCTCTCTCTCTCTATATATATATATATACACACACACACACACACATAAATATATATATGGATCAAAACAGTTTGATTCAAATTCATTACATTATTTACATTTGATGGATATTTGTCCACATCTTGTTTGTTGTTAACACAACATTTCGGCTGATGTACTCTCCAGCCTTCATCAGGTGTACTGGGGGAATTTTGAACCTGAGTTCCCATTCCTAAGATATTTTTCTGATGTTATTATTATTATTCAGGTCACTGCTTGGAATTGAACTTGGAATCTTGGGGTTAGTAGCCCACGCTCTTAACCACTATGCCATATGTCTGTGGACGTATGGCGTAGTGGTTAAGAGCGCGGGCTACTAACCACAAGATTCTGAGTCAGTGACCTGAGTACTACTACTAATAATAATATCGGAAAAATACCTTAGGAATGAGAACCTAGGTTCGAAATTCCCCCAGGACACCTGATGAAGGCTGGAGAGTACATCAGCTGAAATGTTGTGTTAACAACAAAGAAGATGAGGACAAATATCCGTCAAATGTAAATAATGTAAATGCAGAGTATTCTGTGATGCATAAATAACTGAATCACTCCAATTTTCAATATTCTAAGTTGCTTATTTCCAATCATATATCTATATCTATATACTATTCAGTTGTAAATGGATAACCATGTGACAGACTGGCTTTCCATTCAGCCGGAATGTTGGCCAGCCTGCCTAGCCAGCTGGGTGGAATCATTTGAAAGTTTCAATAATACTAGGAAGTGCATTGTGACCAATGGTGTATAACAGCATCTGACAGTCTGGTTGATACAATGATATATACATATGTGTGATAGGCACATGCATAGCTCTGTGGTAAGAAGCTTGCTTCCCAATGACACGGTTCCAGGTTCAGTCCCATTGCGTGGCACCTTGGGCAAGTGTCTTCTTCTATAGCCTCAGGCTGACCAAAGCCTTGTGAGTGGGTTTGGTAGATGGAAACTGAAAGAGCTCAATATATATTTGTGTGTATGTGTATTTTGTGTATGTATTTGCCCCCCCCCCCCACCGCTTGATAATTGGTGTTGGTGTGTTTACATTTTGCGTAACTTAGCAATTTGGCAAAAGCGATCAATAGAATGCATCTTGGGGTTGATTTGTTTGACTAAAAAAAACCCTCAAAATGGCGCTCCTGCATGGCCACAGTGAAATGACTGCAGGGTAGGTCAGGTTTGTCATACAGAGACCTTCAGCTGTGTGAATTAAAATGGTTTATTTACATACCTATTTGGCTCACTGATTACAATGGTATTATTCTACTCAGCTGTGTTCAAATTCTGCCACGATTGAAAGGTTAATTTTTGCCTTTCACCATCTTTTGAATGTGTGGTGGGGTCAAAACAAGTACCTATTCCTTTACTACCCACAAGGGGTTAAACACAGAGGAGACAAACAAGGACAGGCAGACGGATTAAGTCGATTATATCGACCCCAGCGCGTAACTGGTACTTATTTAATTGACCCCGAAAGGATGAAAGGCAATGTCAACCTCGGCAGAATTTGAACTCTGAACGTAGCGGAAATACCGCTAAGCATTTCGTCCGGCATGCTAACGTTTTTGCCAGCTCGGGGGTTGATGTAATCGATTTACCCTCCCCTTGAAAAAATTGCTGGCCTTGTTCTGAAATTTGAAATCTTTATTCTGCTCAACTGTTATTAAGCCAAGGCAGCTCAGGTGGGGGTTGCAGCCATGTGAATTAGTTACTGTGTGCACATATATGTAGGTGAATGTCATGTGTGGATAACCCTTGTTCTCATAAAGTGGGTGTGCATGTAACTTTAGTACATGAGTGTGTGTGCTAAGAAGGTTTTCATTTTTGAGCTCAGAGCTGCGGAAAGTAATAAGGAGGATACAGGAGACAGTCGACAAAGCCAGCTCCTATATATGGCTGAAGCAAGATCAAAAATGGCTTGAAAGCCATAACATGCTGGCTGGGAAGTACCATCGCTAGGTGAGACTGGCTGACACTTAAGCAGCATCACTGATTGACAGGTAGGGGTCTCATTCATGGCTCCCCCTTCTCCTGGTTTGAAGGCTTGTACCACCAAACAGCTGGTCGGCTCTAACTGCTGGAACTGAAACTGATACAACACTGTTGGAAGGCAGGTTTAGAGAGGGTGTGGCTATAACTACATGCCCTTCCCCTCCATTGGTCAGCTGAAGTTTAAACTGTGTCATGTGACAACTATCTGGTGCTGGCTGCTGGAGCCTACCAGTGAGTATTTAAAGGGAAATTTGTCAGGATGGTCAGTCGCCCGCTGACCCTCATTGACGCTGCATTGAAGAGGCCAGGGAACAGAAGATAAAAGAAGAAAGAAGAAATGCACTCAATACCAGGGCTGATGACACTTCTGAAAGGTGGGGCCCCGCCATGTCAAAAATGGTAGAGGAGTAGGGGCTGAAACCGGACGTGGTTTCTTCTGATGATGTCATTAGCCACTGGACCCTATAAAGGAGCTGTTGAGGTAGCAAACCATGAAATGTTGGAATTCCTATGTGTGAGTGTGTCTGTGTGTGTATATGCCATATGTGCATATTATTGTGTTTATATGGTCAACCCGGGAACCTCAAATAGAGAATTCCTGGAATGTCTTTAAAATTTTACTTTACCACTAATCAGTTATATTTGAAGAATGTGAATCAGTTTGCTTTGTTCTTTCTTGGAAAAAACCCAGCATTTCTAGACTTTTATGCAAATCAGCACCATTCGAGTGTGGTTTTTGCCAGTGCAGCCTGACTGGCACCTGTGCCGGTGGAACGTAAAAAGCACCATTCGAGTGTGGTCATTGCTAGTGTAGCCTGACTGGCACCTGTGCTGGTGGCACGTAAAAAGCACCATTTGAGTGTGGTCGTTGCTAGTGCAGCCTGACTGGCACCTGTGCTGGTGGCACGTAAAAAGCACCGTTCGAATGTGGTCGTTGCTAGTGCCACCTGACTGGCTTCTGTGCTGGTGGCATGTAAGATGCACCATTCAAGCATGGTCAATGCCAGTACCGCCTGGCTGGTACCTGTGCTGGTGACACTTAAAAAGCACCATTTTAGCGTGGTCAATGCTAGTGCCACATGACTGATCCTGTGCTGGTGGCATGTAAAAAGTGTGTGTGTGTGTATATGTATAATGATGTCTCTGTGTGTGTATGTATGTGTATGCACCTGTCTGGATGCATATGTGTGTATGTTTATGTACATATGTATGATTGTGTGTGTGTGTGTGTAAATTCATATACGGATGGCTGAAAATCCATTGCTTTTTTCAAATAATAAACTTTTGGTGCAGTGTTTCATATGACTATACACTGAAAATATAGAGGGTCTACAGTTTATACATACACATATCCATATGTATATATATGTGTGTGTATGTATAAAACATATATTCAAGTGTCCTTTCAGTGGATTTAAATGAAAAATATTTGGGAATGCTTTATAGATGTTCATTGTTCATGTAAAGTGTTTCTTATAGTAGGTTTAGTTTTGAGTTATTATTTTCCTGTGTTAACGTTATCCCAAAGGTACTAAAATCGAAATCGATCAACATCAATGGAAATTGTAGCTGTGATACCAGATACACGTAAGCGAACCATCCGAACGTGGCCGTTGCCAGCCTCGCCTGGACCCGTGCCGGTGGCACGTAAAAAGCACCATCCGACCGTGGCCGTTTGCCGGCCCTGTCTGGCAACTGTGCCGGTGGCACGTAAAAAGCACCCACTACACTCACGGAGTGGTTGGCATTAGGAAGGGCATCCAGCTGTAGAAACATTGCCAGATCAGACTGGGCCTGGTGCAGCCTTCTGGCTTCCTAGACCCCAGTTGAACTGTCCAACCCATGCCAGCATGGAAAGCGGACACTAAATGATGATGTGTTACATTCATCATCATCATCATCGTTTAATGTCCGCTTTCCATGCTAGCATGGGTTGGACAGTTTGACCGGGTTCTGGGAAGCCAGAAGGCTGCACCAGGCCCAGTCTGATCTGGCAATGTTTCTACAGCTGGATGCCCTTCCTAATGCTAACTGCTCCGTGAGTGTAGTGGGTGCTTTTTACGTGGCACTGGCACAGGGGCCAGAGGAAGCTGGCAAACAGCCACGATCGGTTGGTGCTTTTATGTGTCACCAACACTAACGCCAGTCGGGTGGCACTGGTAGCTGCCACGTTCAGATGGTGCTTTTAACGTGTCACCGGCACAGGTATCTTAACTACAATTTCCATTTGATTTTCATTTTGATGTTGGTGTTAACATACTTGACTTAATAGGTCTCCTCAAGAACAGCAGATCACTCTATGGAGGAAAAATAGTTGGGGAAGATGTGGTTGAACTGGTAGGCTGGTGGCAAGTCTTTGGTGATGTTTTGTTTGTTTGAGGTCCGTTACATCAGGCAAGGCAGAGGCTGGTCCTTTTTAGAATATTCAGACATTTTTATATAAGTCATTTTGTCATGTGTTACTTCTACATCATTGCCCCCACCCCACCTTCCCCAACTATTGCTAATGACTCAATTGAGAATCGAGGGTGGTGCCTGATGTCAGCCAGGCAGCCTGAAGCAAAGCAGCCATGTACTCTTTTGTGCCGGGAAGCAAACACAGACGAATCTTGTAGTCAGGTTTGAATTCTTTACCATGTGGCCAAATGTGCTATCTCTATTTACCTTCAGTTCCCACTGTATTCTGTGCCCTCTTCGAGCTGATCCCCCCCGCCTCCATTTGCCAGCATTATTATAGGGTATGAAATGTTTTTGTCCGGCTGTTTTAGTGCCATTGTTGATGATTTGATGCTGACTTACTTGACATCAGATATCTTAACGGTTCTCTTATTTTTATGTTTCTCTCCTTCCCCCTGCTCTCCCTCTTTGCGTTTAACTCCTTAGCATTCAGCTCACTCTATCAAATATAATGCTTATACATTCATATTGTCTTGAACTGATCATGTAATATCTTGTAGCTCAAAAGTTTTCAGTAATGTAATTGTTCAATTTTAGACTGACATTGTAGGATAAGTGTGAAAGGCCAGATTTGGCCAGTTTGAACATAAAAAAAAAGGTAAAATAGTTTGGCTGGATATGGCCGGTTAAACCCTTTCACCTTCAGAGTACCCGGTCAAATGTAATGCTTATTTATTCACACTGCTTTGAAATAATCATGCATTATATCATAGCTCTGAGATTTCAATGATTTGATTGTATATCTTTAGAATGACATTGTAGAACAGGTATAAGAGGTTAGATCAGGCTGGTTTGAATATAGAACCAGTAAAATGTGTTTAGGCTGGATTGGTTGGTTTAGGGTTTCTCTTTATGTGTGTCAATATGTCCAGTGATTTGCTGTTTACTGCAGGGGAAAGGTGTTTTGATTGTCTGTAAATTCCTTCAGTCTGCTTTTCACTTCACCATCGTCCAGTGTTTTAAATCTGGGTTTTGTCCCCGTTAATGGGGTTGGCCGGATCTACCTCAGTGCCATGGCAACTGTGGTATGCAGGTGCAGCCCACCCCAACCTTTGGGCTGGCTGGTGTCCATTCTCCTTTGCTATCATGAGGCTTTTTTGGAGTTGGATTTTCTACAGGCAGCATGTCCTTGCTTACCCCTAACCTCAGTTTCTAGACATGAGTGGTCCCTAGACCAAAGCCTCTACCATGCTTTTTAAGAAATGCAGTGGAAAACTAGCTCGGGAAGGCAGGGATGTTACTCCTTGAGACCCCTTTCAGAGCCACTTGTGCAATAATAGTATGTCTGCTGTTCGATGGTGGGAAATAGGGGTTGGCAGAAAAGAGGTTTCTAATGGCAAGGTATAGAAGGATTTTTGGGTTACCTTTCGCTCGACGGGCAATCAGTTTATCAGGAGAGGGGAAAATGGTGGTGTCAATTGTGTTTAATAATTTGTGTCTTTCTTTCCCTCTCCCTCCCCCTCTCTGTCTCTCTCTCTCTCCCTCCTTGTCCCTCCCCTCTCTCTGTTTATGTATGTAAGCATATTTCTCTTTATATGTGTGAAGAGAAGTAAAGCCATTTATGTTATTCATGGTCAATATATTATAATCTCTCTCTCTCTCTTTCACTCTTTCTATCTCTATCTGTATATTTCTGCACATGTGTATGTGTGTGTGTGTTTGTGTGTTTGCTTCTAGTGCTAAAAAGCACTTTTGCCAAAACAGTCTGAAAGTCCAGTCGATCGGGGCCAATTTTCAGAATCCAAACTGCTGCATCGAACCATCTCATTCCAGTCATTACCATCATCCAAATAAGCACCATTATTGTTATCACTAATAATAATAATAATGATAATAATTATAATAATAATAATAATCTTATCATTACCATGACTGGTTCCATTCATTCATCATTAAAAATCTTGTTTTTGCATGTGAATTTTTTTTTACTTTCTTTTCTTTTACAAAAAAGCTACTAACCATTTTTTTGTCGCTTTGTCTGTCTTTGTAACCATTAACCCTTTAGCATTGATATTATTCTGTCAAATTTAATCTGTATTTATTCACATTGTTTTGAATTAATCATGCATTTTCTTGTGTCATCAATATTTCAATGATGTAATTGTTTATTTTTTAGAATGACATTGTAGGGTAGGTGTGAGAGACCAGATCAAATTTCATCCTTATTTATCCACCTTGTTTTGAATTAATCGTGCATTACCTTGTATCTTTGAGATTTCAGTCAGTGATGTAATTGTTTATTTTTAGAATGACATTGTAAGTTAGGTGTGAGAGGCATGATCCGGTCCAGTTTGAACATAAAACCCAACAGAATATTTAGGCCAGTCATGGTCAGTTTAAATGCTAGAGGGTTTGATGAATATGCAAATATCACGTTAGAAAGATCTAATGTTTCTTATTTAATATTAATTTTATTAAATTATTTTAAGTACGTTTCATTTCTAAAATGTTTGTTTCTTGGGTGCAGGACAATTCAACACCACCAACTCAACACCAGAACAGCTCCATACCAAGACAACTTAATTAATAAATAATTTATTCGTTTTATAACTTCATTTGTTTTATAACATTATCAGACAGGCGTAGGAGTGGCTGTGTGGTAAGTAGCTTGCTAACCAACCACATGGTTCTGGGTTCAGTCCCACTACGTGGCACCTTGGGCAAGTGTCTTCTACTATGGCGTCGGGCCGACCAAAGCCTTGTGAGTGCATTTGGTAGATGGAAACTGAAAGAAGCCCGTCGTATATATGTATATATGTGTGTGTGTTTGTGTGTCTGTGTTTGCCCCCCCCCCCAACATCGCTTGACAACAGATGCTGGTGTGTTTACGTCCCCGTAACTTAGCGGTTTGGCAAAAAAGAGACTGATAGAATAAGTACTAGGCTTACAAAGAATAAGTCCTGGGGTCGATTTGCTCGACAAAAGGCGGTGCTCCAGCATGGCCACAGTCAAATGACTGAAACAAGTAAAAGAGTATTTGTTTTATAACATTATCATTTATAAAATATTAATTTAATACGACATAAATTTTAAAATTCAAATAAAAGTAATTGAGAAACTATACATTCTTAATACAAGGCTAAAATTTGAATTAGCAATTTACTGAAAGTTAAGTTCTATATGCCCATGGGCATATGGTGTAGTGGTCAAGAGTATGGGCTACTAGCTCCAAGATTCCGAGTTCGATTCCAGGTAGTGACCTGAATAATAATAATAATAATCATCATCATCATCATCGTTTAATGGCCGTTCTCCATGCTAGCATGGGTTGGACGGTTCGACCGGGCATCTGGGAAGCCAGAAGGATGCATCAGGCTCCGGTCTTATCTGGCAATGTTTCTACAGCTGGATGCCCTTCCTAACGCCAACCACTCCGTGAGTGTAGTGGGTGCTTTTTACATGCCACCTGCACTGGTGCCAGGCGAGGCTGGCATCGGCCATGGTCGGATTGGTGCATTTTATGTGCCACCGGCACAGAAACCAGTCGAGGCGGCACTGGCTTCGGCCACGATTCGGATGGTGCTTTTTACGTGCCACCAACACGGAAGCCAGTCGAGGCGGCGCTGGCATCGGCCACGATTCGGATAGTGCTTTTTACGTATCTCCAGTCCAGGGGTCCTGGCATCTGCTGGGTGCCAGTCATAGGATTGGTTCAATCTCGATTTCGATTCCGATTTCACTTGCCCCAACAGGTCTTCGCAAGCAAAGGGGGGTTGGCATAGGTGCCTGTCGTCGGATGAGGTTCGATATCGACTTTGCTTGCCTCAACAGGTCTTTGTGTGTCCAAGGGAGGAAAAGCATGCATAAGTGGGCTGGACTCACTTGTCCTGCCTGGTCTTCTCACGCACAGCATATTTCCAAAGGTCTCGGTCGCTGGTCATTTCCTCATTGAGACCTAAAGTTTGAAGGTCGTGCTTCACCACCTCGTCCCAGGTTTTCCTGGGTCTACCTCTTCCATGGGTTCCCTCCACTGCTAGGGATTGGCACTTTTTCACACACCTATCTTCATCCATTCTCGCCACATGACCATACCAGCGCAATCGTCTCTCTTGCACACCACAACTGATGCTTCTTAGGTCCAACATTTCTCTCAGGGTACTAACGCTCTGTCAAGTATGCACACTGACATTACACATCCATCGGAGCATACTGGCTTCATTCCTTGCGAGCTTACGCATGTCCTCAGCAGTCACGGCCCATGTTTCACTGCCATGTAGCATGGCTGTTCATACACATGCATCATACAGTCTGCCTTTTACTCTGAGCGAGAGGCCTTTAGTCACCAGCAGAGGTAAGAGCTCCCTAAACTTTGCCCAAGCTATTCTGGTAATGTTGTAAAATGAGTAAAGATATAAAACAAATAAATTATTTATTAATCAATATTCCTGGTGTTGAGTCAGGAGTGTTGAATTGGCATTGGTGAGTTGTCCCTATTTTTTGTTTCTTTGCTGTTATGCTAATTCATTTTAGTCAGATTATTATTATTATTATTAAGGCATTGAGTTGACAGAATCGTTAGCATGCTGGGTGGAATGCTCAATGAATTTCATCAAATCAAAATCGCCGACGTGGGCAATGACTACTGCCTGATTGGCACTCATATCAGTGGAACGTTAAAAGCACATCTCAGTGTGATTATTGCAAGGGCCATGGACTGGCTCCCGTGCTGGTGGCATGTAAAAAGCACCATTCAAGCATGATCATTGCCAGTGTCGCCTTACCTTTACGTGCTGGTGGCATGTGAAAAACAACATTCGAGCGTAGTTGTTGCCAGTGGTGCCAGACTGGCTCCTGTGCAGGTAGCATGTAAAACACACCTTTTGAGTGTGGTCGTTGCCAGAACTGCCTGATAGGCCCTCGTGCCAGTGGCACGTAAAAGCACCCACTACACTCTCAGAGTGGTTGGCATTAGGAAGGGTATCCAGCTGTAGAAACTTTGCCAGATCAGATTGGAACCTGGTGCATCAGGTCGAGTGGACCATTCCACTCAAAAGGCCACTAATTATTATTGTTATTATTATTATTATTATTAGGCAATTCCTAAGAAGGTGACTTTACCTTTCATCCTTTTGGGGTCAATAAGTACCACTTGAGTACTGGGGTCAGTGTAATTGACTAACCTCCTCCTGCAAGGTCTTGAGCTTTTTGTCTATAATAGAAAGAATTAGAGGTGGCAAGCAATGTTTCATTGCATTTCTTCTGGCTTTGCGTTCTGTGTTCAAATTCCACTGGGATTATCTTCCCTTTCATTCTTTTGGGATCAACAAAATAAGTACCAGTTGATCACTAGGGTTGATGCAGTTGGTTAGGCTTTCCCCTAAAAATTGCCTTTCATCCTTTTGGTGTCAATGGAGTTAGGGTTAAGCGCTGTTAAGCTCTACAAAATTTCAGGTCGCCCTAAAGTAGATAGGATTATTATTATTATTATTATTATTATTATTATCCATAGGTAGCAAGCTGGCAGAATTGTTAGCATGCTGGGCGAAATGCTTAGCGGTATTTCATCCGTCTTTACGTTCTGAGATCAAATTCCACCGAGGTCAACTTTGCTTGTCATCTTTTCAGAGTTCATAAATCAAGTACCAGTCAAGTATTGGGGTCGATGTGATTGACTGTCCCCCCCTCTCCATAAAAAACCAGGCCCTGTGCCTATAGTAGAAAGGATTATTATTATTATTATTTATCTTTGTCATCACCATCATCATCATCGTCATCATCTGAATATTTTCCTGCCTTGATCCTAATGTCATCAATATATATCCAAGCTTTATAATTCGCCTTATTGTCTTGTTTGCTCTGTACTTCACTGAAATGGCTATATGTAACAAACATATTTTGCTCCTTTCTTTTTATCATTATTATTGTTATTATTGTTTTGCTCTGTATGAAATTGCATGTTATATATATATATACACACACATATAGGTACAATGTTGACTTTCTGGACACTGATGGTTCGGAACCTCTTGTAATCCATACTAATTTACAAGCAGGAACTTCAAATTCCTGCAGCCACCAGACTAGTTTAGTGCGGTGCTTTGCAACCTTTTTTCACCTGCGATACACTTATATTCCTTTCAGAATCCGGCAGCACACCTGAACTAAAAATATAATTAAAAGTATAGGGAAAAAAAATTATGTTCAGGTTACACTGCGGCACACCTAGCATCGTCTAGTGGCACACCAGTGTGCCATGGCATACCGGCTGCAGAGCTTTGGTTTAATGGTACCTTGCACATTATAGTATTAATAAACTTGTTTAGCATGCTGGGCGAAATGCTTATCGGCATTTCGTCTGTCTTTACGTTCTGAGCTCAAATTCTGCTAAGGTTGACTTTGCCTTTCAGGGTTGATAAATTAAGTATCAGTTGTGTACTGAGGTCGATCTAATCGACTTGCCCCTCTCCCCCAAAATTTTGGGCCTAGAGTAGAAAAGAGTATTAATTTACTTGTATCATTTATACTGATATACAGATACCTATATTTCAAATAATTATTTAATTAAATTTAATATTTATTTAATTTAGCACGTGTTGACCAAAGTGACCTTTATTGGTTTGGAAAAAATAATCAGTAAACCAGAAAGGCTTTGGAAGCAAAGGTCCTAGAAAGACAATGTTGTACCTGTATATATATATATATATATATAAATAAACAATCTTTGCTGCTGCAAAGCTATTGTATCCTACATTTATTTATCAGTATCTTTTGTTCTCTTTTCCTTCCCTTTCATTCATTTTGGAATGGTTACCAGATGCCGGGAGGGATGAGCCTCGTTGCTGGACAAGTTCAACCGCAGATGGCTATGGATCAAGGCCAGACTAACATGGTAGGTCCAGTTTCTAAATTAATCTCATGTTATTTTAACTTTTATTTTAGTTTGTTTGTATTTTACTTTTTCATTTTACATAATCATAAAAAGACAAAATAAAAAAAAAGAAGAGAAAAATAAAACGAAAACAAAAGAGCAGTTTCTCTTCTTTGTTAGATAACAAGGTAGAGTGAATATGTCTGGAAATTCTGAAATTTATATGGATGTTCATGAAGTAATTTATTCCAAGTATTTTACTTCATCATCATTTAACATCCTTTTTCCAGTCTTGCATGGATAGGACAGGATTTTTTGAGGTATATTTTCAATGGTCAAATGGTATTTAACCAAGGACTCTAGTGCTTGTACCAGACCCACCATGGTGACCATTTAGCATTCACATTATTCCGTCAAATGTAATGCTTATTTATTCACATTGTTTTGAATTAATCATGCATTATCTCAGCTTCTAGGTGCAGTCCCATGGTCATTCATGACCAAAGGGGTCCCTAAAATATCATAGCTTCAGGATGTCGATAATGTGATTATTTAATTTAATGAATGACATTGTAGCATAGAAGTGAGAGGATGGATGCGGTCAGTTTGAGCATAAAACAATAAGAATATTTGGGCTGGATATGGCCAGTTTAAATGCTAAACAGTCAAAGTATGTAATTACATAAATTCTTTAATAATGGGAGGGTGTGTGATTAGTGTATGAGATTTTTCTGTAATCAACTGGCTCCTTTCCCTAAAACTGCTGACCTCATGCTAAATTCGAAACAGTTAATCTTGTATTAACCCTTTCATTACTGTATTTTTATATGCTCTGTATTTCTTTCAGTTATTTTAAATATAACAAAGAATTTAGTGAAATAACTTAGTTATCATTAAGCTTATGTTAGGAACATAAATTGTGACTAAGGTTTGGTGGAAGATTTTAATTCAAAACTTATGAAAACAAGACATTTGTACTACAGAGCCAGAGGCGGTTTCAGCCAGGTTGGTATCAAAAGGGTTAAGAATTGTTTATTATATATTTTAACCATTTTGTTACCATATTTCTGTTGAGATGCTCTGTGTTTCTTTCAATTACTTTAAATATAACAAAGAATTTAGTAAAATAACTTAGTTATCATTAAGCTAATGTTAGGAACATAAATTGCAACTAAGGTTTGGTGGAAGATTTTAATTCAAAACTTATGAAAACAAGACATTTTGTACTACAGAGCCAGAGCCAGTTTTGGCCAGGTTGGTAACGAAAGGGTTAATTATCTTACACTACTTTAGAAGAATTTAATAATATCCAGATTTGGAGAACCTTGGTTTGTTCAGACAATTCTAGACAATACCATTCATTCATTTTTTTTCTTGTTCAGTGTTGTATTGTTTTCTATTAAAACAGTTTTTATTCTACATCTACCTACATACCTCATTTTCCAATCTCTCTCTATATATATCCTTTAAATATTTTCTTTTTCTTGCCTGTTTTTCCTTTACCTCACCATTCCTCTACCTGTGTGGCTAATTACACCTGATGCCTTCTTTACCAAATATTCTCTCCTCATGTCACATATTGCAAAGACTTGCCTATTGGTACCACATTTACAGTTTCTCTTTCTGCTTTCCTTGCATGTTTTTCTCACTAAGATCACAATCTCTTTCTCTGAAGAGTTTGAATAAAACTAATGCTATAAAAATGTTCTTAATTAAGCAATTGCAGCATGGAAGGTGTTTATAAGCCATTTAAGAAACACACAAAAACCGTTAGATTCACTTCAACATTTCAATATAATTTGTCAAAATATTTTCGTTGCTTTGAGACTGCGACCTGTTCACTGACAAAACTCCATGCTGCATTAAATTTAAATGTTGAAGTGAATCTAACGGTTTTTGTGTGTTTCTTAAATGGCTTATAAACACCTTCCACGCTGCAATTGTTTTCATTCCAGCACACTATCTCAGATCAGGTCACTTGCTATGCAAGTACATCTCCATAATTCCTGTTCTTAATTACTATACAATTTAATTACCATACAGTATTACACCTCTATTATTTGACTTCTGTTTTTTTTACAACAGATTTCTATTATTGCATTTTCTGAGTTAATATCCAGGTATATTTCAGCTGGACTGAGATGTAAAGAAAAAGAGCAGTTAAAACCCTGTTTTACAAAAGAATATACAATTAAGTTGTAGACAAAAGACAATGATACATGCTTTTTTTTTGTTCAGTCTGAGGAAGTCCCAATTAAGCAGATTTATGGTCAATAGTGTTCTGGTTGAGACCATCCTGTCTTTGCCTGAGTAGATTTACAGTCAAAAGCATGCCGGGCGAAATGTTTAGCAGTATTTCATCTGCCGCTACGTTCTGAGTTCAAATTTTTCCGAAGTCAACTTTGCCTTTCATCCTTTTGGTGGGGTTGATAAATTAAGTACCAGTTATGTATCGGGGTCGATCTGATCGTCTCCCCCCCAACTCCCATGAAATTTCAGGCCTTGTGCTTATAATAGAAAGGATTATTATTATTATTATTATTATTATTATTATTATTATTATTATTATTATTATTTTTCTTGAGAAGTATAGGTAGGATGAGCCTTCAAATTTAGATATTTGTTTGATGTTGTTGAAATAGTTTATGGCTGGATATTTTCCTTAATGTTTATTTTTCCACCGTCAGTTGTATAGACTCTGAAAGTAGATCAATTAATTTCCTGTATAAGGATGTGAAATGATGCCTGTGGCATTTTTTCTTTGGTAATCAAATACCTTTGTTACCAGTGGTCTAAGACTTCTGATTCTTAATTCTTCTCAGTGTCAATTTTTCAACCATCAGTAGTGGTTGTGAGCTCCCCACCCTTTTGTTTTCTCTAACTTTTTTCTTTTTAGCTGTATAGACTCTGGAATTAGATCAATTAACTTCTGTATAAGGATGTGAAATGATGCTTGTGGCATTTTTTTTTTGTAATCAAGTACCTTTTTACCAGTGGTCTAAAACTTCTGATTCTTAACTCTTACCCTCACTCAATCGCTATACCTCCACTGTTCAAAAGCTGTCTCTTCAACACCTCTGTGTCACTAACCACCCAACTTGCACCTATCTAACCCATTCAAAAGCTTTGTCCGGTCCTATATTTCTATCACATCTTTCACTCAATTTGCACTTGTCCGAAACTTAACCTTATGCCTACTACTAACCTACAGTAAGCAACATTGCATTTTCTATCCCTGACTCACTGCACACCTTGCATGCAAACAATAAACACTGCACTCAGTATCAACATAACACTAGCCCTCAGTTGCACATCGCTATTAGCCTACTGTTTCTTATTTCTTTACTACCCACAAGGGGCTAAACATAGAGGGGACAAACAAGGACAGACAAACGGATTAAGTCGATTACATCGACTCCAGTGCGTAACTGGTACTTAATTTATGACTCCGAAAGGTTGAAAGGCAAAGTCGACCTCGGCAGAATTTGAACTCAGAACGTAAAGACAGACGAAATACCTATTTCTTTGCTACCCACAAGGGGCTAAACACAGAGGGGACAAACAAGGACAGACAAACGGATTAAGTCGATTATATTGACCCCAGTGCGTAACTGATACTTATTTAATTGACCCCAAAAGAATGAAAGGTAAAGTCGACCTCGGCGGAATTTGAACTCGGAACACAATGGCAGACGAAATACCGCTAAGCATTTCGCCTGGTCTGCTAACATTTCTGCCAGTTCGCTGCCTTCAGTATTATCCTACTGTTACAGTTAACCACTCACCTCACCTAACTTCTTCCACTGTGGAGGCATGTGGGTTAGTGGTTAGGGTGTTGGACTCATTATCATAAGATTGTGATTTCGATTCCCGGACCGGGTGACACATTGTGTTCTTGAGCAAAACACCTCATTCCACATTGCTCCAGTCCACTCAGTGTGGCTTAGTAGTTAGGGAGTCAGACTCATGATTATAAGATTGTGGTTTCAATTCCTGGACTGGGTGACATATTGTGTTCTTGAGCAAAACACTTCATTTCACATTGCTCCAGTCCACTCAGCTGGCAAGAATGAATTGTACCTGTGATGGACCAGCGTCCCGTCCAGGTGGGGAATATATACACCATGGGAACTGGGAAACCGGCCCTTATGATTTGGCATGACTCGAGAAGGTTACCTTTACCTTTTACTTTCTTCCACTCCGCTATACTTCTACCAATAAACCACCACTCCTCTACTGGTCAACTGATGCAGTTTCATCACCCATCAGTTAAAACTCTTGCTGTCACACCATTTGGTCCTCAAATGCTGTTGCTCGACACCACCCAGATTCTGCTCCACAGCGTCACACAACCAATTGTACTTCAAACACTCAACCACCGCACCCCTATCATTCACTTAACACACTATGTGCACTCAATCACCTTCCTTTACTGCTTGGAACCGTAATATTTACCTCTTAAATTCCTACATCTGTAAACCACACAGCTGTTACATCTTGCATGTCTCTCAGTAACCTCCTCATCCTTATAACAGATATAAACATGTAGAAGCACCAAGCTTGCTATTTCTGAAGCATTGCATTTCACCATTTAGCCGTCTTTTTCCCGAGCTCTCCACGTTCACCTTATCGGCCAGGGCACCTGTATACACTTTTTGCAAGAATCACAATTCTACATCACCACCACAATAACAACAACAACCACTGCTGTACCAACATCACACCTCCTACCCTCTTTCTCTCAAACAATTCACCTGTCTTAAATTTACGAAAAATGTGAAAATTAAAAGCTTTTGCCCTTGTTATCCATCTTGTGTGTTTTCAGGCCAAAATCCAGCAAGCCGTGAAAGCCAAGGAGATGCAAGCCATGGGGAATGAACCTCCTGCAAAACGTCAAGTGATGGATGTTCGACAACCCTTGCTTGGTTTGTGTTGTTCACTACTCACCAGTCACTGATATAATATATATATGTGTATATATGTGTGCATGTATATATGTATGTATGTATATATATATATATATATAGCTGTATAAATATATGTATGTATATATATATATATATATATAGCTGTATAAATATATGTATGTATGTATATATATATATATATATATAGCTGTATAAATATATGTATGTATATGTATATATAGCTGTATAAATATATGTATGTATATATATATAATATATATATATATATATATATATATATGCACATGCATATATTTGAGTATATGTATATATACGTCAAATATGTACACATACAGGCATGTATATACATATCTATCTATATATATGTGTGTGTACATTATATGTACAGTATAGATATGTATCATATATATATATATATATATATATATATATATATAAATAATTATATACATGTATATACATACATATATGTATTTGTTATATTGATATTATATTATGTGTATGTATGTATACACACAAGCACATATATATCATTGTCATCATATTCATATCATATTTATGTCCATTTTTTCCATGCTTCATGGGTTGGAGGTGTCATTTCCAACACACCACCAGCCATGTCACTTGTTTATGTTTCTTTGTCATCTCCTTTTTGAGGCCCAGCCTCCTCACAAGATGAGCCTGCACTTCTACTATTCTTCACATGCCTTCATTCAGGCGTCCCCTTCGATTTGGATAAGTTGGGATGTCTTTAATCATATGCCATTGTCCATACACAGCTCCCTACCAGCTCAGTCGTCTCTCTTGTATGCTGCATCTTATTCGTCTTACCCACATTTTTTTTCCCCATCCTCTTAGCTCATTCGTGCTCCATCGTTTCATGCACACTAACATTACACATTGAGCAGAGTATGCTTACCTCATTTTTTTCTTCCCCCACCATACATTTCATACGTTGTACGTAGAGAATGTGCCTTCACACAGCCTCTGCATTTAGTGTCCATGTTTCACTGTCTTTCAATATCACACTTCATACACAGATAACACTATATAATTTATGGAGAGAGACTTCTTTTGATGTCAGCATAGTGACAACTTCTCAGACTCTTCCTACCTTGTTCTTACTGTGGCTATTATACACCTGGAAAAAACCAGCCTTCGTTGTTGATTTAGTCATGATGGTAATAGAAGCTACCAACTAGTTCTAGCTATTTAGTGTTCAGATTATTCTGTCAAATGTAATGCTTATTTATTCACACTTTTGAATTAGTCATTTGTTATATTATAGCTTTGAAATTTCAAATTCTGTAATCATTTCTTTTTAGAATGGCATTATAGGCTAGATGTGATAAGCCAGATTTAGCATTTATCAATTCAGGGGAACACTTATTTACCCTAGGTTAACACAAAGCAAATATTCTAACTGGTAACACTACTAGTATAGACTAGTAACCACACCACTTTATTGGATGTTGACTTCATGGATGATACTCTACTTGGAGTAGAGTTTTGTTGATTGAGGTCAACTTAAGTAAGATACTTACTGCCATTGACAATTGCGATTTGGCAGGGAAGTTGATGTGTTACGAACATGGGTTTATGCCATTGGTCTTTAGGTCACTCTATGTGCATGAGATTCTGTTAGCAAGAGTGGACAGAATGGAACAGTGTGCTTGTCAGTTCCTTTGAAACAGGCTTGCTCTCCTGCCATACTTCACAAGAAATGAGCTGTATACTGTTGCTGTAAAATCCCAGCTACCACTAATGTCACTAGTTATTGTTTGTGTGACGTGGAACATATCCCATTGTCACAGGTTAAGAAGTATGAGATTATTCTGTGGAGCTTAATTCTTGTCTGGTTAGTCCACATCACTTCATAAGGAGCTGGAGCCCCTGTTTCCTTGTTTCTCTGGTGTATATATGTTCCTTCCTGGATGGGATGCTGGTCATTTGCAAGTACTGCTCATTTTTGCCAGCTGAGTGGACTTGAGTAGCATGAAATGAAGTGTTTTGCTCAAGAACACAACACATTTCCTGGTCCAGGAATCAAAACCATTAAGCCATGTGCCTCCAGAATTCTATTTCTTGTTTGACCAAACCAATATTGTTGATAGGAAGGAAATGGTATGATGATGTAGAGCTACACCTAGAAAGGAAATTGTTGATAAAGCTATGCAGAATTAGGCAAACTGCACATGGACAGGTATAAAAAGAAATGGGTCTCCTGTCAGAAAACCAAGTGTGGGCCAAGTATTGTGATCTGAGAGATTTGCCAGCCCAAAGAAGTATGTACAATGAAAGCAGTGAGATTATGAAACCAGTGTGACTGGGTAATATGAGAAGAGGGCAACTGCCCAAAGGAAGGTTATACGGAGCATAAGGTGAAGAATGGAGCCAGCCAGATTGCAATTCCTTTGGAGATCAATATATGATCTATTCCCATCTCTGTGGTTCAACTGATTGAGATGACTAACTGCCATCATTATTGAGGTAACATATAGCTGGTATATGTCCTCACAGTATATATAATCATCATCATCACCATCATTTAATGTCTGTTGTCCATGCTGGCATGGGTTGGACGGTTTGACTGGGCTGGCATACTGGAAGGCTGCACCAGACTCTAGTCCGATTTGGCATGGTTTTCTACAGCTGGATGCCCTTCCTAACACCAACCACTCTGAGAATGGTTGCTTTTATGTGCCACTGGTGCAATACCTGGGTGCGTTTATGCACCACTGGCACGGGTGCCAATTTGCATGGCACCGGTATCTGCCATGGTAGAATGTTCTTAATGAAATAACCAAGTCCTGAGCTTCTTTGCTGTTGCACGAAAACAGCATGGAAGAATCTTTAAAAAATGAGGTGTATGATGCCAAAGTGCCCCTTGGTGTTTTTCACAAATGAGTAAGAGTGTAATACAGAAGTGTAAATAAAAGCAATAAAAAATGCAGACTTCTGAAATGATATTAATAACTTGAAGGGACTTGTGCTCCAGAACCATTTTACAATGACAAAAAAAGGATTCAAACTTATGGTATGGCACAACTTGATAACAAATGTCCTAATTAAGAAAGGTAGGGTATTGCAGGAGTGACTAATTAGCTTTAAATGAATAAATGAACTCCACTAAATGTAAAGAATACTCCTTTTTCTGCTTGGATATCCAAATGTGTGTGCCACCATCATCATTTAGTGTCTGTTTTTCGTGCTGGCATGGGTTGGATGGTTTGACAAGAGTTTGCAAACCAGAAAGCTTTACCAGGTTCCAGTCTGATTTGGCTAGGTTTCTATGGCTGGATGCCCTTCCTAATGCCAACCACTTGGCGTTTTTAACATGGCACCAGCATGAGTAATTTCACATGGCATTGGCACGAGTGCTTTCACGTGGTGCCAGTATGGGTGCTTTTAAAGTGGCACTGGCTCAGGGCTCTTACAGACCAATCCTCTTCACCAGGGAATGTGGCCTTAACACTTCTGTTGTGGAGGTCGGGTCTTCTTGAGTACAGCAAGTTGCCAGGTATCTTGGTTCTTTGTCATCTCCTCTGAAAGGTTCAATATAAGACATCATCATCACCATTTAACATCCGCTTTCCATGCTAGCATGGGTTGGACAATTTGACTGAGGACCAGATGGCTGCACCAGGCTCTAATCTGATCTGCACATGGCTGCACCAGGCTCCAATCTGATCTGGCAGAGTTTCTACAGCTGGATGCCCTTCCTAACACCAACCACTCTGAGAGTGTAGTGGGTGCTTTAACGTGCCACCGGCACGAGGGCCAGTCAGGCAGTACTGGCAACGGCCACACTCAAATGGTGTTTTTTATGTGCCACCTGCACAGGAGGCACAGGCAATGACCTCGCAAGAATGTTTTTTCACGTGCCATGGCACAAGTGCCAGTATGGCGACGCTGGTAACGATCACGCTCGAATCGTGGAAGCCAGTTAGCTGGTCTGGCAATGATCACGCTCGGATGGTGCTCTTAATGCTCCACTAGCACAGATGCCAGTCATCGAATTTGATTTCAATTTCACTTGCCTCAACAGGTCTTTCCAAGCAGAGTTTAGTGTCCAATGAAGGAAAGGTAGGAGCATTATACATTTAAACAATTTTTATTACAGTCTTTAATACAATATATTCTCTTGAAACTTCTGTCCGGCATATGTTTCTACTGCAAAGATATCCTAGGATGTGGTGTCCATTTGCATCCTGTTGATTCAGCTGCATTGGGGTCAACTATATCCATGCAGCTTTATTCAAGATGCTGCCACTGCTAGAGTTGAGAGAAAAAACTGTGGACATGAACTTGGTATTCTTTTGTTTCATCTATTACATATGTTTCTATAATTAATTAATAATGTTGCTCTAAAAATTTGATTCATAAATGCAGTTTATAAATTCAGCGTACATAGTCATACCAAACCTGTCCTCAGACATGGTCGAAATATGGATCACAACCAGAATGGTAAATTTGTCGGACACAGAGCACATCCATTCCAGTATGGTTTCATTCAGCCAAATTGAATGAAAGCTTGGTGTCTGTATATATCAGTGGATTGGAAAGGAATAACAAATAATGGTGTAAACTATAAGCCTTACGTTTGTAAATGATGAAAAATTTATTGATATCCACTCTCATGTATCATGCAGGAGGGTCATCTTTGAAATACTCGAGGAAAAATTTTTAATGGTGTTAGCAGGTTGAAGTTATTTCCCTTTTGTTTTGGTTTGGAATAGAGGAGTAAATGAGATAGAGTTTCTCTTTTTAGACATGTAATGGAACTTCAGTCTAGTCTTGAATTCTGGCATCTTATTTAATTTATCCTGAATGGGTATAGCTTCCATTTACTGTTCAATGACATCATAACATCTGCTAAATCCACATGAAAATTGTAAGTGCCATGTGTGTGTGTGTGTGTTTGCTTTTGTGTCAAGTTATATACAATAAACAGTTTAACATTAGACTGAAAGAGTACTCAATATTTTTTCATTGTGTACCTGTATATTGAACTTTTACAAAGAAAAGGTTGACTGTGACTTCGAAGTTTTTTGCTTGCTTGCTTTGTTGTTTGTGGTCATAACACCTTATGACAAATAGATCTGTTCAGTTTTGTTGCATTAGGTTTAGTTGTCTTTGTGTAGTTTTTCTTCTTTGTTGTTGTGAAAGATACTTTTGCTCAGCACATACTAGCGATTGATTATTGTGAATTCAGTTAAAGCGAAGTGTCTGTGAGAGAAAGATATTGTTGATTTGGAATAACTGAGTGATAAATTGCTTCAAAGCCATTGCAGTAACCGTTTGCTGAAGACACAGCTTAGATCTGGCGAAGACGTTCAGAACTGTTTCGTAATAATTTTGAATTACTTGAGTTCTTAAGGATTAATCTGTGAACCAGTGGGCTGTTAGTTCAAATTTGCTGCTGGTATTTTTTTGTAGTGTTTCTGTACAAAATGTGTGCACTTGAGACACAGAATCCAAATTAACTAATTTTTTTGATACTGAGGTACTTTCCAGAATTCTCTATATTTCATGATGTAATACATCATATAAATGATGTCTTACAAAACTTTGTCATTCCTAGATGCGGTTTGTTGTTCACCTTCAGTTAGGCTTTGAATAGTCAAAAGATATAAAAACTGGTTATTTTTAAAACCATTTGTTCATGATGGGGTCGCAGGACGTTTCAGTAATTAAAAATTGACTTATTATCATTTTCATCTACCTCACTTCATATCTTGTTTTAAAACATAGCGAAAACCCATTTTGCCTATATACACAATGGCTACTACAATATAATTTTACAACATGGACTTGTAAATCTAAAGTATCCATTTCTTTATATTTGAGAGTTGCAGTTGGCTGATTCAGTAACATGTCAGACTGCTAAGTGAAGGGTCTATGGTTCATGTCATTCTACCAGCACTGCACTGTGTCCATAATCGAGGCACTTAATTCTCAAATAGCCGATTTGACCAAAACCTAAATATACATTGTGTGGAAATACGGTTAGCTATTTACTATGAGAGGCTCACATATTGTGTACATTGGTAAGTGTTTTCCTTTATAAGTGTGCTGTGTTGTGTTCAAGTTCTTCTCTGAGTGTCGCTTGGAATGGGATGCGTTCTGCCTTGTGGGTGATTTGCTGTTGATAACATAACACGAAGCGCCGAGCTCTTCAAATGATACTTTCAAGTAGTAACTCTGAACAACCCAGTTGTGATAGCATCGACTCATTCACTCACTCTTTCACAAACATGCTATCTCACTTTTTTAACTCACTCACTCATTAATTCAACTCATTAACTAACTCATTACATATTTTCACTTCATTATTTTGTGTTTTTTTTGTGTGTTATTTTTATCTTTTTTTTAATGTCTTCATCAATAATTTCAAATTCATAATAAAAAAAAGTAAATGATTAAAAATTCTGAAGAAATTTAAATAACATCCTTGTCTATCCTTTACAGAATGGCCTAGTCTTAAAACATAAGCTTTGTTGATTTTTTTTACAATGTTATATCATAGCCATTGTCAGTACATCTGTTTATAGTTGTATCCTCAAATTACTCCTTTGACATTATATATATATATATATAGATGTATATATTTGTATCTATATATATGTATAGATGTATATGTGTATATATAGATATGTGTGTGTGTATATAATTATATATATATATATATATATATATATATATATATATATATATATATATACATGCATACATATATATGTATATTAAAAATGAGCTAAAGTTCTTGGTCACTTGCCACTGCCACTGTGAGGTCCAACATTCGAAAGGTGCTTTGTATGTGCCAATGGCACAGGTTCCAAGTATGTGACACTGGCATTGGCCACAACTACAATTTCACTTGACTTGATGGGTCATTCGCAAGCATGGCATATCGTTAAAGGTCTAGGTCCCTTAGATAGTACATCTTGTGTGTGCTGTTAGATGTACAATTGCTACTGTTTAGTGTAGAGCTCCATTTAGAGTATCATCATCCAACCTACTTCCGTTATAGTGGTTTGTTTACTACTATCATCATCGTTTAGCATCCGCTTTCCATGCTAGCATGGGTTGGACGGTTCAACTGGGGTCTGGGAAGCCAGGAGGTTGCACCAGGCTCCAGTCTGATCTGGCGATGTTTCTACGGCTGGATGCCCTTCCTATCGCCAACCACTCCGTGAGTGTAGTGGGTGCTTTTTACGTTCCACCGACACGGGGGCCAGGCGAGGCTGGCAACGGCCATGATCGGATGGTAGCAGTATTACTGGTTGTGATATGCAGAGCAAATATAAGAAATCTGTTGTGATTAAGCATCCTTTTGTACTTGGAACATCGAATGCAGGCGCTTCAGACAACCACAATGATGGGATGTACATAGGGTACAAATAATATAGACTTGTGTTTATCATAATTTCTTACACAGTGTTTAGTTTTCCATTAAGGGTAAGATCAACAAAAAAACTACTCTATCCAGTGTGAGAGATAAATATCATTTAATGTACAAAGTATAGAGATACTAGCTGCTAATAGTTTCTTGCTGTGGAAACCTATATTTAGGCAGGTTTTTAAAACATGCATTATGTCACCAAGCAATCTTTCTCTTGATCTTATCTTAACAGAACAGTAAGCTACGCATGCACACACACACACATATACAGTATAGAGCTATGGTCAGGTGGTGTGTGAAGTTGGATATTTCCAGAGAAGCACTCGACTCGAATTCCAGGCCAAACCCGGAATTCTTCAGGTGTAGAAAAATTCAAGTTTCATGACAATTACACCATCAAATAGGTTTGGCGAAGAGTAAATTATCCACTAATTCTTTACCACATCTTTAATTATAAGTTACAATTGTTTCCGTATCATCTAGAGATTGTACGGAAACAACTGTAACTTATAATTAAAGACGTGTTAAAGAATTTTCCTTGTCTTCTTCTTTTCATCTTTATATATAAAAGTGAAGTTGTGTGAGTGTCTATCTACTCCGATTTAGATTCCTAACTACTCCCACATTTTGCAGTGCAGTTTAACCAAAAGCGGGTATCTTATACTCATGATTCATATCGAGCCCTTCTGGGTATTAGCGCGCGTCTACGATGAGTCTACGATTTAAAAAAAAAATTTACCATAATTTTTCCGCATTTTTAATGCATTTTTTGCTTGATTTATATAAGGGAAGTAACTCTCTAAAAATGCTTATATAGTTATTTCCCTTACAAACACAAGCAACGCCGAGCGATACTGCTAGTTGGATATATATATATACACATACAGTAGTACCTTGGTTTTCGAACACACCTGATCATGAATAAATCGTGCTTTATATATCACCGTGACCGATTAGGCTATCAGATGTTGCTACACATCGCTGGTCACAATGTGCTTCGCATTGTTTTAGCCTTCAAATGACGCCACCCCGCTGGCTAAGCGAGCAGGCCAACAGAAGAAAGAGTGAGAGAAAGTTGTGGCGAAAGAGTACAGCAGGGATTGCCACCACCCCCTGAAGGAGCCTCGTGGAGCCTTTTAGGTTATTTTGCTCAATAACCACTCTCAATGCCTGGTCTGGGAATCGAAACCGCGATCCTACAACAGTGAGTCCGCTGCCTTAACTACTGGGCCATTGCGCCTCCACGCTTTATTTATATATATATATATATATATATATATATATAATCATCATCATTGTTTAATGTCTGTTTTCCATGCTAGCATGGGTTGGACGGTTCTACCGTCAGGAGGCTGTGTTTCTACAGCTGGATGCCCTTCCTAACGCCAACCACTCCGTGAGTGTAGTGTGTGCTTTTTATGTGCCACCGGCACAGATGCCAAGGGAGGCTGGCAATGGCCACAATTGGTTGGTGCTTTTTAAAGCATAATTTATTCGTGGTCAGAGGCATTCATAAACCAGGGTACTATTGTATGCAAAATTATATATAATAAAAAAAAAAAAAAACCTATTCTGAACTGCAAAGTTTTGTATGTGTTTAGTGGCAGCCCAGTCTGACTGGGATAGACAAGGATATATTTAAAAGCCATAGCAAACCTTAATAAAAACAACCCCCAAAACCTGTTACTTTTTTCTTCAGTGTTGGCTATTTCACTATTGTTTTTCATGCTTTTTGTTGCTTCTTTTATGTTTTTTGCATTTATTCTAAAGTTTTTTTTTTTCTCTCTAAATGCTGCAAATATTTCTGTCTTACAGATCATGTTTGCTTTCAAATTATTATTTTTTTTTTTTAATTAATTAATATTTTATTAATCATTTGTTTTCTCTTTCTTTTCTGTCTGTTTTCTGTTATAATTTTTTAAAACTTTTCTGTTTTTCTTTCTTTATATTTTTTTTTTACTCTCCTGTTGTCTTAGTTCTGCTCTTAACTTCTTTAATAACTTAGTTGAATTAACAGTAAAAATTAAATGCAAACACACACGCATATATATACACACACATCCTTTTCTTTCCTTTACACCCTAATTAACATGATGGGGTGATTTGGGGTGGCTGTTTTGATGCTGACGATTTGGCACGGCTGATTGGATGGACACTCAGCCTGTTTCAATGATGGTACTTTTTGGCACTAGAGGCACACACACACAAGCATGTGTAAACAGAATATACACATACAGATAGAGAGAGGGAGAGAGTATGGGAGAGGAGAGAAAGAGAGTGAGAAAAAGAAAAACTGAGGGAGAGGGGAAGAGAGTGTGGGAGAAGAGAGAAACAGAGAGAGACAGTGAAAGAGAGAGTGAGAAAATGGGAGAAACTGAGAGGGAGAAAGAGATTGAGAGAGAGATGTTACACATAGAAACATAGAGGCTGATACATAAACAGAGAGAGCGAGAGAGATTATATATACAATCATAGCTGCTGACATACATAGTGAGAGGGAGAGGGAGAGAGAGAGAAAGATATATATATATATATATATTATATATATATATATATATACAGAGAGAGAGAGAGAGAGAGAGAGAAAGCGATTACATATACATACAAACATTGGTACGCACTTAAACTGAGGTGGGGGAGGGAGAGAGACAGACAGACAGACAATCAGCCGGACAGATAACAAAAGCGCAATTATAATATCTGATGTCAAATAAGTCAGCATTGAATCAGTGATGCCAAATAGACGGCGCCAAAACAGCCATGCCGAAATGTCTCATACCTCCTAATTAATATATACATATCATTATTACTACTATTAATTACTTTTAAAAGCACAATTTGGCAGATATGTTGTGGAGTGTCACACTAAAAGAAGTTTTACAATGTTTAGTTTTGTTGCTCTATATTTGTAGTTCAAACCCTTCCAGTGCTGACTTTGTATTTATCCTGGTCAGGCCTCAACAAGATCCAGTGATAATCATGGACTCGATTCCATTTGCAGTTCAAATCCCCATCTCCCCACTACAAAATGCATGACCATGTACCATTTTAGAAATCGACTAACCTTTAGCACACTGACGATGAATCATGTTGCCATATGAGTTTTCTCCCCTCTAGCTGCAGGCACATTGTGTTGCATTGAGAGGGGAGAAAACTCCTATGACGACATGATGTGTCTAGAGTGTGCTAAAGGTTAATTAAAAGAAGAAGCTTTATTCTTTTTATTTTTAGTTTTTGAATATTTGGAAGGACATTATTGTCTTGAGTCCTAGAAATCTTAGGGCCAGTTGCCAAGTTTCCTCGGCACATAAGTGACCGAAATGGCACATAAGTGACAGTTCCACTCAATGGGATGCCATTCTGTCGTAGGGTTACTCTTTTATGCCTGAATAGATTGGAGCAGCATCAATATAAAATGAAGTGTTTTGCTCAAGAACACAATGCCACCACCTGGTCTGGGAATCAAAACCACAATCGTGTGTTCAAGTGCAACACCCTAACCGCAGGGCCAAGTACCTTCAGATAAATGGAAACAGAAAGGGAAAGCAAAAAATAACAAAGAAATTAGTAAATGTAAAATAATATGAAAATAATAAAAATAAAGTACATGAAAATACATAAAGTACAAAAAAATGTAGATTATTCAAAAACAGGAAAAGGATAAAATTTAAAACTGATACAATATCGAAGTAGATAGATCCCAATATTGGAAAGGGCTGTGGGTTTAACCCCTTTGTTGCCATAGTTTTTGGTGAACTATGCTGGCATTAATTATGAAAATAAAAATTTAGGAAATAGCTGTGTCATTGTTAAACTGGTGTTTGGAACAAAAATTAACGGAAAATTTTCATGGAAGGGTTTTGGTTTTAGATCAATTTAAAAACAGGAATTAATGTCATAGAACCAAAGGCAGTTGCAAGTGGGTTGGTATCAAAATGGTTAACACTTTAAAAATTAAAAAAATCTTTCGTGAGCCGCTGATTTGAAAAAACAAAAAAAAGAAAAGAAAAGAAAAGAAAAGAAAAAATGCTACAAAAACAACCCAAAACAACAACAACAAAACAGAACAAAACCTACTAAGCTGACTTTGTAAATGTGTTCAACTTGTTAAATATTATTAAACCAACTGACCCGACTTTTATATATCCTTGTAGATGGCTTCTACAATGCCGGGATGCACTCCCTACCCCATTTTTACAGTGGTAGGTAATCAAAATTTTCTCTCTCATTGACCAAATGGGGGCACATGCTGATCCCGGTCAAAGGCTTCTATTTTTTTTTTTTTAATTGTGTCTCGGGGCAATAAACAAACAATAAAAACAAATAATACAAGAAAACCCAACAAAACTGCCTGCGCTTTGATATCCCTACTTCCAACACAGACATTAGGTAATCAATGCACTTTGACCTCCACCTCCTCCTCATCCTCTGCCTCCTCCTACTCTCACACCTCCCAGTCTTTATTTCCTGCAGACCCCTCTGTCATGTAATATTTGAACCTTCCAAATATATATTTTGCTTATTTAACTTAATTTCATTTAATTTTATTTTTAGCTTTTATTAATGTTGTTGTTGTTGTTATCATTATTGTTGTTATTATTATTTTTATTATTGAGTGAGAGAGCAGCATATGCCATCTAAGCGACACTGGGGTACAAATATACAAAGCCCAATATACCCATCATGATTACCCGTCTGATAAGGTTACACCAGGCACAACCATCACAACCATTTGTGCATGACATGGTGACCTCATATCAAGATAAACAGTGCATGATCTTGCAGGTGGGTGGGGGTAGTTAGAATTTTCTTCAGGTCGAGTAGTCCATCCAACTGAAAGGGTCCCTGAATAAGGTTTGTTTAAGGATGTTGAACAAAACACCCGTGTTTCCAGAGTTGAATTATTCAGACCCCAAAGAATTACTCTTAACAAATGGCTATGATGCTCCCCAACTACTTCTGTTTGTGACCAGAGATGCACATATCATCAGCCACTAAGGGACATGCTCGACTGGTTATAGTCAAGCAACTGACAAGAAAATTTGTGGTATTGAGCTGGATATTTGCTGTAACCCAGGACAAAAATCATGTACATGGTAATACTTGCAATCAGTCAAGATGAGAAGCCATGAGAGCCACTGCCTGGAACTGCATCAGGCAGCCACTGCCTGATATTGTATCTGGGCATGGCACTGCATCTGACCACAGTACTGCACCAGGGTATGGTACTGCATCAAGGCATTATTATTATTTATTATTATTATTATTATTATAATAAAGGCGGCGAGCTAGCTGAATCACTAGCATGCTGAGCAAACTGCTTCACGGTATTTTGCCCTTTGCTGCGTTATGAATTCAAATTATGCTGAGGTTAACTTTGCCTTTCATCCTTTCGGGGTCGATAATTTAAGTGCCAGTGAAACTCTGAGGTTGATGTAATTGGCTTATCCCTTCCCCCAAAATGGCTGTCCTTGTGGCAAAATTTGAAACCATTATTATTATTATTATTATTATTATTATTATTATTATTATTATTGAGTGAGAGAGCAGTGCATGCCATCAAAGTGACACTTCGTAAAATATACGAAGCCCAGTATACCCATCATGACTACCCGTCTGATAAGGGTACACCAGGCACATGCATCACAACCATATGTGCGCGACATGGTGATCTCATATCAAGATAAACAGCACATGACCTTGCAGGTGGAGCCCGATTTGAATTTTCTTCTGGTCGAGTAACTCATCCTGCTCAAAAGATCCCTGAATAAAGGTTGTTTAAGGATGTTAAACGAAACACCCATGTTTCCAGAGGTGAATTATTCAAACCCTAAATAATCCCTCTCAAAACGTGGCTATGATGCTCCCCCACTACTTCTGCTCGTGATCAGAGATGCACATATCGTCACCCACTAAGGGACATGCTCAACTGGTTATGGTCAAACAACTGACAAGCAAATCTGTGGTATTGGACAGAATATTTGCTGTAGCCCATCTTTTATACCAATACAAAACAATGTACATGATAACACTTCCAATCAATTAAGATCAGAAGCCATGAGAGCCACTGCCTGGTACTGCATCAGGGCATTTATTATTATTATTATTAATTATGAATATTATTGCTTTTGTTTAAGGCAGTGATTTGGCAGAATTGTTACTGCACTGGAAAAACAGCTTAGTGGCATTTCTTCTGAATTCACGTTCTGAGTTCAAATGCCTCTGTGTTTGGCTTTACCATTTGTGTGTGTGTGGGGGGTCAATGAAATATGTACCAGTTGAATACTGGGGGGGGGGTGTAATCAATTTGCTCCCTCCTCTGAAATTGCATGTTTTGTCTCAAAATTTGAAACTAAAAGCAGCAAGCTACCAGAATCATTGGCATGTTGGGCACAGTGCTTAGCAGCTTTTTGTCTGTCTTCACAATCTGAGTTCAAACCTTGCTGAGGTCGATTTTGCTTTTCATCCTTTTGGGTGGGGTCGATGAAATTAGTACCAGTTGAACAATGGAGCCCAATGTAATCAACTTTCTCCCTCCCCTGAAATTGCTGGCCTTGTGCCAAAATTTTAAACAAACATTATTGGTCTTTTTTCTTTTCTTCATAATTGTTTATTCTCATAATCATCATCATCATGATCATTGAGACAAACAAGTGTCAAAGCTTATTTCTTTTCTTGTTGAATTGTTCTCATCTGAAATATCCTTGTTTATATCTGAAATCTTGATTAGAGAGAGATTAGTTGCAGGTGCTCCAGTATGGCCACTGCTTCTGTGTACGAACTGGTAAAGCAATAGTTTTTTTATTTTTTATTTAGTGTAATGCAAAGAATTAAAAATCCTTATGGTATTCAGTTAATTCTCTATATGTTCCGAGTTCTGATTCCTTTGAGGACCTTGCTTTTCATTGTTCCAGGAAGTTAAGATATCAATACCGGTCAGCGACTTGGAGTCAGTTTGATTGATCCTTTTTTTGCTTCTCCAAAATTCGAGGCCTTACGTTTGTATAAGAAATTATGATCATTATTATATGTTTGTATAAGAAATTATCATTATTATTATTACATGTTTGTATAAGAAATTATTATTATTATTATTATTATTATTATTATTATTATTATATGGCTTCTGTGTTTCTTTTCATATTTTGAAAATCATGCCTAATGTTCCAGTTATTGGTGTTGTTCTTTTCATCTTCATGCTGCACGTCTTTGAATTCTTCAATTTCAAGGTTCTTGTACTTAGGCAGAATCATTTAGCATGTTGGGGAAAAATGCTTAACAGTATTTCTTCTGGCTATGCATTCTGAGTTCAAACTCTGCTGCGGTCAACTGTACCTTTCATCTTTTCTAGGGCAATAAAATACGAAGAGTGCAATACGATTTCAAGGTTGTGTAACCCTTTCATTACTGTATTTATTTTGAGATGTTCTGTGTTTCTTTCAGTTATTTTAAATATAAAAAAGAATTTAGTAAAATAACTTAGTTATCATTCAGCTAGTGTTAGGAACATAAATTGTGACTAAGGTTTCGTGGAAGATTTTAATTCAGAACTTATGAAAACAAGGCATTTGTACTACAGAACCAGAGATGGTTTCAGCCGGGTCAATATCGAAAAGGTTAAGAATTGTTTCTCTATTGTATATTTTAACCCTTTTGTTACTGTATTTCTGTTGAGATGCTCTGTGTTTCTTTCAATTACTTTAAATATAACAAAGAATTTAGTAAAATAACTTAGTTATCATTAAGCTTGTGTTAGGAACATAAATTGTGACTAAGGTTTGGTGGAAGATTTTAATTCAGAACTTATGAAAACAAGACATTTGTACTACAGAACCAGAGGTGGTTTCAGCTGGGTCAGTATTGAAAAGGTTAAGAATTGTTTCTCTATTGTATATTTTAACCCTTTTGTTACCGTATTTCTGTTGAGATGCTCTGTGTTTCTTTCAATTAATTTTAAATATAACAAAGAATTTAGTAAAATAACTCAGTTATCATTAAGCTGGTGTTAGGAGCATAAATTGTGACTAAGGTTTGGTAGAAGATTTTAATTCAGAATTTATGAAAACAAGACATTTGTATTACAGAACCAGAGGCGGTTAGTAACCAGCCAGGTTAGTAACGAAAGGGTTAAATGTTAAGTGTCAGCATTGCTTAAATTGTAGCCATCCCTTCTACTAATTTGTAGTCTTGTTCTAAAATTATTGTTGCTATAACTTAACAGTTGAAGTATGGAGTAGATACAGCCTATTTTTATATTCATTTTCTTTGAGGTTCTCAGGTGTTTTTGATAGCTATAGTGTTTCTTTTGTTTTATCATAGTTCTGTAATGATTGCCAAGGAAGGCTCCAGGCTGGCCAAATCATTAGCACGTCAAACAAAATGCTTTACAGCATTTCTTCTGGCCCTTTATGTTATGAGTTCAAATACCACAATAGTTAACTTTGCTTTTCATCCTTTACAGGGTCAATAGAATAAGTACCAGTGGGGTACTGGTGTTGATGTAACTGCCTTGCTCCTTCTCTCAAAATTGCTGGCCTTGTGCCAAAATTAAGATTATTAGCCCCAAGTCTTAGGATTGAACCTGTTTTTGCTGTGACCACTCTACGTTTCAGTGTCGTTGCTCCTAGAACATCTTGTATGCAACCCGTAAGTCTATAAATGGTGTTAAAAATTTGTTTTAATGTTCATGTTTCCATGCTTGAATGAGTTGAATGGAGTTTCTTGAGACAGACTTTCTACGGTCGGATGCCCTCATCTATTTCCAAGCAAAGTAATATTTTCCAACGGCCAGACATGTTTTTGCAGACTATTGGAAATCAATGACACTGCTTATATGACAGTGTGGCATCTTTACAACTCCCACATTAGGTCAACACAACGTACAAACATACACACACACGCACGTGCACACACACACGCGCACGTGCACACACACACACACACACACACACACACACACACACACACACACACAGTGTTTCTTTCAGTTTCCATCTAGCAAGTTTATTCACAAAGTTTTGGTTGGTGTGGGGGTTATAAGTAGAAGACAGTTTGCCCAAGGGGTCATGTAGTGGAACTGAACCCAAGACTACATGGATGGGAGGCAAGCTTCTTAACCACACAACCATACCTACATGTATGTAGGTAGAGGCTTGGCTGTGTTATCTTTGCAATCATATAGCTTTAGGTTCAATCCCTCTGCAAAGAACCATGGGCAAATGCCTTCTATTATAGATTTTGCTATATATATATATATATATATATATATATATATATAATGTAGATAGATAGATAGATAGATAGATACATGCATTTATATATATATACAGGCATACCTCAGCTTAAGTTGTTCTCGATTATATGTCGATTTTCAAAAATATGGAAAAATAAAAATCAAATCAAGTCATTTTACTCGACTTTGCATTTGTCTGCCATGAATATTGAAATCAAGAAATTACAAGAAAACCGTTAAAAGCACATAAAATTATGTTTCTGTACAATAAATTAGAATAAAAGCACATACAATCATGTTAAAATATGTACGGTAAATGTTAAGATACACACCATAAAGTAGTGTAGCTTAGCGAACAAATTCATGAAATCAGCTGTGCTGTCTTATTTATCAGTCTTTCAGAGCTCATATTGCACTGTAGTTCCAATATCTACCATTAGGCGTCACTGTCACTTGTGATTGTTTTGAATTCAGATTTATGTACGTCTGTTTATTGGCTACTTTCTTATTCTCATTCATTTGTGATTTAAATATTTGTTCCCCTGGCTCCTAAGGAAATTCATAGTGAAAGTGCTAAGCGTCGTGCTATAACGCTGGTAGATAAACTGGCTGTGGTAAAACGCCATGAAAATGGTGGAAAACTGGTAGCAATTGCACAATCTTTTGGGACAACTATATTGACAACTGTACATAATAAGGACAAGATTTTAGCACTCATGTTTTTTTATTAACCATGTATTATCGAAAGTGCATTCATAAATAAAGTACAGAACTAGGATTGGTTATTATCAGTTTAGCCTAGAGACAAGTAAATTCGGCCTAGCCTAGCCTAGAGACAAGTTAATTCGACTTAAGTCGTGTCTCCTGGAACCAATTAATGATGTAGGGTGAGGTATGCCTGTATGTATGTGTGTGTATATATTGGCCGATGCCAGCGCTGCCTCGACTGGCTTCCGTGTTGGTGGCACGTAAAAAGCACCATCCGAATCGTGGCCGAAGCCAGTGCCGCCTCGACTGGCTCCCGTGCAGGTGGCACGTAAAATGCACCAATCCGACCGTGGCCGATGCCAGCCTCGCCTGGCACCAGTGCAGGTGGCACGTAAAAAGCACCCACTACACTCACGGACTGGTTGGCGTTAGGAAGGGCATCCAGCTGTAGAAACATTGCCAGAAAAGACCGGAGCCTGGTGCAGCCTTCTGGCTTCCAGATCCCCGGTCGAACCGTCCAACCCATGCTAGCATGGAAAATGGACGTTAAACAATGATGATGATATATAATACTTGGAAGAAGAAGAAAATGACGCGTGCGTTCAATCATATAATAACAATTTAACAAATAAAACATTTGCATACATACATACTTACATACATATATGTACATACCTGCATCTATATGTATATCTACATGCATATATGAGTACAGGACACCACAAATAAACGTAGAACACAACGAGAAGCGAAAACATAAAATCAAACAAAAAACGGACTTTTTTTAATGACAAAACAGAGTACAAGACAAACAACACAAGGAACATTCCCCTTCTTCAGCTGCCCCTGTTTCGACTCAATGCGTGTGAAAGAATAGCTGACAATTTGTAACATTGGTATTTAAAAAAATCTTCATTATCTTACAGCTGTTTCAATACCTTTCCTGAAACTACGCTGTTATATTATTATTATTATTATTAACAATACTCTTGATGTTTGAAACTCTCATGAAGGATATTTTCAAAATAATATATTTTGAGGAAATTTTTCCCTTCTGTCCTCATGAGCTTAAGTATATAATAGGTGCCCCTTAAGTATAAATGTTGGCTTTTCTCCCGTTGGCACTTGTCTCACCATAAATGAGGAAGTGATATTATCCCTTCACGCCTGGTGTGTATATATACACATTTCTTATACAACCACCTATATATGCATTTTAACCCTGCCAACTATCTTCCATCTGGCCTCTCTCCACCTGTCTTCTGTTGGGCCACTCCCACCTCTTCCTTACACCTCTATACCTTTTAATGTTTGTTTTTATGCCCACTATGATAGATCATTAGCCACTACACACATTCTTTTCTTTCCTTGTTTTTTTCTGTGTCCCTTTCTGTAGAAGAGCATAGGCTCGAAACGTAAAAGACTTTTTCTATTCCTGAGCGTTATACTAATACATCTGTTTGTTTTGTACACCACCTGTCTTCGTCTTTTATATTTTTTCGTAAACTCTCCCTGTATATAGAAGCAGTTTTAACACGAAACTGAATGATTATTCCACACTTTTAGTTGAGTACGTGTTTTTTAAGCTTCTACAAGGAAAAGGTTGACTGTGCTTTCAGTGTTTTAGCTTGCTTACCTTCGTCAGACAGTTTGACAAAGGCAAGCAAGCAAATCGAAGCACCTTTATATATCTTTACATACATGTATTTATATATGTATATTTACAACTGTATGTGTGTGTGTGTTTGTATCTATACATATGCTTCTTATTAGCACAAAGCCAAGCTGTATCTAATATAGATTAATCATTCTTTCGACCAAATTGCTGCCTACTTTAATACACGGTTTTTCTGTGTGGCCTTTTCCCCCCCTATGCTTTCTTCACATTTGAGCAACCTCTCTTAATAACATTTCCATTCCTTTTACTTTGTGACATTGTTTAGGGCAAGTGTGCTTCTGCCTTTCTGTGCTTATTTCTATCTTTGTGTGTCAGTTATCTTCAGTACTCTGGCTTGCAATCTAAAACACTCAATGCCTCAGATCCTCAGGTTACAGAACTTGTACAAAACTTTAAACACTTTCTACTTAGCTATTTACTGAGTATATTTGATATATATCTTCTTTTCTAGTTTTTTTTTTATTACTTTCTGGTTTTGTATGTGTTTGTTGTTTTTGTCTATTATCAACTCAGTATGGTCTTTGGAATTATTTCCATTCCTTTATATACAAGATGGTTTGCAGGAGGGCTAAAATTCAAACATATGGCCATTTTGTAGTCTCGGTATTTCTCTTGTCCCACACACAAGGCGGGTTGTTCTAAGGAAAAGAAGAAGATTCTGATACAGTATTCATCTGTAAAATACTTCATCCCAATAATCATCCCAGGGGTGAAATTCGAGGGAAAATTGCTACTCACTTTCTTGATACGGCTGGGGTCATCCCATGTTAGTGGTCCCAGAGGCATCATCATGTGTAGAGCCAACCGGGCCTGCCAGTGCTCTCCATCCACTGGCGTTTTCATGCCAGCCCCTCTGCATCTTCCAAAATGATGTTGAACCTCTGGAAAGCTTCCTTAATCACATCCAGGCATCTGGTTGCGGGACCTGTCATGGGACCTCTTCCAGCCTACAACTGCTGCATCGAACATCATCATCATTTAACGTCCGTTTTCCACGCTAGCATGGGTTGGGCGGTTTTGACTGAGGTCTGGAAGCCATGGAGGCTGCTCCAGGCTGTAGTCTGATTTGGCAGTGTTTCTACAGCTGGATGCCCTTCCTAACACTAACCACTCCGTGAAGAATTGAAAAAAAAGAATGTGTTTGAGCAAATTGTTGCATTTATTCTCTCCACTATACAAATAAATATTTAGAATTTACAGTAAATTATATAGATACCGTCATTGTTTAATGTCCACATTTCTATGCATGCTTGGGTAGACAGAATTTGTCGAAGCAGATTTTCTTTGGCTAGATGCCCTTCCTGTTGGCAGCCTTCATCTGTTACCAAGCAAGGTGATATTTTCCCATGGCTAGACATGTCCTTCATGGAAGACTGGGAACGAACAACTCACTTGTAAGATGATGCTTGTTTACAACCATTGCACAATGTCTGGACAAGGGCTCACACAACACAAGGCATTCACTTATACACACACACACATCTATATATATATACACACACACACATATATCAAACAATGAGAATGAGTGCTCAGCATTGCATTGGTGGATAAAATTTCTTTATTTGTTTATTAAGGCTACCATTGGTTTCATGTAAATACCTAAACAGTTTTCAAGATGATCACAGACAGATGCATACATGCATGCACACACACACACACACACACACAGACACACACACACACACAGACACACACATATAATCATACTGCACCAAAGGGATTTATGACTTGCTGGACACCCTAGAATATACCAACAACACACAATTCAACGTAATGCGTGCTTTGGACCAGCCCCTAGGCACTAAATAGTCATAGGGTTGGTTTTCTCCGGGTGCACACAACCGGAATATCCTATTTGATACTTATCAACCATAGGCTGGAACCACAGGTTTATCCAACTCTACCTGGTGCATATCATTTCAAGTACCTGATTATACCTGAATCCTTATTCTATTATATATATATATATATATATATATATATAGAGAGAGAGAGAGAGAGTGGCTTCTTTCAATTTCTGTCTATCATAAGGATTTGAGATTCGGTTAACCTTGAGCAATACAAGAAGTTTGCCCAAGGTGCCATGCAGTGGGACTGAACCAAGGACAAATGATTGTGAAGCAAGTTTCTTAACCACACTTCCAAACCTGCACTTATACATACATACACATATACATATACATACATATATATATATATATATATATATACCAGCAATACTGTCACTAGCATAAATTTATTTGAATTCTATACCTTGTTATATACATATATATCTGTCTGTCTGGTTGTTTCTTTCTATTTATCAAACTACCAACCTTTTTATCAGTCTCTCTCTCCCTCCACCTGTCCGCCCACCCATCTGCCCACCCACCCATCCATCCGTCCGTCCGCCCGCCCACCTTGTGGCCTCCTAACTCAAACAAAGAATGACTATAATATATTTTTTATATAAGAAAAATTGTACACTAATAACCAAACACTTACAACGATACACATCTACATTGACAAGTTCCCCTTCAATTAATCGTTTGATACTGAAGAAATTAAAAGTGTTTACCAAATTCCTTACCTAATTCAATTGTATTGGCTTCTTAACCTGCAATTTTCTTATCGAACTGCATCACTTCTAATTATGCTGCTGTTTAACTAAATCATTAACATCATTGCAGATTGTTCTTTTTTTAGTGGCATAGAGTAGAGTTGCTTAAGTTAATTTCCAAACAGCCATTCACTTCGTTATTCCTTACACTAAATTAGTCGTATCATTGCTTAAAAATTTAATAAGAAAAAACAATTTGCATTCGACTGATGTTTGCTTCATTTTTACTTACCCTTTTCTTATTTGTATTCTTTAATTTTTCTTTTTTTTTTATTCTTATTTTATTTTTCATTGCTGATTTTATTCAAAGCTTCTTTTGACATCTAAAAACAAAAACCCCAAACTAAAAACTTTTTCTTCTTTTTATTATGATTATTAATACTTTTTATTGTTTTCCTTTTTGCTTTTGAAGCTAAAACTAAACTAAACTAAACAAAACAAATACACCATAAAAATTATTCCATTTAGTTTGTTAAATGGCAAAAAAGAACAAAACATTGTCGCTTGCTTTGATGAGACTAATTTCATATTAAAAATTTTAAAAAAATAAATAAAATGGATAATTTGTTTAAAAGCATTTTTTTTTCTGAGCTCAAATTTTTGCTGAGGTCGACTTTGCCTTTCGTCCTTTCAGGATCAATAAAATAAGTTGATGTAATCAGCTGGGGTTGATGTAATCAACTGAATTCCCTCCCCTTAAAATTTGCTGGCCTTGTGCCAAAATTAGAATTATTTACTATAGGAAGTGGCTGTTGGATTTTATTTCTTGGAGTGAAGTACTAAATATTGTCTCATTTACTTAGTTGGAAAGTCGTTCGGTAGAAGGCATTTTAAAATGCAAAGCTCAAAAGATACGCCACTGATCTGTGCTTACTTGTAGCAATCAATGTTTTTGCTTGAACTTTCACCAGTGTAGGGTTCAATAAAGGAAATCTACAAGAATCCAGCAATATTTAGAGCCAATGAAGTTTTGTTCTGTTTGATGATTGTTCTATAATGGTAGCTTTGCTACTGTGACATTGAAGTTTTATTTGTGTTCTGATGAAGGAATTTTCAGTGAGTTGCGTTTGATCTGTTCTTAGACTTTTCCCTCTACAAAACATTTTCATAATCATGTTCTAAACGACCAAGCTTCTTTACAGACTTTTTGATAGCTCTTTTGTTTTGATACATTCTGAATAATATTCTTTTATTCCTTTCAGACGTTTGACTGTGGCCATGCTGGAGCACCGCCTTTAGTTGAACAAATCGATCCTAGGACTTATTCTTTGTAAGCCTAGCATTTATTCTATCGGTCTCTTTTGCCGAACCATTAATTTATGGGGACGTAAACACACCAACATCGGTTGTCAAGCGATGATGGTGGGGGACAAACACAGACATACGAACATATATATATATACATATATATGCACATATATATATCACTGTGACCGACCAGATGTTGCTACACATCGCTGGTCACAATGCGCTTCGCATTGTTTTAGCCTTCAAATGACACCACCCCACTGGCTAAGCGAGCAGGCCAACAGAAGAAAGAGTGAGAGAAAGTTGTGGTGAAAGAGTACAGCAGGGATTGCCACCACCCCCTGCCGGAGCCTCGTGGAGCTTTAGGTGTTTTCACTCAATAAACACTCACAACATCCTAACCATTGAGCCTCCACCAATATATATATATATACGATGGGCTTCTCTCAGTTTCCGTCTACCAAATCCACTCACACGGCTTTGGTTGGCCCAAGGCTATAGTAGAAGATACTTGCCTACGGTGTCACATAGTGGGAATGAACCTGGAACCATGTGGTTGGGAAGGAAGCTACTTACCACACAGCCACTTCCTTTCACAAATTCCAAGTTATTCTCGTGGTTGAAAAAAAAAAATGGCAATGTGTATAGACGCCATTCCCTAAAATAGGAATGATGTATAAAGGCCAGGCAAATATGTCCTGTGTATCACACAGCGATGTTCACAAGAGCGACTAATGCTAAAAATTGTAGCAGAGTTCAATAATTTTCTGTTGGTTCCATTTGATTCCTATACCATTTTGTTCTTTTCTTTGCTTCATTTCTTTCTGTCTTCTATCTCTAGTTCTCTTGGTTTCGTTATATAACATACCTGGTGCTGTAACCTGGCCAACTCGTTAGGACATTGGACAGAATGCTTTGTGTCATTTCTTCTGACTTGAATTTCATTTCTGCTTAGGTGGACTCTGCCTTTTATCCTATCAGGGTTGATGAAATAAGTACCAGTCAGACACTGGGGTTTATGTAATTGACTTTCCCTTCCACCTGAAATTGCTGGCATTGTGTCGAAAGTAAAGAGGATTATTTGGTATTCTTTCTCAGTTTTATTGATTTTGTTTCTTTTGTCTTTCTCATGTGTTGCCATACATTATGATGATAAAAGCAAAACAAAAATAATTGTTTCAAGGAGTGTAATTCCAACATGCATGGTAAAGAGGTACCATATTTGATGGCATAAAGAATCGTGAGCATATTAGGTGCATATTAAAAAACAAAAGTGCATTGAAGCATATGGGCTGCCCAACTTCACATAGCATGTTTTTTTTTGTTTGAGATGTGTTTTTGAGATAAATGCATGCCTTACATGCCATCAAATATGGTTTATTGTATTTGGATTAAGTACTTTTTGTTATCTGTTTATGTTCCAAGTTCAATTCTCACTATGGTTGATTGTATTTTTCTGAAATCTATCATATTCTGAAGTTTATAGATCTTTACTTATCATTTTTGTTGATTTGCCTTGTGCCCAGTTCTAAGTAAATTTCTAGTTAACCCTTTCGTTACCGTATTTCTGTTGAGATGCTCTGTGTTGCTTTCAGTTACTTTAAATATAACCAAGAATTTAGTAAAATAACTCAGTTATCATTAAGCTATTATAGGAACATAAATTGTGACTAAGGTTTGGTGGAATATTTTAATTCAAAACTCATGAAATCAAGACATTTGTACAACAGAGCCAGATTCAGCCGGGTTGGTAATGAAAGGGTTAAGAATTGTTTCTCTATTATATATTTTAACCCTTTTGTTACCATATTTCTGTTGAGATGCTCTGTGTTTCTTTCAATTAATTTTAAATATAACCAAGAGTTTAGTAAAATAATTTACAGTTATCATTAAGCTAATGTTAGGAACATAAGTTCTCACTAAGGTTTGGTGGAAGATTTTAATTCAAAACTTATGAAAGCAAGACATTTGTGCTACAGAGCCAGCTCTGGTTTCAGCTGGGTTGGTAACGAAAGGGTTAATATGCTCAGATTAGTGGATGACAGAATTGGTAGCACACTAAACAAAATGAATATAGTTATGTCTCTTTATGTTCTGAGGTCAATTTTGCGTCTTGTTTGTTGAGGGTGATCAATAAAATAAGAACTAGCAAAGCACTGTGGTAGACTGAATCCGTTATTTTACTCTCCTTCAAAAATGTGTGGCCTTGTGTCTGTATGAGAAGCCATTGTTGGTATAGCCTGTTGTTACTGTGTACAGGATAGCAATATAGATATATACAGCTTTCAGATACAGGGTGGACCAAAATGATCTGACACATTTGGAGGCTTAATAAAAGCACAAAATAAGAAATAATGAAATGAAAAAAATGTTATTTTCTGAATCTAAATATAATGCCATTTTATTTCATTAAGTTTTAAAAATTAAATCAGCTAAATGCCTCCCATCACTGTCAGCACACTATTGGAGACGTTCAGGAAAGTTATCGATAACTCTATGGATCATTTCTTCTGGAATGGTGAAATGTGATTTCTTCTTGTGGGGATATTTAAAATCAAAAGTATTCAGTCATCGCCCTCGATCTATTGATGAATTAAAACGTGCAATTTGTGTAGAAATAGCAACCATTCCAGAAGAAATGATCCATAGAGTTATCGATAACTTTCCTGAACGTCTCCAATAGTGTGTTGACAAAGATGGGAAGCATTTAGCTGATTTAATTTTTAAAACTTAATGAAATAAAATGGCATTATATGTACATTCAGAAAATAACATTTTTCTTTTCATTATTTCTTATTTTGTAATTTTATTAAGCCTCCAAATGTGTCAGATCATTTTGGTCCATCCTGTATAAGCCAAATAAAAGGTAACCTTTTAACATTCAGGTTATTCTGTCTAATGTAATGCTTTATCTATTCATATTCTTTTGATTTAATCATGTATTATCTTGTGGCTTTGAGGTTTCAATTATGTGGTTGTTTATTTCTTAGAATGACATTGTAGGGTAGGTGTGAAAGGTTGGATCTGGCTGTTTTAAATATTAACCGTTTAGCATTCGGATTATCCTGTCCAATGTAATGTTTATTTATTCACTTAATTTTGAATTAATCATGCATTTTGTCTTTACTTCAAGATTTCAGTGATTACTTACTTTTAGAATGCAGGGTAGGTATGACAGGCTGAATCTAGTCAGTTTAAACATAAAGCAGGTAGAATATTCGGGTTGGATGTGGCCGGTTTAAATGCCAAAGGGTTAAACATAACCCTTGTGTCTGTAGAATTATAAACCATTTTTCAATGAGTTGTAACGTATTAATCAGATTGATGTTAGGGGGAAATGAAGGAAAGTTTTACAAACCTTATGATCAGTAGTTTTTCTTCTTCTCAGAACAACATTACCAATAACCCTAATATCACTTAATAAAATATCTTTAATATATTAAGGCTGACATTCTCTCATTGCCCACTTTCTTTCACATTATCTCCAAGGTGTTGGTTAATGCTTGAAGCTTATAATTTTCTAAACCCATTATCTTAATTTATTCAATTTTTGCTTAGCTTTCTACCACTGAATAAGAAATTATTGTTTCCATGTAATATAAAACTTGTAAACTATATCTACTAATTTTATTCTTATAGGTTTGTGGCAGGGTAAGTGGCTCTTTGAAATGTTTTTATTATTATTATTATCATTATTATTATTATCATTAAAATACACAATGCAATTTTTTTTGCTGTTAACCATATTTTAAAAAAATTAAGAGACAATAAAATCATGTATAGACTTTGTTACTTTAATTAGTATTTGAAGGCTTCGGATATTTATTGAAACCCTTTGCTCAAGAAGCTTAAGGGAATTCTTTTACTGGAAGATAAAGCTGTAATGAAGAACTTTTTAATATATCTGTATGAAGTCCACTTCCTTTTTATGTCATTTAATTTTGAATTAGCTCAATGAAGGTGGTTCTTGTAAAAACGAAATAGAACTGCCAGGAATGATATTGAGCAGTGGTTCTCAACCGGGGCCCATAGAAGAATTTTGGAGGTCCCACACGAGCAAAATAGCAAATTGGGGATCCATAGTAGTGTATCGAGGGTCCATGAAACAGCAGGATTTCTTTCTCTGTTTTACATGGTTCAAACCACAAAAGTCAATGTGTGAAAAGCAAAATAGGGATTTTGAAAGAAGTATCTATACAAATAGATTTTAAACATCGAATGGCGGTGGGTAGGGTCACCAGGATAAAATAGGAGTCAAAATGGTTCCATTGGTTGAAAAAAAAAAAAACGGTTGAGAACCTCTGAAGTAGGGAAGGAAAAGAAAAGAAAAAAGAAATGGGAAAAAAATTATGAATGAATGATAGGGTATATTCTTCAAAATTATTACAAAAAAAAATGAATATTTAAAAAATTTGGTGTGCACATTTTATTAACAGCAAATTCGTTTCACTATGTAGCCAGCCTCTGCCTTTTAGCTTATCGGCAAAATGTTAAGTAATTTTAAAGCACTGCTATGTGCACATTGTTTGGGTGCGTGTATGTATATATATATATGTATGTATATATATGTATATATATATATATTATATATATATATATATATATATATATGCATTTAGGTAGTTGCCTTTTTTTTTTTGAACAGCTTTGAGTCACCTGCAACACAGGTTTTGATACTATAGCTTCTCACATAGAAATCATATGTGTGTATATATATATATATATGACTGATGTAATAGGTCTTTAATAACACTCCTGCTAAATCCACATTGCCACATATTTTAAACCTAGAGAGTTTTAATAATATTCACTACTAATTCAATAAGTTAAGATTTAAAGAAAAATGTTCTTAAAATTATAATTGCTACTTTCGCTTTCATGAAATTAAATTTGAAGTCAGTATCATTATTATTATTATTAATATTGTTATTTTTTTCCCAATTAATACAGTTCTTTTTCCCATAGTTATCAATATATATACAGTCATCAGTTTGGTTATTCATTATTTCTGTTATTCTATCCATTATATTGCTTCTATCCATTATATAGTAGATCTGCACAGGTTAACTATGTTATTGATATATTTATTAATAATATTATTATTATTATTATCGTTATTATTACTGTGAAAATTTGTCCGTGACACCTGCTGTATTTACATGTTATTTACTTGGTGCCACCCAGACACCTGAGATAGATGATGGATATAATGTGCTCTAAGGAAACGGGATATTATATGACGTCGAGAAGTAGTCGGACCGGATAAATTAAATACAAATATGTACATGAGTGGTTGGTGAGCTGGCAGAATTGTTAGCATGCTTAGTGGTATTTCGCACATCACTACATTCTGAGTTCAAGTTTCACTGAGGTCGACTTTGCCTTTCATCCTTTTGGGGTTGATAAATTAAGTAAAAGTGGAACACCAGAGTCGATGTAATCGACTAGTCCCCTCCCCCCAAATTTCAGTGCCTTTAGTAGAAAGGATTATTATTATTATCATCATCATCAAGGTGGCAAGTTGGCAGAATCATTAGCATGTTGGACAAAATGCTTAGTGGTATTTCACTCGTCGCTATGTTCCGAGTTCAAATTCCACCGAGGTCGACTTTACCTTTCATCCTTTCGGGATTAATAAATTAAATACTAATTAAACACTGGGTTCAATGTAATCAGCTTGATCCTTCCCCCAAATTTCAGGCCTTGTGCCTACAATAGAAAGGATTGTTGTTATTATTATTATTATTGTTAAGGCAGTGAGCTGGCAGAATTGTCAGCACACCGGGTGAAATTGCTTATCGGTATTTCATCTGTCTTCATGTTCTGGGTTCAAATTCTGCTGAGGTTGACTTTACTTTTCATCCTTTCAAGGTCGATGAAATAAGTTCCATTTGAACACTGGGGTCGATGTAGTCGAGTATGCCTGTCCCTGAAACCAAATTTCTGCCCCTGTGCCTATAATAGAAAGGATTATTATTGTTGTTGTTATTATTGTTATTAAGGACTGTACCTTTCATTCTTTCAGGGTCAATAAATTAAGTACCAGTGAAATACTGGGGTTGATGTAATCAACTAGCCCCGCCCCCAAAATTTCAGGCCTATTGCCTGTAGTAGAAAGGGTTATTATTATCATTATTGAGTGAGCAGTGCATGCCATCAAAGTGACACTGGGGTAAAATATACGAAGCCCAATATACCCATCATGACTACCCGTCTGATAAGGGTACACCAGGCACATGCATCACAACCATATGTGCGCGATATGGTGATCTCATATCAAGATAAACAGCACATGACCTTGCAGGTGGGGCCCAGTTAGAATTTTCTTCAGGTTGAGTAGCCCATCCCGCTCAAAAGGTCCTTGAATAAGGGTTGTTTAAGGATGTTGAAAGAACCACCCATGTTTCCAGAGGTGAATTATTCAAACCCCAAAGAATCCCTCTCAACACATGGCTATGATACTCCCCAACTACTTCTGCTCGTGATCAGAGATGCACATATCGTCAGCCACTAAGGGACATACTCAACTGGTTAAGGTCAAACAACTGACAAGCAAATCTGTGGTATTGAGCAGAATATTTGCTGTAACCCATCTTTTATACCAAGACAAAACAATGTACATGATAACACTTCCAATCACTTAAGATCAGTAGCCATGAGAGCTACTGCTTGGTACTGCATCAGGGCATTATATTATTATTATTATTATTATTATTATTATTATTATTATTATTATTATTGTGGCGAGCTGGCAGAATCATTAAGGTGCCGGGTAAAATGCTTAGTGGCATTTTGTCTGTCTCTGTGTTCTTAGTTCAAATTCCACTGAGGTCAACTGTGCCTTTCATCCTTTTGGGATCAATAAAACAACCACCAGTTCAACACTGTGGTTGATGTAATCAATTGGATCCTTCCCCTAAAATTTCAGGCCTCGTGTCTATAGCAGGAAGGTTTAGTATGTTCTGAGTCCAAATGTTGCTTAGGTTGTCTTTGCCTTTCATCCTGTCAGGGTCCTTAAAACAAGTTCATACAAACAACACAAGTGTGTGTACACATACATACATACATACATACATACATACATACATACATACATACTGTATGTTATTGGTTACAGAGATGGCTATGTGGTTGATAGTTTTTGCCTGAAAAGCTGCATGTGGTTTACATATGGCTGGGCACTTCATCACATGTTCCAATTGATTTGCCGAGTGTTCCAGCCTGCACGTGAAATTAGTGTACAAGTGGCCAAGTACTCCAGAGACAAGCATACTCTTAATGTAGTTCTCAGGGGGATTCAGCATGGCTCACTAAATGTGATCAGGCTGGCCCTTCGAAATACATGTACAATTTTGCCAGCTGATTGAACTGGAGCAACATGAAATAAATTGTCTTGCTCATAGACACATTGAACTGTTGGGAATTGAACTTAGGACCTTATGATTGTGAGCCAAATACACTGATTAGTAAGCCATGTGTCTTAACGGTTTACATGTATAATAATGTTACAAAATCAAGATGTAGGACAAGATACTGCAATAGCCTGGGCTTCAGAGGTCCATAGCTCTTCAATATCCTCCCAAAGGACCTGACAGACCTGAGGTGGATGTAGGTGTCTTCAAAACAAAGCTGGACCTCTTCCTGTCAAATGTCCCAGATGAACCAACTTTGCAGCATAAGGTGCAGATGAGGACAGCTGCATCAAACTCTGTCATGCACCAAATGTCAATTGCTAAAAAGCATTGATGAAGTAAAATCATGTAGCAACACCAAATGGCAGTGCCCCAGCATGGCCACAGCTCGTGAGCTGAAACTAGATGAAATAAAATAAATAAAAATATATGCATATTAATATTAGTATCCATGAAATGTATATACTATATAGTGTTGAAACACATGTATCGAAAGAATTAGATGTAATACCATTAATTCTACTTTTTAGATTTATTATGTGTGTCTCTCTCTCTCTCTCTCTCTCTCTCTATATATATATATATATATATATATATATATATATATATATATATATAATATATATATATAATATATATATATATATATATATATAGGCATGTAAAAAGCACCAACCAATCGTGGCCGTTGCCAGCCTCGCGTGGCACGTAAGATGCACCCACTACATTCATGGAGTGGTTGGTGTGAGGAAGGGCATCCAGCTGTAGAAACTGCCAGATCAGACTGGAGCAGCCTCCTGGCTTCCCAGACCCTGGTCAAACCGTCCAACCCATGCTAGCATGGAAAATGGACGTTAAGCGATGATGATATATATATGTTTAAGCATATAAATTTTTTTACTGAAATTCAATGTTAGTAATAAACTATTTGATACTTAATGAACTGTTGGGTGATATAATATTATGAATTAAATATTTATTAGGCCAATAATAAGAATTATTTTAATCTCCCAAGGCTGGCTATTTGTGGCATTGATAGGACAATAAGACAATTGGTTAAAGGATTTAGTTAAAGTGTCCTTTATTTCCTGACTTGAAATTCACCCAAGGGCAACTTTGTCTTTTACCCTTCTAATGTTGATAAAGTACCAGTGACGTATATAAGGGTTGATTTCTTCAGTTAGTCCCATGCCCAAAAGTTGTGGCCCTGTATCTGAATCTCTTAGGATTTTGTCAAGCAGAATCCTTAGAGGATTGGATAAAATGTTTTGTGCTATTTTCTTTGGCCCTTTTATATTGAGTTGAAATTCTGTTAAGATCAACTCTGCCTTTCATCCTTATAAGAGGAAGTACCAGTCATTTTACTGGGATCAATACAATAGATTTTCCCCCCTAAATTTGTAGCCTCGTGATTATGTTAGAAATTATTATTATTATTATTATTATTATTATTATTATTATTGCAAGCTGACAGAATTGTTGGCATCTTGGGAGAAATGCTTAGCAGCAATTCGTCCATCATTATGATCTGAGTTCAAATTCTGCTGAGGTCGACTTTGCTTTTCATCTTTTTTGGGGGTTGATAAAATAAGTACCAGTGGAACACTGGGGTTGATGTAACCAACTTAACCCCTTCCTGAAATTTTTGGCCTTGTGCCAAAATTTGAAGCCATCATTATTATTATTGTTGTTGTTCCTTTTGTTTTTGTGTTTCGCTTTAAAAAACAAACTCATTACAACTTTTAGTTAAAATGTTTGATAGTGTAATTTATTTACCTAGGGTTATGTCATGCTGATGATTTTAAATAAGGATGAAATGGCACTGTACATGGCTACTTATGAGGAGAAAGTTTATGATCTTTGTTATGAGTAAAGAAAAAAAGAGAAAATATAAATATATTCTGTGCTTTTTTTTATTATTATTCTTTGATTTAAAAATATAGCTTTTAACCCTAACAGGATTAATCTAAGAGCGATAATCTCCCTTATAATAACAGATGCCAGGGTACACCGTGTATGCAAATAGAAAAAAAATCCTTTTGGAATGACTTTATTATGATTTATATATTAATTGTGGATCCCTTTTTGTTATAATGTTTTTATACTGTATGACAAAAAGAAAGGATGTATTATGTTTGCTGCCCCTGTGGAAAGGATATTCTTGTCTAGTAGTGTTGGAGTGATGGTTGAAATCTATTCATTCTGGTGGTGGTGGTGTTGGTAGTAGTTCTAGTAATGTTGTTATTGTTGTTGATGGTGGTGGTGGTGGCGGCTGTGGTGTTATTAGGAAATTCGAATAGGTTTGTAGACATTAGTAGTTAGTTTGAGTAGTAGTTTTTAGATCATTCAATCATCACTTCTGCTAATGGATAAGATTTTGAGCATTAGAAATAAACTTAAAACTTTTTTGCCTTCTGTTTTTTTAATTTTTTATATTTATTATTATTATTACTAGCAGTATTGCTTAGCGTTGCTCGGGTTTTTTCGACCCTTTAGAATTGGAATTTTTGAAAAGTAAAAATTTTGCATTATGTAGCTTTTTATTCTCTTTGAGTGAACATTTTTCTGGTTGAAATACACCGAAAAATGGCAACACAGCAGTCAAAAAATCGTAAAAAATAGGTATTTTCATAGAAAAAAAGCACCTTTTTGATGTAAATAATTTTTGGTGTTAACATGGTCCGATTTGAATTTTTTCTTCTACGGAAGGAAGAGCAAGCCTTCTTCTATCATACTCTCAATTTTGGTCAACTTGCGTCGCAGGGTCTCAGAGGAGACAGTGTTAGTTGAAGGCTACCAAACCTGCCATACACAGACAACTTCAGCTTTATATATAGAGAGATTATTATTTTCTTTTTGGTCTGAGCACTATATCTTATAATGGAGATGACAGATATTTGGTGTCAGTTTTAAAATTTTCTCCCCTCCAACTTAGTCCCTTGAGAGTCATCTGCCCCTTCCACTCTGCTTCACTGCTGGTGTTTATTGATCTCTCGTCTCTATGGTTGATAGATTCCACAGTAGGAATATCCCTGAGTCAAACCAAATGCTCCTGGATAGAACTAGTCTTTTATCAGATCAAAAGAAATCAGTATTTATATTCTCTGCAACAAAATGGACAATTAATATAAAACATGTAAAAAATATAATTAGCTTCTATCTCACTTGACACCCAAATCCTATCTTTTGGCCTTTATTGATTTTTGTTTTGAAAAAAAAAAATTGTTTTTATAAAATTTAATTATTTCATGCTTAATTTGTTTACTCTTGTTATTACAGATTTAAATGTGGATATCTTTTTAATTGATTTTTATTTTTTTAAATTGCATAATTTCTGTAAAATGTTACCTGTATTTTATGTTGTTAGGATTACATTAATCTAAAGATGAGTGACCTGGGAGGGAGAGAGAGAGAATACTTGATCTTAGTTGTATTTCTTTGGTTGTTTAAGGAATTAACTTTTTTCTCACTCATAGTCCTTTACATTTTATAATCGGTATCAATCCAGGGTGGCGAGCTGGCAGAAACGTTAGCACGCTGGGCGAAATGCGTAGCCGTATTTCGTCTGCCATTATGTTCTGAGTTCAAATTCCGCCGAGATCGACTTTGCCTTTCATCCTTTCGGGATCGATAAATTAAGTACCAGTTACGCACTGGGGTCGATGTAATCGGCTTGATCCATTTGTCTGTCCTTGTTTGTCCTCTCTGTGTTTAGCCCCTTGTGGGTAGTAAAGAAATAGGTATCAATCCAGGGTGCTGGATTAGCAGAACTGTGAGTCCGTCATCCCATTTATATGAATAGGGCTTTTCCATGTCTTGTGAGTTACTTGGCAACCCCACTAGTGTCAGTGGCATGGAAAAGGCATCCAACGTACTCTGTTAATTAGTTGGCTTTGGGAAGAGCATCCAACTGTGGAAAACATGCCATGGCTGATACTGGAACTTGATGCAGCCCTGCAGTTCACTGGATCCAACCATGCCAGCATAGAAAATGGATGTGAAAAAAAAATGATGAGGATAATAATAACATAGATGTAACATTTCTGAAATGGAAAATCCCAAAGCAACGTTTTTTGCTTCAGATTCTGGGAAATCCTTTAGCGTTTATCAGTTGCTCACCATCTGTGAAGCTTAAGTAAGATCTAGATTGGAATACAGCTCGCATTGCTGGGTTGCTACTGCTCTCTCTCTTTCTCTCTCTCTCTCCCAACCTGACATTTTTGGGAATCATTAACGTCCATGTCCCCTTGTCCCACATACAATGGGCTCAGATCATGTGTAGCTGCTGCAGTTACACATACAAAATACTATTCAGCAGATTGGCCATGATTCAATTCCTGATATCAAGCTATGGTTGGCTCATATGCATGTTTCACATATTTACTACAACTACTGCTGCTGCCCCTCCATCTCTGTATAAGCAAGCCTTATATCACCCCCCCCATTGCAGTCCAGCTTTCTGCTACTTCAACCTCCTGTGCAACACTCAAGATTCCAACAAGCAATTTAGACCCAATCATTCCTCCACCGGATTCCCTTACCTGTCTTTTTCAAACAGGAAACAATGTGCAGAAAGTTAAAGCCAAACATTGATTAATCACATTGATCTTATGTAATATTTTCTGATCTGACAGGGTCAGCTGCAGAACACTGGGTACCTTGGCGGCGAGCTGGTAGAAATGTTAGCACGCCGGGCAAAATGTTTAGTCATATTTCGTCTGCCGCTACGTTCTGAGTTCAAATTCCGCTGAGGTCGACTTTGCCTTTCATCCTTCCGGGGTCGATAAATTAAGCACCAGTTACGCACTGGGGTTGATGTAATCGACTTAATCCGTTTGTCTGTCCTTGTTTGTCCCCTCTGTGTTTAGCCCCTTCTGGGTAGTAAAGAAATAGGTATTTCATTTGCCGCTATGTTCTGAGCTCAAATTCCGCTGAGGTCGACTTTCCCTTTCATTCTTTCGGGGTTGATAAATTAAGTACCAGTTACGCACTGGGGTCGATGTAATCGACTTAATCTGTTTGTCTGTCCTTGTTTGTCCCCTCTGTGTTTAGCCCCTTGTGGGTAGTAAAGAAATATATAGATCCTTCTTCCTGGTACCCTTGGTCACTCTACCAGGCACTCAATGTCTTGTAAACCACTATCTTTTAATTCCTCAGTACTAGTGAAGGCACTTGAGGTATTGAATTCAATTCCTGGATCGGGCTGTGTTGTGTTCTTGAGCAAGACACTTTATTTCACGTTGCTCTAGTTTACTCAGCTGTAGAAATGAGTTGTGACATCACTGGTGCCAAGCTGTGTCGGCTTTTGCTTTTCTCTTGGATAACATCAGTGGTATGGAAAGGGGAGTCTGGTATGCATGGGCGACTTGCTTGGACTTGTACCTCGTAGGGGAACTTTCTAGGTGCAATCCCATTGTCATTCATGCTGGAAGGTGGGGGTCTTTACTCTTTATAATGAAGGCACATGGCTCAATGGTTAGAGCATCAGGTTCACAATCAGGCAGTAGTGAGTTCGATTCCCAGACCAGGCTGCGCGTTGTGTTCTTGAGCAAGACACTTATTTCACGTTGCTCCAGTTCACTCAACTGTAGAAAGGAGTTGTGATGTCACTGGTACCAAGCTGTATTGGCCTTTGCCTTTCCCTTGGATAACATCAGTGGCTTTGAGAGGGGAGGCTGTTATGCATGGATGACTGCTGGTCTTCTATAGACAACCTGCCCAGGATGTGTGCCTTGGAGGGTAACTTTCTCGGTGCAATCCCATGGTCATTCATGACCGAAGGGGGTCTTTACCCATTACAAGTGATTCTGAGGTGAAGCACTAACTTCATGGGCCTGCTAAAATATTTTCTACCCTTTAGCATGGCTGTGTAGTTAAAAGCAGCTCACTTTGCAACGATGCAGTTTCAGGTTCCGTCCCATTCTGTGGCACCTTGGGCAAGTGTCTTCTATTATGGTACTGGGCCGACCAATGCCTTGTGAGTGAATTTGGTAACTGCAAACTGTGGGGAAACCTATTGTATATGTATGTGTGTCTTTCTGTATGCCCCTGTCCCACTGCTTGACAACCGGTGTTGGTTTGTTTATGTCCCCATAGCTTAGTGGTTTTAGCATTAAAGACTGATAGATACCAGACTTGAAAAAATAATAAGTACTGGGGTTGATTTGTTTGACCGCAACCCTTCAAGTTGGTGCCCCAATATAGCTGCAGTCCAATGAATGAAGCAGATTAAAGATAAAGGATTAACTGTTTTGCCTGTCTACCTAAGTCTCCCTCCTCTCTCTCTCTCTCACACACACACACACACACGGCTGTTCCTGAAAGTATGTATTTTGTTCTCCTAAAGTAGAAAGGAAAGGAAAATTACTTTAGAATTAGTGGGTCATTTTCAGTCCTACTGTAGAGAGGGACAGGGGGGGGGGAGAGAGAGAGAGAGAGAGAGGTGAGAGAAAAATATGTGTGTGTATAATAATAATAATAATTATAGTAAATGTGAAATTCTGTCCATCCATCCGGGACCCTTGTATTTCAGTCTACATTTACTCTATATAGACATATTATACCTTTTTGGAACCAAGACAATCCCAAGATTGAAAATCTGCCCTTCATTTGGTTCTTGAACATCCAGCATTGGGATCAGGTCTGGACGAGAATTTGTCATATGCCAACAGTTGGAAATTCAAATTTTAAAAGAACTCCCAAAATTTGTGAATTTACAAGTTTTACATTTAAACTGAATTTAAAGTAATACCATATTGGTAGGGTACCAATGAATACTTTCTTATTAACTGCTCACCCTAGTTTTGGGCTGCAGGACCAATTAGCCCACTGCAGGAGCTAGCAGGAGTGCGGCTTCGTTAGCTAGTATGTGTGTGTGTGTATATATATATATATATATATATATATAGGCACAGGAGTGGCTGTGTCGTAAGTAGCTTGCTAACCAACCACATGGTTCCGGGTTCAGTCCCACTGCGTGGCATCTTGGGCAAGTGTCTTCTGCTATAACCCCAGGCCGACCAATGCCTTGTGAGTGGATCTGGTAGACGGAAACTGAAAGAAGCCTGTTATATATATGTATATACATATGCGTGTGTGTGTTTGTGTGTCTGTGTTTGTCCCCCTAGCATTGCTTGACAACCGATGCTGGTGTGCTTATGTCCCCGTCACTTAGTGGTTCGGCAAAAGAGACCGAAAGAATAAGTACTGGGCTTACAAAGAATAAGTCCTGGGGTCGATTTGCTTGACTAAAGGCGGTGCTCCAGCATGGCCGCAGTCAAATGACTGAAACAAGTAAAAGAGTAAAGAAAGAGTATATATATGTTACATATATTGGGCCATCCCATAAATAATGTGGGTTTTTTTATACTTCTTTTATTTTTCAAAATTAAGATAAACAGAGTTCTTTTCTAATCTAAAATACACTCTCCTTCATTTTCTACAATGCTCTTCCATCTATCTGATAGACTTGCAAGGCCCCTCTTTCAGAATTCACTTGTCCGTGACAAAAAATACTCCTCCAGTACTGTTCTGACCTTGTCTACAGAATTCATATTTTTTCCATCGAAATGATTTTGAAAACTGTGGAATAAATGATAATCAGGTGGGGCAATGTCCGGCGATTTTGATGGGTGGGGTATCTTTTCTCATTCAAACTGTTCCAGCCTTTGGAATGTCATCCTTGCTGTATGTGGCTGAGCATTATCCTAATGGAAGAACACCCTCCATCTTGAGACCAAAGATGGTTGTTTTTCTTTTAGCACTGACTGAAGCCGCTCAAGCTGCTTGCAGCAGATCTCCTTTGTTATCGTTTGGTTTGGCTTTAAAAGTTCAAAGTGAACTAAACCTTTCATATCCCACTAAACAGATAACTACACCTACCATGGGTGAAGGCCTTCTTTAGCCTGGGGTGCCAGTGTGTCTCTATTCCCTACCTACTGTTTTGACATTTTTAGTGAGAACCCATTTCTCGTCACCAGTCACTATTCGGTCCAAAAATGGTTCATTCATGAGACGTGAAGGCAAAGAAGAGCACGCATTCATTCTCTGTGTG